>NW_026947487.1:113587500-114070000 GCF_034190915.1 Cavia porcellus
TAAGTGGTGGAGGGCAAAGGGCTCGTGAGCTCAGCAGCAGCAGCCACTTCCTGGGCAGCTGGATTTCACTGGATCCATTTCCACACCTGCTTTCTTAAATAGAAGAAGAAGGAAAAAAAAACATGTACCATAAAGGAGATCCTGGACTCTCACAGTCAGCTCTCTGTGCAAGCCCAGACTGCACAAAGTGGGAAACACAAGAGCATGGAAAAATTTCGCATTGAAAGTAAATCAAAGCAAGAGGCTATTTAGTCCCAGGGGAGGAGCCCAGGCTCTTGGACCGGACATCAGTGTCCTGAGTCCCGGTCGGCCACTCAGCTCTGCCACCTGGGAGAAGCCTGTTCTCCTGGAGCTCCAAATATCTCACCTGGGTAAAGGACTCACTGATACTTATCTTGGGAAGATGCCTGCTTGGACGCAAAAGAGATGTGAAAAGTGATTTTACTCACTGTCTGGCATAACAGGGTAAATTCTATCTTCTCCTCTGATGAAAGTGTTTAAAATAGTGAATCCAGAAAAAGAGTGGAATGCAGTGAGTACTTTCCCTTACAGAAATCTGATGCAGCACAAAACAAGAAAAGAAAGAGAAGAACGGAGGAAGGGAGACAGCAAAGGGAGAGGAAGGAGATGAAAAGCAGGAGCAAAGAGGAGGAAGGTAAAATTTTTGTTGCAAAAGATTTGCATAAAATCCTGTTACTGATATTTGAGAACAGGAGAGACTTGACTTATGTCCGATGATGTCAGTTTTCCTCTCGCCTAAATCCGAGCCAGGGAGACAGTCACAGACCATTTTATGCTGATGAGGTACAGGCTAGCAGCGATTCTCTACTTAATATTGTAGACGGAAAGCCAGCAGACTCTCAGAAGTCCTTTTGGGCAGCCTACCAATCCCCTCACCTGGTACGATTGCTCAGTGACCTCCTGTGTACAATGGGGGTGCTCCTTCTTGGAGAGGTGTGTACAGACTGAACAACAATATGCCCTGCGTGTGGGAAAGAAGCCAGGGGCTGGCGCCACATCTGAGGGTCTTTGTCCTGTTTTGAGCCCTCCAATCCAACACACAGGAAAAAGAGCTGAGGAAGAGACTGTAACAAGGTCTGTGTGCACGGGGCCACGCTGCCTCCCACCTCCGGGTCCTCTGACTGCGTGAGAAGACTTAGTGGGGAGCCTCTCCCCTCCTGGCATCACAGCCTTCTTGACTTGATGAGAAGGGAGTCTTCTGGAAGATGTGTCCCCCCAAAACACCAGCAGCCTTGCAACACAGCCCTGCCAGCTGTCTCTCCCCATCCCTTCTCACGTTCTAGGTAGCATTTGGAACACCTAAGGGCTTCCCCCACCTCCGGGGCGAATCTTTGCTGGAGGAAAGCACAATGAAACCCCATCTCTTCCCGCCAGTGCCACCCAAAGCTCAGGCCTCTCGGACTCATTTTCTCCTCTGCCTTGATGGTGCCTGCCCCACCTTTGGGGGTACCAGAAGGACTCCAGAATGCAGAGCAGTACATTCAGAACTCTTTGTACCTCTATCTATGTCACCCAAGATGCAAGTCATGGTGCCCACTGTACACTGAAACGCTGACATTGTGGCTAAGAGACTGCATGCTCATTTCCATCTCATTTGATTAGGTAATTTGCATGTAAATAGCCATGCACGTACCCCTTCATGCCTTCGTTCTTGGCCAGCACAGACCAGTGAATGCAGAAAGCCAGGTACAAAGGTAGACCCCAGGAACCCCACACCGTGGTCCTTCTTGCGCCCTGCTTTTTGCAATGCTTTTGTAGAACCAGATGCTTCTTAGAGCCCTTCAGCTCTCCTAACACTTGCCAGAGGCTAAATGCTTTCAGAGAAGAGAAGTATTTGACCAGACACTAGGCCAGGCCAACTGTGATGTCCTGTGTCATCACATAGTCCATTTGTCCAACAACTGACAGGTGCAGAAAGATCCGGGCTGAGTGGCTCCCTGTAGGCCTGCCCAGGGCTGAAGCTTCCCAGTCTGCAAGCTGTTCCCCGAGCTCCCCAGAGGCAGCACTGCGGGATCTTTGGCTCTTGAAATCAGCCCGAGGAGCCTATGGGTTGAGAGTCGGCTGGTTTGCATCTTGTTTGGAGCACTCTCTTCTGTCTTGCAGAGCCTTTCATAAAAGCTCCTGAACAGGCTACAGCCCAGCTCTGGGGATTCCAGATTTTGTGTGTTGGAAAGCATTGGCTGGGAAGAAGATGTTTGGGTTTAGGAGCAGAGGGTAGACTAATTTTGAACAATCAAAGACCATACCCAAGGCCTTTTCTGGAACTCTGCTCTAGCAACAGAGGTTGTGTGTTAAGGAGCAATCCGTCTGATGTGATTTTTACACTTGACTATGGAAGTGGCGATCTGGTCAGTTTCCATAAAGAAGACACAGTTATTTAAGAAGCACCTACTTTAAATCAGACATACTACTGGAGACATGATAAATGCCCCCCTTAGAGCAAATGGCAAAGCCTTCTTCCAAATGGCCCCAAAAGCCCCACCAGTAGGATCCCGGCCAGCCTCTGGCCCCACGTTTTTCTCCTTTCTCTTTTACTCTGGTTAGTGTATTTCATGGTTAGTGTATTTCCGGATCATGCAACTGGACTCCTGCCGTAGGACTTTTGCATGGGCTTTTCCTTTCAATAGCTACTCTTTGGATCTTTAACCTTTGCTCAGATTTCAGCAGCTTCCCAGACAAGTTTTTCTAAGCCACATTTACCAACTGAAAATTGGAGCTCCCATCATTCCTCAGTACAGCTCTCTATCTCATGTCTCACTTTTATTTGTGTGTGTGTGTGACTCTGGGGTTTGAACCCAGGACCTTCACATTACGCTACATCCTCAGCGCATATTTACATAAGATTCATTTTAAGATAGAACCTCATTAAGTCACTAAGGTACCCAGGCTGGGCTTGTACTCATGATCTTCCTTTCCTGCCTCAGGCTCCCGGAGTGCTGGGATGACAAGTGCCTATGCCCCACCACACCTGGCCGATGCCTTACTTTTGTATACCCTCCATGAGGGTTTTTATGTCCCTTTGAATCTGAGTGGTGGTCACTTAGTGTGGGTCATGTGGAAGATCTCAAGGAACATTTGTTGAGTGACTGAATTCTTTCTCATTTTATCCTCACGACAGCTCTTCACAGCCAGCTTTAAAAATGAGAGAAGTGAAGCTCCTGAGCTGGTAAGGAGAGGTGCTGTCAGGAGTTCACCCAACTAGAGCTTCTAGAGGACTCACATGTCTTCAGGGCGGGGTGACGACACAGCCCAGAGCCCTGAGTAGGGAACTGAACATGATTCTAAAGTTTCACCCCCAAGTCCTCATTCTGTGAGTCTGTGATACTGACTTCATGATTACCTCTCAGCAAACTGGTTCTTCTGTTCTCATTGAAGGCAAGAGGGCGCTCTGATTCACTAAGTCCGGAGGCGATGCATTGCCTTGATGCTTGGCCCATTGTTGTGTTTGCAGATATTTCTTTTTCTTCATTTCCCCCTACTTTAGTTTCGGGATTGAGTTGAGAATCTGTGTAGATGGAAGCAACTCAGGGGAGACTGGAGCATGGCTTTTCCCTGGCATTTGGAAAAGCGATGCGAAACCAGTCCAGAGCCCATGGC
Organism: Cavia porcellus; assembly: GCF_034190915.1. Classification (NCBI taxonomy): domain Eukaryota; kingdom Metazoa; phylum Chordata; class Mammalia; order Rodentia; family Caviidae; genus Cavia; species Cavia porcellus. The sequence continues at coordinate 113,591,119 of NW_026947487.1, forward strand.
TCAAAGGAGAACTGACCTCCCTCAGGGGCTGCAGAGGCTCTGAGTTTGGCTTGCAGTGGTGTCCTGGCTAATCTCAAATCACAAAAACTTTGGAAAGAGCAGATGGTGGTGACCTGAGTTTGGCTCCAGTGAAGCAATAACTTGAAAGGAGACTGCAATTCAGCGCACGCCAGCCCTCCAAGTCCTCGGAGATGGCCTCCCCCACCGCAACCTCTCCCGACCTTCTGAAACTCTTCTTCTGTTGGCACTCACTGAAAATGGCTTGGGGGTGACTCAACAGTGGGCCCAAAATAAAACGCTGCTAAGAGGAGCTTGACTCACCCACACAACTAGTTACTGGGTCAACCCAAGGAGTCAGAGCTTGTTGCTTCTTGAAATTTCCTCTCCAAGAAGGCCATCTGGTGAAGGCATATTTGGAAAGTTTCTGTGGGGAGCGGGAAGTGGGGTCAAGTGGGGGAAAATACTAAACGGTGATTGACCTTGGCATCCCTTCTCTTGGATCTGATAGAGATTATCTACTGAGAGTCACAGTGAGCCAGCAGGGACAGGGAAAAGCTGGTGTCATCCACAAAGAGTTCTTCAGACGTTTCCCCAACATGGCACACACTGCATGCAGAGAGATGGTTTGGCTCTGAGATTTCTGGATTCATAGAGGTCCTCACTGAAGTCAGCCTGCCCTGGCTGCAGCTCATTCCCAGGCTGGCAAATGCTTCTTGCAAGGGGTCACATTCGCCTTCCTTGGAGAATGGAATATTTCTAAGGAGCAGAACTGAAGGTGGGCTGGTGTGTCCCCAAGGGTACAAAAAGGCAGCTCTACCACCTGCCCATGACCTCGGGGTCCTGGGTCACTCTCCGTTCCTCTCATTTGGCCATCTTATATCAGGGACTTCTGGGTTTTGTTTTTATTTTTTCCAAAGTAAATATTGCATCCACTTCTTTCCTTCCTCTGTGGTGTGAGCCATTATCCTCTTGCCTGAGTAAACTCACCCCACTCACCCCCTTGCTTGATCTCCTTCCTCCTGCCTCCCCCCATCCCCACTTGTCATAGCTCCCTCTCTCTATGGCAACCGCAGTTATCATCTTCTGGCCTGTTCACCCCTTCAAGGGCTTCCCATCCATGCTGGCTAATGGTTACTATGGAATAATCTTCATCCAAGCTTGGTGGCATAAAACAACCGCTATTTGATTCTAGATCCCAATCGTAGGTCAGGAACACAGACAGGGCTCTCCACAACGGGTTTCCTATTTCACACAGCACTGGCTGAAATCACTTAGGTACTCAGAGTGGACAGAGCCTGAGCTGAGAATCTTGCTCTGTAATGGAGCCCAGGTGGGACAATTCAAAAGTAAACACTTCACTCATAGGTCTTAGTGTCAAAGGAGGTGACCTAAGGGCAAAGCCGAACAGGAAGTGTTGCCCTATATGTCACCTCTCTAGCATGGAGTTCTCAAGATAGTTGGGTTTCTAACATAGCAGCTTAGGGCCACAAGAAAAAGTGTTTCAAAACAAGAAGCAGAAATTGAATCTTCCTTCAAATCAAGTAGAACGCCAGCATAGCATCACCTCTGCCATATTGTACTGGTCAGTGGAGTCCCAAAGCCTCTCACGCAAGGGTAGATGCCACTTCTCAGGGGGGAGAATGTACGTCCCTTCTGTTTGCCACATTCTAGAACTCAGAAAGACGGCACTTTTCTGGCTGACCAACAAGAACCTCATGACCAAGCTCCTGACTGCCTGTGCCCCATTCTTCCTCTCTCGTTTCCCTCGAAACCCAAGGGACTTTTCCTGTTCAACCAATACAGCAAACATTCCACTCCCAACCTCAGGAAGTGCATGCCTGCTGTTCCCTTTGTCTGAAATGTCTTTCCCTAAATGCTTCTCATGGCTGGCTCCTCCTCATCCTTCAGGTTTCGGTTCATGTCTCCTTGCAGGTTCTCCCAGTAACCCCCTGTGACCAGTCAATCACCAGTCAGTCTAGAATGTTCTAGAAGCCAGTAGCCTCCCTTTAGAGAGTTAAGTAAGATCCAGTACTTAGCTCTGGGAGGTAGATACATGCTATTGTTGGATAGGATGAGTCTCAACTCTGCCTGTAGGTAGTTATTTGTACCCCAAACCTCCCTGTTTCTCATCCATTAAACAGGGATAAATGACATTCCCTTAAGTGTCACCTTAAGAAAGACAATGAAGTTGCAAACTTGTAATCATCACACAGAGTCACGGCACATGATACAATTTCCCAAAATATCACAAGAGAGAATCACTTTTTCTCTCCCCTACATATAAGACCAGTTTCAGGCTATCACTTCCATGTTACTAGACATCCTTATCTGGTCTCTGGGATCCAGAGTTCTTTTGGATTTCATTTGAGAGTGGTAATCTCAGTTGGCCGAGGCCACAAAATTAACAGCAGGCCATTTCTTACAGCGAGGCTGAGCATGGGGGACTTGAGCAGTGCAAACAAGCTTAGGAACCATAGGAGCAAACATATACCAGGCAAAGGAGATTTTTAATAATAGATGTTAAAAATGAATCCAAACAAGGGAAATATACCCACTGACTAGGGATAAGTGTAATGTCTATCATGGACTGTGATATATGTCTGCTCTGAGGCCAGCTCGACAAAAGGCCAAATTTTCTTAAAAGCATGTTAAAATATTAATAGATATCTGAAACAGTTTTCCTGCAACTGCTGCCAGTCTTGAGGAAGATTACATCAGACTGGAAAGACGGAGGAGAGACGCTGTAATGTCTTAGCTGCGGGTGACCTGCCTAGGGCACCTCAGAAATCACTCCAACAGGGTAGGCTGCGGTCTGGAAGGGGAGACCCTGCAGGCTGCGTCTGTGTGAATCAGATGTATGGAGAAGTTCATGACTGACCTCAGAGGCCCTGCCTCACTCCCTCCCCAGTGTCTGCCATCTTCTGCCTGGTCTACAGAGGCCCACTGGTTTGGCTCCAACCTGCCCTCACCAGCCTCTTCTCCCTCTTAGCCCCTCATCTAACGATTTCCTTTCAGACTCTCATTCACCTCCCTCCCTCCTATGGCAAAGCTGTCACCTCAGCCTCACTTCTTTCTAGAATATTCTTTCCTCCTTCTCTTAGCTCTCTTAGCCATTGCCTACTCCCCTACATCCTTGTTGGGGGTCATATCCTCTCCAGCACCGCTATAGAATGTGTGTAGTTTCCTCACGACCGCTTCTCACTCATTAGCAGTCTACACTAGGTGTATTAATCAGCATTGCATTGCTGGGACAAATTATCTGATACACACAACTGAAGGAAGAAAGATCCCCTACCTTGGTTTATGGTATCAGTCTGTGGTCTGCTGGCGTCAAGGCAGAAACATGGCGGATGGGCATGGCGGAGGAAAGCTGCTCACCTCATGGCTTCCGGGAAGCAGAGAGTGGGAGGGGAAGCTGAGAACAAGGGTTCAGAGACTAAATAGTGCCTCCATGACCCGCCCAGACACACCCAGAAGTGTGCTTTGCTAATGTTGTGGGGATTGCTTCAGCCACTGAAGTTGACAATGAGTGTGAACCATCATGACAGATAGAAATGGTTATGGGCTATCTTTAGCCCTCGTGTGAACTCTGTGTGAGTGGGAATTCCACGTATTACCCCCTAGGCACCAACAGTACCTAAGAGAATAAGGAACCAATAAATAACTGAACAAATGAGCACACCCTAGAAGATTGCCCAACACAGCAGGAGACAGGGAGAATCAGTCCTGAAAAGTGGGAGAACCCATTGCCGTGACTTCATAATCACATGGGCTTGATCCATCAGTCCACCTCCAGCCTTCCCCTGTGCCTTTGCAGTGAAGATATATTTTAAAAAGGAAAGAAAAAAATGCAACATGAGGGGTTAGGGAAAAACACAACATGCCAAAGGTCTCTGAGATCTTTGACCTAAAGGTGGCAGGCAACCTGGTGCTGGTTTAGCCAACGCACTCTCCATGCTTTGGAAAGCTCTCTTCTCATCAGTGGTCCCCACATCTTCCCCAAACTCCCTAAACCCGCTGGAATTAATGGCATCAGTCTCCACAACAATCTAATCCTGGACTTTAATGCTGTCTTTGACCCTTCCTCTCCTCATCCCCTCTGCAGAGGATTGGCCAGTGAGCTCTGTCCAATTCCCTGCAGCCTCTCTAGCCCCAGGCCCTTCTTCCCGCTCACCTCCCCACCCTGCCCTGATTCCCTGCCCTTCCCCTGCTTCTCTCCAGGATTCTGCGACCCTGGCGGCAGCCTTCTGCCTTCGTCTGTCTTTCTCCTGGCAGGAGCCCCTTCGGGCGTATCCTTTTCTAGTGACACCTGGTAATCTTTCTAAGTTACAAAGCTTCCATTCAGTAGGAATTTATTGATGATGCTATTACAGGACAGCCACTGTGAAGACACTAGGGACATTAGGGATATAAAGCTGCTTGTGACCTCCCGGGGAAGACAGATGTGTAACCAATGACAGGTTTCTAGTAGGAAGGGAGTGACGGATTCTATAGCAAGTCACACGACATGGGAAGTGGGGAAAGGTCATTTATTTCCTTCCATTCATTGTCCCTCCCTTCTCTCTCTCTCTCTCTCTCTCTCTCTCTCTCTCTCTCTCTGTCTCTCTCTTTCTCTCTCTCTGTTTCTCTCTGTCTCTCTCTGTCTCTCTGTCTCTCTCTGTCTCTCTCTGTCTCTCTCTGTCTCTCTCTGTCTCTCTCTCTCTCTCTCTCTCTCTCTCTCTCTCTCTCTCTCTTCATCTCCCTGTCTGTCTCATCCAAAAAACGCTGTGCAGCAACAGACCCAATAGCCAAGATATGGCAGAGGATAGGGGCAGGATGCGGAAATAGAATCTGGACTTCTTGAATCTTCTCTGATTTTGTCTTTGACAAATAGAATTTTAAATAGTTTTAAATTCATGGTTTTTATTTTAATAGCAAAAGTTGCAGTCCTATGACCTAGGAATTACTCAGGTAGAAACTTTCATCCAAAAGCCATGTGTGGGAACTTTGGTAGCAACATTGCAAGTGGAATTGCCCCGAAAGGGGAAAGTACTTCAGTGAGACAACGCCATCCTCAGAAAACGGAACACTGAACAATAATGTCAGTGACTGTAGTAGAAAATATTTGTCATTGAATTTCAGAAGCAGGCTAGTACAGGAAAGAAGCTGCTAAGAAAATATAGTTCAACTTTGATTCCATTACTATGCAAACTGAACACAAACCTTTTTTTGGCATGGAGCATTAATGTTCATTCATATTATTAATTGTTTCCTTAGGATTTGAGCATTTTTTGTATGTATGTTACAGTCTAATAATTTTAACATATAGTTTTTACGCATCATTAAAAATAGAATTTTAAGCAAAATGAAGGAATAAATATTCATCTATAATCTGACTACCTAGAGTTGACCATTGTGAATATTTATATTTATTTCTTTTAGAGTTTTCATTTTTTAAAAACGTTCATATATTCTATAAACACCTTATCTTAGTAGCTGCACAAATCAAGTAGAGGGTAACTTAAGTGAATATATATAATAATTTACCTTTTATCATTGAGCATTTAGGTTATTTTTAAGGGAAAACAGTTATTTTTAAGGGAATTTCCTGAAATAACATGATTTCATCAGTTTAGAGTCTCAGAAATGGAGTTACTGGGTTGGTGCATATATATTTCTTTCAATGCCATTTTGAAGTTAAGACTTGTTTCTATTTGGATTACTATAACAATAAAATGGGACTTTCAGGAAAAAAGCAAATGCCTTTGAAAGATCTTACTTTGCTTTGAACAAAGTGAAATTATTGGTAGTCGTTTTCTGATAATATGGATCATGGATATTGGCACAGAAGTTTCTTCTACCTTTGTGACAGACAGTTAAACAGCTCTCAGCTAGCTTATCAGCTCTGTTAGATTCGTAGTGTCTACCTGAAGCTCTGGGCTATGACTCTGAGTGTCCTGATCCATTAGTAATGCCTACCAGGTTGCTGTAGTGGGTGCACTGGCTCTGTGTGCCTGTCCTCTTCTTCAGCATAGTGACAATGCACTTTGTTCATGTGTCTGTCACAAGCTGCCAGTGTGGAACTGCCTGGCAAAGATTTCTGTGCCAGGGAAAGAGGGTACAGAAGCAAAAGTAGCATGTTTTTTAATGTAGTTAAATGCAAACACACATATACCAGCAAGAATTGCTTTTAGATATAAACAGACTGCCTGACATAAGGAAATCCTTTGAAATTATGTCGTTTTTCTGACTTTGCAGCTAAACTTTGTCAAAGTTTAGCATCTTTTTTTACAAATCATATTATTCACCTTGAGCCTAGGGAAGAGATTGAGCAAACAAAGTACATCCAAAAACTGAATCTTATCCGTGTCTTCTGGCCTCGTTGTTTGGGTGAGAGAAGGAAGGACGGTCCCTCCCACTTGGTGTGAATGCACAGACATAATCATGTTTTAAAACTGGCTAATTCAAGCTGTAAATCTCTAAATTGAAGAGGTCTTTGCCCAATCAGCTGGCAGGTTCCCTAGTGAATGGCAGGAATAAATTCACAATCTCCAAGGTTTTGGGGAAAGCCAGAGGTAAAACAAACCTGTTTCTGCTCCCAGATCTAAGAATCAAGAGGGTTTACCATCCAAACTGAGAATGTATGCGGTACTTTCTAGGCATGTATCTCTTTGGGCCAACCAAACTCTCAATTTTCTTGCCACTGACTTCTTATGTTTGGTCATGGTATGCATCTTTTAAAAATCTTAGTTCTATGTCTAGATTGAAATTGGTGTTTTTCCATGAGAGCTTCATTTGAAACTCGGTTCTTGGACTAGTTAGTGTCAGGATCTATAAGACAAAATAATACTACCCACCTGAAAGGTAGCAATGGGGGATCAGTTAGGATGATGATCATACTAGCAAAAATACATAATAGCAATAATATTAACCATTAGTAGTAATTTGTCTTAAATGCTTCTTAGATTGAAATCATGCTAAATACTACCTCATTTAATTCTTCTAGTACAATCTAAAAGAAGTATGGTTATTTTTATAGAGGAAGAAACAGAAAGCTGGGTCAAGTAATTGCTTCATGGTTACCTACTAGCTAGGCAATTTTTCCTCCTTGTTTTAAGTGCTATGATATATTATTCCCATCCTTATGTTTCCTGATACATGCATCTCAGTAAACCGGAACAGCAAACTAATGAACAGCTTCTAGCAAAATTAGCAGCATCACTGCTACAGACCAATCATTTTAAACTTTCTTGCCATAGATAATGTTACCCATGTGCAGATGGGGAAACTGAGGCCAAAGCCCCAAAGCCAATCTACATTGAAGCCATAATTCCTGTCCAAATTCCAGTCCAAAGCCACACACTTACCTGCCACGGCCCTGCAGCTCTTGGTTATTTTGATTCTTTAAACATCTCTGGGGTGACTTCCTTGGGGGCATAATGGGACTTTCCTGCCAGGTCTGAGTGGCCTTCAGACTGGCAATCCTTCTGGCCTCTCCCCCCGAGATGGAATGTGATGGAATGTGTCTGTGGCTGGGAAATATCTGCTTTCCATAGGCCTCCCAAACCTGGCACCAGAGCTGCAGCCTGGAAGACCTCTGGCCCCTGCGCTGGCAGGTCTGTCCCTGCGCTGGCCTCCCTGGACAGAGAGGAGGATGCGTGTGCATGCTAACCTTTGCATTCATTAGGCAGCAGCTGCAGCCAGAGATCAATGATAAGTAGAGATTGTGTACATCCAACTGCTGGGCTGCTCTCGCTACAGAGCACGTGACTTCCTATTAACGGTATCTCTCATCTTACCAAACCGATATTTCCTGTAAAGGGCTTAGACTAATTGTGGTTTTAACAAGGGTCACGTTATGCATTTCTATGAGAGTGAACAGCCATAGGTCAGACAGTCAGACGGTCAGTCTGGAAAACAGATCCATACTCCCAATCTTTAAGGCTGATGTGAAGCCCAGATAAGTGTGTTTGTGATGTGGAAGTTACCCTGGGAAAATGGAGAAAGAGGAAAATAAACTCTAGAGAGAAGCAACTGCCTACGAGACGCAGTACTGGGCTTTTGTTTGGTGTGTATTCGGGGAAAGCAACCTTCGAAGAAGAATCTGTAGACTGACAGCTGTGGCTTCCACCTTCCCTGGCCCCAGGAGAGGCAGGCAGGGTTTTGGTGGCTGTCACTCTGTCCGGGGGGCAGTTACAGCGAGGAGGATGCGGCTGCTGATGGCAATCTTCTCAGTCCGTTACTTCTCCACTCCTCGGGAGCCCTGTGATCACTGCTGTTGACGAAGACAGAAAGACAGAGCCTGCCCTTGTTGAACATTTCGCCCTGATTGGCTTGTTACTGCACAGAGTGGATACACAGTGATTGAGCTCAGAGCTCCTGAACTCAACCTGTGCCTTGAAAAACAAAATGAAATCGAGAGCAAGGTTTGAACTTCCTCACTTAACCCACATCTGGCTCCTCGGCCCCCTTTTCCTGTTAAGACGTCAAATGTGATATGACAGGGTACCATTTATCACTTAGACATCCTCCGCTGCTTCCCTTTCCTTTCCCCTGTCTCTTCCACTTACTTTAGGTCAAACTAAGACATTTGTTACAGGGGAGCTTTCAACTTGGGTGACACTTTCCTGATTCTGAATCTTGTTCCAAAATGCCACAAGCTAAGTCGCCAGCCTAGAATATCAACATGTCAGAACATTTTCTCTTCTCTTTTTAGACACAACTCAATCACTTTTCTTCCAGTGCATCTAGGAATTGCATCTGAGAAATTAATGTCTAATCCTACTAGGGGAATTTGAAACAACCATTGTGCGATGCTAAAATCCTTCCCACCTTGAATGATTTAATGGAGAATGCATATGTATAAATTTTATACCAGATCTGCCCAACAGACTTTTTTGACGGATAGAAGTGTTCTGTCTCTTAGTGTCCACCATGGTAACCATATGTGGCCACTGAGAAAATGAAATGTGGCTACTGCAACTAAATTTCAAAATATGTGAATTTTTTTCTTTTTCTTTAATATGAATTAAAAACAACTTTATTGCACTAAAATTTACATACGACATCATTTACAAGCTTAAAATGTAGGACTCAATTGACAGAGTTGTACAACTAGAACTATAATCAAATTTAGGATACTTTTATTATCCCACAGAAAAATACTTTCCTGCTAGCCATCAAATCTCAATTTTTCCCCTCTGCATCTAGGCAACCTCTGAGCTATTTTTTAATGACCACAGATATTCCTATTTTGAGAATGTATTTCTTTTTATTATTTTATTTTATCTTCATTGCTTATAACAACAATGAATACCTAAACTATGCAAAATTTTAATCATTTTAAATTTAAATTTAAATTTAGCCATCATCTATGCAGATTGAGTACATTAAAACTTGGCAAACATGATCAGATACCAAATAAATCCCACTAGCAAGGAAAATGTGATAACTTAAAAAAGTTATAATTATTCATTCAACTGTTTTCTCTAGCCCCAAAGACCAGTGACAGCTTCATAAGTTGCCTTTGCTCTTACTTTCTGTTGGCCCGAATTCTATATCTCAGAAGAGAGATGAAGAGGAAGAAAGTGCTAAATTGTGAAGTGGTGCATTTATGCCAGAGTTTGGAGCAGGACAAAGAGCAGGACAACATGAATTGCATTGAGGCAGCGTGAGCTAGGCAAGGGGATGTCGGGAGCACCCGGAACACAATGCTCGTCCTCATTGTGAGCCCAGGCTAGGGCTCTACCTCCCATCCCTTCATCCATCCAGCGGTTACTAAATCTCTACTACCACGTGAAGTATCTCAGTTGTTTGATTTCTTAAAGGGACAAAATAAGAAGTGATGAAGAATAGATCCCACGTGATATAATTGGTAAATTGTAAGTCCCCAGACGAATTTGATCAATTGGTTTATTTTTGGGCAACTAAAATGTCCAAACCATAAGGGGATTTAAACTGTCATGGAAACTCTGGGTTGGGGATGGGGACAGAATGGGGGACAGAAGATAAACAATCTGACAAATTTGGATGGTTATTTCAGATGATTTAAGTCCATATATCCATATACATCATTTCCTGAGATAGTGAAATTAAAAAGATCAAGAAGGGAAGAGAAGAAAACCAAATTTAAAATGTTTGATGTCTAAAAAAAAAAATGAAGGAAGGGATCAATTTTATAAATAATATGATGCTAACCTTTATATTTCCATAATGCAAAAATGGATTCTCACCATACCAATCTGAAGAGGCAAAGTAGAAATCTAGCCTCTGAAAGAAATTCCCTAGTACAAGCTTTCTGATCTCAGAAAGGCATGAGACACTGTCTCTCCAGAAACATCCAGTGCAGAAATGTATATTAGGGGAGAGAATTACCAGCAGATCTGTGGCTATTTAACCTCACTGAAGGAGACTTCCTAGATTACTGTCATTATCATCATCATCATTATTATTATTTTGAAGAGGTGTTGCTGTAGGGGTATCAGAGAGCTCTCTGCTTGGGCTGGTCCCTATTTTAAATAGTGACGTAGAGATCCACCCATGAAATCTGCAGTAGGTTATGAGAAATAGGAAAAATCTACATGACATGTCAGGGTTCAACAAGTCGTTTATAGCTCAAAAGGATGAACTAGTCATCAATGGGAAACTTACTGAATATATTTTCAGGTCTTGAATTTAGATTAATTTTTTTTCTAGAAGTTCCTGAAAAGCCTCTCTTCGGAAAAGCTCCGAGTACCTGACTTAACCTTCAGCACATGGTAGCAATGAGACTTTCAGCTACCTACTCCTTGATCAACACAGGTTCTGACCAAGGGAGACAGGCTGTGTGATCTGTGTGGCGTGGATAGAGCAGGAAGGGAGCCAGGGAAGTCTTCTACCTAAGCATCATTTGGAAAGATTTAGGATGCTCATCTTGGGCCAGCGATTATTCAAGTTACTTGAGTGCTGTTTTCCTATGTGTAAAGATATTTCACATGGAAGGGAGGTGGCCCCACAGAACAATTGAAGGCAAGAACGTCATTCAACCTTAAACTTGTAATTCAGTAGGTCTCAGAGTGGTCTTGATAAAGTCTTGGCATCATCTCAGTGTGTTATGAACTTATTCTGGGAACAGACATGCCGCTTTCCACAACTCCAGATCCACCTCATCAGAAACTATGCATGGAATCCAGCAAATGTGGTCTTAACTAAGGCTTCCCTGGGATTCTAGTGCTTGTTAAGGCTGGAGAACCCGTGTCCTTTCACTCTTTGGATTCTCCTTGGCAAAAGCTGGAGATGGCTCTGCTACGGATCCGTGGAGCATGAGATGGGAAGGAAATACAGGACAGCCCATGCCCTTCCTGATGGAATGTGACCTCTAAGGTTAAAAAAATACAATATGATTATTTTTTTCATTTTTTCAATGTTTATTTTTAAGAAGGCTGGGAGGATGGAGGTAGAACCAGCGCACAGAGGCTAAATGGTAGATGGTTTCCATTGAGGAAAGAAATAATAAACTAACACTGATAGTGCTTGAGCATCTACCGTGAGTGGGCTTCCCCCAGAGCCCCAAGTCAGCACCACTAGAGAGAAAGATATGGTGGATATTTAGAGTTAAAATTCCTGCCTGGGTCAGATGAAGCTGGAATGTTGTCTAGTGGTATCTTTTCTGTCTTAAAAGCGCTGACTTCCACAACTCTTACAGGATGGGGACCTTCTTGGTATTCTCAAAGTTGATGCTTTTGTGTTCATATGGTTTATATCAAGCTCTATCAGCTCCTCTTAGGAAATGAAGGTGGAACCCAGGGTTTTGAGAATTCAGATCTATTGAAGAGGAGAATTCAGGAGCTCTAGAATTGCAAGGTAAGATCAAGCTCCAGTAAGAAAACTTTTGCTTCTTGGAAGCAAGTCACATTTCTCCCTACTTTGTTTCTTGGGGAGCAGTTGAAGACAAGCCTCCAGCCCTTCACTGAGTGCTTAGGGCTGGGTGCTAGATGATCCGGTTTCAGATTTCCTGACTGGACAGAGGAAATGTGGGTAAGGAATTTAATCCCAACCCAGCAACTGACTATGAGACTTGGACAATTGGTTCTCATCGCTTGGCAGCCTCATGTATAAACAGGGAGAATTAAAATAGTGAAGACAGATAGGGAAGCACCATCAGTTAAAATGAAGGGGCGAGGATGTAAAAGCATATGCAATCCCAGCCCCTCTCCTTCCAAGGATGATTTCGTATTTCAGATTCTTTGCTCAGAGTAAGGTTGCAGGTGAGATAAGCAAAGCAAAACTATATAAAAAAGAAAATGGAGCTAGTGCAGAAGAACGACATGGACCAGAAGTTGGGGAAGAAATGAATAGGAAGACCAGTGTTTGCAAGGGATCAGCTCAGGAGAGAAGCTGACGGCATGATGGGAGCTTTGGAGAAGTCAGTGGAGCATCTTAGGGAGCGTGTTACAGAGTTCGCTGTGTGCTATGTGAAATAGTTTCCCCCTGGTCCCCTCTTCAGATGACTTCAGGAAAGCATACTGTCTCAAGGGGGTTGAGGTCAGGTGATGCGTTTGTACTGGACCCTAGCCCCACAGCTCTGGCTTGCTGGCCTAGCTGAATCCAATGGCTTTTGCTAGCATCAATCTAACCCTTCTGTCTGGGTTACAGTTATCCAAGGTCAGCCCTCCTCATTGTCCATCATCTCAATTTTTAACCATAAACATGTCCCACTTATACAAGTGTATTTGAGAACATTTTCAGGCAAGAGTTGACTGGTTATTCATAGTGAAGTTCTAAGGCAAATCACACTTTAAGTGCTGGGTCACGCTCAGGAAATGGCCCATGAACATCTAAGCCAGACTTCAATGTGTGGCCTTGCTGTGGCTTGCTGGCAGTGAATGTTTGAGACACAGTCTGCAAAGGCCTGCAGAGAGGGGAGTTTACAGGTCCCAGCCCAGAGAGATGGCGAGGCACAGGTGGGAGCCATTTTTATTTCTATTTTTTTTTTCAAAATCACATCCAATAGCATTTACTCTAATAAATATACTGAGGTGAAATAATGATCATGTCAGTGGTGCAGAAGAAGGATAATAAGATATTAATATACAGCCCAAATAAATTCAACTCCCTTTGAGGGAAATAGCTAACTTGCCAATATGTATGAATCAATTTAACTTATAAAGGGAGCAGAGTTGTTTGTTGGATTACACTGAGAGTGGTGATTAACAGGCTGCCAATTCTAATGTGAATTTTGTTTCTGTCCCAGTGAAGGTTTAAAATTCATTTTATTTTTATGCATAAAACTCTGCTACACTTTTGTGTTCAATTTAAAATCTTTACAGGTTCTCTGTGGAAGAAATAAAAATGAGGGCAGGGTTAAAAGTGGAATGAAAAAAGATTAAATCTTTCTTTTTAATTATGTAAAGCACTATACATACTCATATATTTAAATCCTAAGATTATATTTTACACATTGTGTTCATAACTTGGGTTTTCCGATCCTCCTTAATTGATTTAATAGGGTTTCCTGAGCATCTATTATGCCCAGGGCATTTTATTAGGCTCTGAGGGATAGGAAGCATCAGGCTGCTCTGAGAGTTTAGAGTTTGGGGGAAGAGGGGAGAGAGTAAATGGGTAAGAAGTGTGTAGCCGCATATGCATACACAGCGTCTATTGTGCACAGTGTGAAATCACACATTGTGAAGCACAAGGATGGGAAATGGGACAGTAGTGAGGAGGTTGTACTCAGTAAAGAGCCATGTATGCTTCTGCGAGGAGGTGACACAGAGGTGATACCCACGGGACAGGTCACAAGACAGCCTTACAGCCAGAAGACAGGGTTTCAATATGAGGGGTAAGTTATTCTAAATAAAAACCCAGCTTGGCTGAAACTATAAGCCCCACTGTACAGAAGAGGAAACTGAGGCTAGGGTAGCCTGAGGAGTTTTTTTCAAAGTCACACGTTGGCTTCTACAAGAGTCAACATTGGTTTTCTGTTCAGTCACTGAGTTGCTTGTCAATTCAAACTCTATCCTAAAGCTTCAGTGGTAGACTTTTCAAGCAGAGTGGATTATCTGCTTGTAAAAGCCACAGCAATTATTATCAACTTTGTTGTTACCAATAGCAGCAGCAGCAGCAGCAGTCAGGGCTAGCAAAGCCAGGGAGCCAGCCAGGCAGGAGCCACCGGCACACACCAAAGGCCCACGCCCTCTTCCCTATGACCCATTTGTCCATGGAGCCCTCTGCGAATGGACACTGCATGCATGCTCGTGGGCATTTGCATTTGGTCATTCATCCCACAGTTCTGCCCTTTTAACCCTTCCCATAATCATGTATAAAGGACACGAAACCATTTTAATGCACAAAGGCCGAGGGAGCTTCTCTTTTTGCTATCTATTTATATCCTTATAGCCAGATGGAAACCCAACCTTAAGATCCCAGCACACACTACTAAAGGAGAAAAACAAAAACCACCAGGTCAAAGCATGAGTCCCAGAGGGACGTTATTAGTGTCATCATGCTATTGCTCCAAGTCTGGCCCATCATTCTGCATGAGTAGTCAGTGCATACTGGGTAGGGCAAAGAGATCAGAGCCTTCTGCTCTGAGGCTGTATGTACGCATGTGGATGTGTGCGTGTGTGCGCAATTTTTATAGAGGCATAATGATGAGTATTTATTGATCACCTGTATATGCCTAGACCTTTGAAGAAGGTTGTGTGTTTATAACCGAATAAAGAGAACAAGCTGGAGTTGGAAGAGCTGTATCGAGAATGTCTGAGATTCATTCCTAATACTTACTATATAAACAATTCTAGTAACATAAGTGGCATCAATTATTTAAGACGTAGAGAAGAGGAGAATATTACCTTTATCATGTGAGGATGCCAATGAAGAAATTTAAGTCATTTTTATGAATTAAACTTCTTGAGTCTTAATTTTTTTCTGGGACTCCTAGTTAGCTGAGTGCATAGTAGGTTGTAAATAAAAAGAAATAGTAGCAATGTTTTTGAAGGGGAAAAATCGAGTAAGTTTGTGACTGTGTTGATTTCTTGCCTCAACTCTTCCACGAAGTTTTTGTTAAGAAAGTCATTTCAGATGGCTGCTGACTTATACAGTCCTATCTTCTCGTTTACCTTCTTTCTCTCTGCTCAGTGCTTAAGTGGTAAGGAATATCTGTGAAGAACTGAAGTAAACACACACACAGTCTAAAGCCTTAAAACTCAGCTCCAGATATTTGCCCAATTTATGTCTCCTGATCTGGTATGTGAATAAATAGCATGGATTTTATAAGGTTTGTAGAACATTCATATTTCTTGCCTATTAAGATTTCTAGATGATAGTAGAACTGGTCATGGAGATGTTTAAAAAGGCCAGTGTCTGCCCTGGGATGGATTTCTTACCACGGAGCTCTGGGGTGAAGTGGGAGGTTCTCAGGGCACATGTGTCTGCCCTTCTGTGCCCCCATATGACACTGTCCTTTAACAAGTAGAGGTCGCTTTCATCCTCTCTTTTCCTGGATGAATATTAACTATATTAAAAACAAAGAAAAATCAACAAAAAGCAACCTGCTTATCAGAGCAAAGCTTTTTATCTGTAATTTTTCATTCATTTTTCTTTATGTCTTTCCAAGAAATAATAGCTAATTAAACATCATAAAGGTGAAGTGATTTCCAAAATGACAGACATGTGCTGATCTCGGGATACCAAAACTATTGGAACATTTAAAATACCTTGAATGAAGAAGCTGGATGGAATATAGTGTCCACTATGGCACCAGACACTGGCACTTCTCACCCAATCGGGAAGGATGTGCCCGTTATACATGTAGAAACACCAGATCCCACGGGGGTAGGGGGGAGGTTAAGGGGCTTGCTTAGCAGTTCTCACCTAATTACACATAAAACCAGAACTTAGCTTGCTGGAGTAGCTCTTCATGCTTCTTCCAAAGTACAGTACATGCTAGAAGACTGAGTCTATAACCTTGCCTGGCCATCACTGTCTTGTAAGAGCTGTATTATTGGAGTCTGCAGGGCATGGACTATGAATCTAATTCCGAAACAATAACTCACTGGAGGAAACTGATCCCACCTTCGAGTGTAACTTTTAGCTGTGGGACACACAGAGGTGGCAGATATTTGGATGGGTTGCATGCAGAACTTAGGGATGGATCCCACCCCTCCATATCTTCCACTCTTGGGGAGAGGTGGAAACTTCAGGTGCTCCCACACACTGAAGGGTGCCATTTTTTTGCATATACTTCTCTGCTGACTAAAGGGAAAAATCATTTTATTTCTTTTTAAGTTTGGGAAAACCAGACATATTTTTCCACACTTGTTTGTTGTGCCTGTCATCAAATCTTTACATCATCTTTATCATATTTTCCTCTCTACCTGACTGCTTCAGATGGCGTGTATGGGTACCCATGCCCAGACATGGGTGTTGGTGACTGTGTGCAAGCGTGTCCTCAAATACAGGGGTGACCCTGCGGGCTCCCTGGCATAAAGTGACCCCGGGGAATCTGAAGGGCTCTCCTTGAAGGCGGAGTTTATTTTGGGAGTGTTGCTTTTCTTCCCGATACCCCTGCCCTCCCGTATTACTGTCTGTGGATTATTTTTTACTGAGAGAGATGCTTAGGCATGGTCTGGAGGAGATAAGTGATTTGGTCAAATCGCTACTGCCAAAGCTTGAAATTCCTGACCACTTTAATAGCTCAGGCTGACCTCTAAATGAAACGGCACCTTTGGTTATTAACATGTCTCCCTCTACTTTTATGATTTTTCGGAACATAATTTGTCACAGTTTTTATCTGCACAGAGCAAGCTTTAAGCTTTTAAAAATGTGAGTTATCTTTTTACAACTGCTAACAATTACGCATCATGGCAGAGTCTCTCTGAAAACCAATTATGAAAAACCTGGCCTGGAGCGTGGTGCGGCTTCGGAGTGAGCTCCGGCCACGCTGAGTTATAGATTCCTGAACTCTGGCCATGGAGCCTCGGGTGCTCGGGAACTGAGAACCAGAAGCCAGACTTGGAGATGGCTTGTGAGATCCAGGAGATACAGCGAGGCGGAGACAATAGCTGTCTGTCCCTGTTCTGTCTGATTGTCTGATAACCCGGCCCGGGCGGCTCCAGGTTGGGACAGCCGAGTCTCTGTTCTGCAGACTGCAGGTTACTCACACCCAGCTGTCTCAAGCTGTCTTTCAAAGGCCACCTCCTTGTCCAGTCCCGAGATGCTTATCCCGAGAGGCTCCTGGGCCACTGCCTCTAGACCTCAAGTGCTGAGCTTATTTCAGGACACCGATGGTCCCCTTGACCATTCTGGGCTCCAGGATGTGTCCGGAGTCCACTGTGCTCCTCTCTCCCACCTTCTGTCACCTGTGAGCTCACTGCAGGTAAGTGTCACGCACGCCGTCAGCTCACCTGGTAGCTCAGCATTCAGACTCTAGAGCCAGGCAATCTGGTTTCAAATCCTGCCCCTGAATGCCTGTGCTCTGAGATCTTGGGGAAACCGCTGGAACTCTCTCTGACTTGGTTTCCACATCTGTCACCTGGGATTAATGATGAAGCAGACGGGGGATGCTCAGTAAGCTTGGACATGTACTGTGTGAGTTGTTTGGTCTGTGATTTTACCCTAGGGGTCCTCAGCACAAGGGAGGAGAGAGGGACTGGAAGAAGAGCCTTCTTGCCATTTTTTATTAAGGTAGAAGATTTTATTTTTTTGCACGGCAGTTAGCATTGTAATAGAGTTGGTCAGAAATACGAAAAGCACACCTGTGGTTAGAGCACCAAGAGACGAGAGCGCCAGGAGTGACAGGAGGCACCTGGATGTGAGCCCGTGTGCTCTCTAGGCCCCACCCCGCCGCCACAGGCCCCTGTGCTGAACTCAGGGGAGCTCCCGGCTCCCCAGGTGCTCCATAGAGGAGTGGACACAGGGGCAGCGATGGGCAGCAGCAGCAGGGCAGCAGAGCTGTCCCCACTGCCAGAACTCCAAGGGTATCGCCGGCCTCCGGAGGCCACAGCAAAGCAAGGGTGTCCTGGATTCCAGAGTGAAGCAAGGCCTCTCCGTGGAAGAGAGGACAGGGAAAGAGCAGGCGAGGAGGGAGGAAGAGAAGGTGGAAAAGGGAGGAGAAAGGCAGAGAGGGGAGCCGGGGAGGGAGGAGAAAAAAGACAGTGGATGGGGAGAGGAAAGTACAAAAGAGGTAAGCACAGCCCGGAGCACCTGCCCTGGGCCACAGCCATTCGCATATTATCTCATTTAAGCCCTGTAGTCTGCAAGAACAGAGCCCAAGATGTTCACCATGAGGGTTGCCAAAGGAGGCGGAACTAGGGTTGGTTGGGAAGAAAGCATTGTTTGTAATGAGTCTGACAGCCCCCCAGCCAGGTGGCTTTACTGGGACAAAGCCTGCTCCCTGCGGCTCCCTCTAAAGCACCCCTCTCCCCTCCAGCAGGCGGGAAGCTGGGCTCTCCCATGCTCCAGGGCTGCTGAGATGCCTTCGCCATCACCACGTGCCCCGTGTCATGCCCGGGTCTCCCACAGTTCCCCGGGCTGAGTGGACGGAGACACCCCGATACCGGAGGACTCCATCCGGGCCTTGGCACCTCCCGCCTTCCTCTTAAAGGAACAATTAAAAGACTCTTCCAGAAAGTCAGCTTTTTTCTCCTTTTCAGGACCACTGTCTGCCTGGGCCCCAGGAGTAAAACATTCCCTTTGCTCCTGTCTCCCTGGCAGGAAATCTCTTCGGAGAGGATGCTGATGGCCCTCTTCAGCGCTTACTTCCTTTGCAGTGTTTTGATTCCGTGATTTCTCATTATCCTCCCAATACATTTTGGCAGCCTGGGGTTGCAGATGGGAGCAAACAAAGGCTCCCACAATCCTCGGGCAGGACCTGCAGATCTGAGTTCTTCAGGGGCTGGTGTCCCCTGGCGAGGGTGGGCTGGGGGGTTCATGTGTGTGGCTGGCAGATTCAGGGCAGCTGCTGGCTTTGGAGTAGAACGGTTCCCAGGCATGGGCTGCGGAAGCCAGGGTGTGAGACCCCCTCCATCTCAGGGGACTGAAGGAGGCCCCTGCCTTGGAGTTGCCTTTAAGGACAAAATGATGCAAGAAGCCCACAAAGCACTGTCCTCTGTAGCTGTGGCTCTGACAGACCTGTCCAGTCAGCCCTCTGCCCCAGGCCTATTTCAGGTGACTGTCTTGTCATAATCCTTCCTTAGAAGACTGACTCAGCCTGGGTTCTGAGGTCCAGGCAGCAAGTTCATTCAGCCTTTTCTTCCGTCCCAGGTATTTCAGATCAACGGGTCTTATTAGACTCCACGTGGTCATCCAGAGGCCCCTTGTGGCCAGCCAGGTCATCTCTCTTCTGGGCATCCAAACTAGGACATGAAATGCTGAGATCACTGGCAGGACCTAAAATTAAAAGGGCTGTGGATGGCTACTGGTAGACTCTGGGCCAGGTGAACCTAGGGACTCAAGAGCTGTGGGCAGACAGGGGCAGGAGACTGAGAAGAGACAAGACAACAGTAGCAGCAAACCCACTGTTTTCCACTTGTGCTCCTGGGAACCTAACCCCAGTGCATGCTGGGAAAGGGCTGTACCATGGTGCCGCAACCCAAGCTATATCCCAAATGTCTGAGTGTGTCTGTGAGCAAGGCAGTTCAGAGCGCCTAATGGCTAATCCTCCACCACCACAAGCTCTCCATCCGTGGGATCAATGCACTGCAGATCAAAAGTATGTTTTTAAAACTTTGCAACTGCATGAAACATAGAGACTTTTCTCACTACCATGGTATAGCCTCTACTGACAAAGTGTTCTATGCTGCATTCGGTGCCATCAGGAAGCTGGAGATGAATGGGTGCATGCGGGAAGGTGTGGGCAGGTGACACACAGACACTGTGTCCTTTTGTGTAAGGGACTTAAGCACCTGTGGGGTTTGGCATCTACAGGGGCTTCTGGCCCCTGTCCCCTAGGATGCTGAGGGAACCCTGTGTGTGACACCTGCAGCCACTCTGATGTAGGGCAAGTGAACCCTTCTTCTTCATTCTTTCCTGTCAAATCTCTGCATGGGTGCTCCTGCAGATCCCCATCAGGAGAGCAGAGCAAGAACACAGGGAGGGGCACACTGGGTAGTGCCCGAGACGACTGGGCCTGAGCTGCTGCAGAGCTATCCAGGCCCCGTTCCATGGGGAGCACAGGGCCTCCCCAAGCTCTTGCGGTAATGCTTTGATATCTGTTCCTGGCAGCCAGGAGTCAGACGGAGTCATCCTTCCAGACTGTTTAGAAGTCTGGTCTTCTGGGAGGCTCTCCCTGACTTCCGGCTTGTCCCCCAGGCTGATGTGGCTCCTCCTACTCGGGGCCTCATGGCAGGCAGCTCATAGGTCTTTCTCAGCCTCTCTCCTTGCATTTGGGTGAGTTGTTTACAGATCCATTTCCCCCACCAGCCAGGGTTCACATTGTTTTCTTGAATCCCAGCATGTAGCATAGAGCTGAATATACAGTAGGTGCTTAATAGGTGCTCAGTGCAGACATTTGTTCCTCCATCCGGGGTGAGGGCCAGCCATGGAGGTTCAGCTCAGGGGAAGGCCAGTGGTACATACTGGTGAGCTCTGCACTGAGACTTCCGAAGCCACCTGAGGATGAGCCCACAGGGCGTGGAGGGAGGACTTCCTTCTGAGGACAAGAAGCAGGGTATTGATAGGAGGTGGCATGGTTCAAGCATGTCTTAGAGGACCCCAGAGCTGAGCTTGGTCAGACAGAAGGCAGGTATACTGGCTTGACTAGTGTCTCCCAAAATTCATAGCCACAAAATACAGACCAGAATATGAGTCCCAGAGCCTTGGAATATGAATATATTTGAAAATAGGCTCTTTGAAGCTGTGACTGCCTAAGTGAAGTCACTGGCGGGCGAGTGGCTGTAATGTGCCTGAAGACAGCGAGACCCAGAAAAGAGAGCTACATAGCAACAGAGGTAGAGACTGGAGCGATGAATCTGCATGTTATGGACAGCACAGTCCCATCAGGTAGCACAGTAAACGGAGAGAGGGGCCTGGGACAGTTCCTCCCCCAAAGCGTCTGAACTGGAACCAACAGTCCTGGGCCCTGGATTTCAGATTTCTGCCTCCTGGACTGTGAGACCATAAATGCATGTGACCTTAGCTCCTAATAAAGGGTGTGATCATTTGTTATAGGAGCAAGAGGAGAGTCACAGCATCAGAATATATAGTTTAAGAATAGTGCAAGAGAGAGAAAGAGAGAGACAAGAGAGAGAGAGAGAGAGAGAGAGAGAGAGAGAGCAAAAAGACAAGGAAGAGCAAATGAGATAGGTGGAGAGAAGAAAATCAGAGCCAGCAGCAAATGCACCTCCAGTGTTTGCACCCTGCCTGAGTCCCACTCCCAAACTTTCCAGGGGGAGCGTTCCTCACAGTAGTGGGGTCTTTGCAATACCAGCCACGGCCCTGCTTAGCTGTAACAAACAGAAAGAGAGAATGACCCAACTCTGTATGCATCCGGGATCTGAGGCCCTGCTCAGGAGCAAGGGCTGCTGGGAAGGGCTTGGCTACAGAAGCTCCCCTGATCCTACTCCAAGTCCACGTGGACCAAGCCTAGGAGGTGCTGTAGCTTTCGGAAGGAACAGACAGGTCAAAGTGAGTTCTGTTAGTGATTAGTGCTCCAGAGGAAAAGGGGGATGGCCCCAACAAAAGGAATTTTACTTTCCTACTTTTTCCAAATTGTGAAAACCACACAAAGGAAGAAAGCCCAGATCAATTTTTCTATATCTCCAAGTCTCTATGCAGTTTCCTAGAAAAAAATCTTCTCAACCCACAAACATATCCTACTAGGAAGAAATTGGGTAGTTAAGGACTGAGGCTTCTGGAATGTTCTCTCCAAATCCCAATTCAATGGGTATCACATGATGTGTCTGAGACTCAAATCTTTCATCTTTAGAATGGGTCCACAGCAGCATTTCCTCCATGTGGAGATTAGGGGGTTTATTCAGGAAGCACACAGAAAGTAGGGTTCTTCAACTTGGCTGCATGTTAGGTTACTGCAGGGTTCCTTTCCAAAGGACTGAGGCTCGCCCTCCACTGCACATTCTGGTTTAATAGGTCCAGACCAGAGTTCAAAGCTCTCAAAGGGATTCTCCCATTCAGATGAGTTTGGGGACCACTGGCATAAAGCATTTGGCAGCCATCCTGGGTCCCCATCCTCCTCAGCCATATAGGGAGAAGTGATCCTAACTCCACCCCCCAGTGTTGATGAGTGTGGGCCCTCTGGGCAGCTGGCTTTGTACAGATGTCCTTCACTATGTGATCAGGTTGCTGTCCCAGTCCATTACCTTTCTCCAAAGTCATTTTGCCTGTCTACAAAGTGGGACCGCATGCCCTCCCTTATCTGGGTAAATCTGCAGGGTTAAGCAAGTGAATGGACAGAAACCGCTCACTGCACACCCTGACACACCTCGGCATGAGATGATGCCACCCTGCCTTGTGCCAGGCTATGTTGGAGTAACTGTTGCTTTGATTGCACCCCCTTAGCAGTGTCTCCCACATCAGCAGGACCGTGTGTACCGGGTCCTGACCACGGAGCTCTTTCCCAAAGGAAGGGACGCACAAGGCCTCACTCGTGTGCGGGGAGCTAGAGGCAGATTAATGCTGTCTTGATTTAAATAGTGCAGAGCACATGCCTTATTTTGTGTTTATCTGCCTGTTGGAATCAGTGGTGTAAATAATGAAGCTATGTGATGTTTAAATATTTCTACTGCTCGTATTTCTTATTCTAATTAAAACCGGGGTGTTTTTTTTTGTAGAAATCAGTATGAATAATATAAACCCAGAAGCCTCACTATACTATAGTAGTTTTTGTTAAAAAAAGAGAGAAAAGTAAAGAAAGAAAAGAAAAAGCAAAGAACTCTGTGGAGACCATAGACAGGATGAAACCTGCAAGCTCACCTTCCCTGGGGGGTGGCCCTACATGTGGGCTCCAGGGTCTATGGGCTTTGCCGCCTGACATTGTCCAGGGCCTGAGGAGTGATTATCATCCCTGATAAGAGACATTTCCTTACCAGACACGCTTGGGGCCAGGGTTTCCAGAAGTAGGTCCAATGTCCCAGGCTAAGAACCTCCAGGACCTCCCTGAGAACTTAGAGGAGTTCGGGAGAACCTAAGGAGCCAGCTGGGTTCCCTCATCCAGATTTCCATGCATCAAACCGTAGGCAAGACACAGAACAGGAAATGTATTACTGCCTTCTCACCATTACAGGAACAAAGCATCTCCAAGTTTGTCACTTAAAACAACCCTTGTCTTTTATCGAATGTTGGTCACATTGGACCATAGCTGAGCTCCTGGAGGCTCCAGAGACAAACTGACCTTTTTCAAGATCTTGACCTTTTTCAAGATCTAGAGGCTGCCCACATTCCTTGACTTGTGGGCCCTTCCTCCACCTTCAAATCACATTGCCCCAACCTGTGCTTCCGTATCTCCTGTATGGACTTGGACTCACTTTTTTCCCTTTATAAGAACCATGTGATTACACTGGGTCATCAGATAATCCATCCAGAAGCCAGCTAATTAGTGACCCTAATTCAGCCAGCAACCTTAATTTCCTTGTAACATTCTCATAGGGCAGCATGGCTCTGGTCACATTCACATACTTCCTAGGGATTGGACATTTTTCCAGGTGGATGGCAGAGAAAACTACCAAGTTCTGCTTGCCATGGACAGGGAAGGGAAAGATAAAGGGAAATAAAGTTCCCTACTGGACTCTTTGAGGGGATGACAGATTCAGAGCTCTTAGGCTCCTTAGGGATGGAAGGGCTCCAGTGGCACCAGCATTGCAAACTTGTGGATGAATTCTGTGTGTGTGTGAACTGCACGATGTGGTGGCCCTAGGCTCTCTCTCTTGACTCCAGCAACTGCAGTGATGCTCATCTCCTCCCACATCAGCCTGCTGGCTCATCATCTTGGCCCTTTCACCTGCCTTTCCTTCCCCATGTCTTGGCTGTCTCCCAGTCCACCCTTGTCCCTCTGTTTGGTGCTGTCCCCAGAGAGATGGGACAGATAGCCTCCCTGGGTGGCTCACGAATACAATGCAGTCTGTGACTCCCTGCATGCTACCCACCCAGCACTCACCATGCTCCTGGCTCATTCCACCGTCTATTCCTGATCTAGACAACGTGTTCCCAGAGGACAAGGACAGACTCGCATCTGTCTCTTAGCTCTCCAGCGCTGGACTGGGTACTGAATGGATTAGTCACCGAGGGCCTGGTCAGACCTCTGCTCCATGAAAAACAGGACCCCTGGGCTTTGGAGTTAACAAATCCACCCTTGAATTCTGACTCAGTCCTTGAAAAGCCACATAATCTTCCCCAAGTAATTTATTCTGCTGGAGCCTCTGATCTCATGTCATGACATGAGGATTATGGTGGCATCATAAGTTGTAGTAAGAAAGAATGTCAAAGTTCATGAGAAGACTTCTGTAAGTCCCCATCATGGCTTTAGTGGCCCTGCCATGCTCTGCTGCGGACCATCCTCACACATCTTGGAGGAAGGAAGCACTGCCCACAGACCCTTAATTAAGGACATTATGGCAGCATTGCCTGGAAAGGTAGCCCCAAACTGTGGCTCCCGCATAGACCTCAGGTCTCCATTATTTAGGTGACACATGGGATCTGTTTGGCCAGAGAACAGAAGGACTGTCACTCACATCTTTGGGTCATTTTCTATGTGGCCCAGCCAAGGGTTTCTCCGAAAATAGCAGAGGATGGGAGGAATGAGAAATGAGAACTAGGATTTCTAGAGCCTGTGAGCTAGAGCTCTCCAACCGCTGTCACAGAAGAAGGCCATCAGTAGTGAATAAGAAGTTGCTGAGTTATACACCTGGTCATTTTGCCTGGGCCTCGGGCAAGTAAGTAATTGCAAAGTAGCACAAATAGCTATCCTGATTTGCCTGCCAAAGGTGCAGGACCCTAACCCTACATTCCTCTCTCAAGGGCCTTTGTTTGGACACTAAGCTACATGGTGACCCCAGGTGGAGTTCATAAGTGTGATTATCTGCTCAGATGCAAACTTGACCCTGGCGCTGACATCATAACCATTGCCACAATTTCAGTTATTAGCGTGAATCATGAATAATGATTGCAATACCTGATCTAGGTCTAGAGCAGTGGCTTTGACCAGGGCCATCTTCTCCTCTGAGGGAAGGAGGGCATGGTGGTTACTGGCATTTAATGGGCTGGGGATCCTGGGAAGCAAAATACAGTGTAAGTGACAGTGCCACCATGAAGAAGGCCAGCATGTCCACAGCATCACTACAGGAGCTACAGAGCTCCTGAGCTACAGAGCGTGATTTATGGTTCATGACCGGATGTGGGACCTGAGACAAGCTGTTTAATTTGAAGTTTGGCTACAGCTTTTGTTGGCTGGTTGGCTTTGGGCAACTTCTTAACCTTTCTGGGCAGTTTCTTCTGCATCCAGTGGGATAAAGGGGTCCCAGCTGCATAGGGCCGTTCAGAGGATTTAGTGGAAGGATTCTTCATGTGTTCGTCGTGCAAGAGTCTACATGTGAGCTCAAGTTGTGCTCTTGGGAGTCTTTCCCTGTGCATCTTGCATTTGCTCCTGGGTTTCCTCAACCCTGAAGTGGGTAGAGAGGGGAACTGCATTAAATCATCTATAACATTCTTCACTTCCAGGTCATCCTGCAAAGTAAATGGGTTTGACACTATCACTGACTGCAATGGGCACCAACACAGTCTACAGCCCAAAGCAGGAACCAGGAAGCCAGGCGTCCAACCAGCATTTCAGCCTGAGTTTTCCTGTTTGTGAAACCCTAGCAGTAGACTTTCAACCCTTTTTCCATTGGGAACCTTGTTGAGAAATGGGCTGTAGTATCCTCTCAGGAAGGCAGGGCTGCGGCATCCAAGTCTGAATGCGTTCAAAGTCTGCACAGCCGAACCTCCATACAGGGAGAGGCCTGATAAATACAGAGTGAGCACACAGGCATACGTGCACGCACACATGTGCACACACACACACATGCCTGCACACATACGCACATGCATCCTCCGGGGCATGGACTCTGAGCGCCAATAAGGCACATTTTCTCCAGGAAGTGAGAGCCGGCCCTGGAGGGACTCTGGACCTTGTCCTCCCCAGCCTCCCAAAGCCCTGCCTCCCTGGGGACATGGTGAGGTACTGGGTCCCCAATTCACTCAGAGCCCGCTTGGCTCTATGCTTCCATTTTCCCCCTTAGATTCATCCAAGCACAGTGAGTGTTTTCATTTTGTTTTCTACTCCTCAAAGGATTTGTGGCGTTTAAATCTGTTGCAGTTTACATTCTGATTGAGGCTTTGACTGAGCACCTACTGTGGGCCCTGTAGGTTCTGGCTTGCCATTCTGCTCTGGAACTCTCTTCCAAATGCCCTGAAGAGGATTCTGCACAGCCTGCCATCCATGCTGATTAGGGAAGGAGGAAAAGAAAGCTCAGAGATGCTCTGGAAGTTGTCTCCAGTCACACAGCCCTGACTTGGCAGAACTGGCTTGTAAACCCAGATCTACTGACCATGGGTGTGTAATTTTGGATGGGGAAGAGGACAGCTTACTTTTAAATAGTCATCTTTCTGCAAAACAGCCAGACTAGTTGAAGATACTAAATTCACTGAGGAGGGTGAATACGTGTGCCTTAGGGAAAAACAAACAAACAAACCAGCAGTGACCCAAGGATACTACCTGGCCCTCACCTCACCCACACAGAAATATTAATAGCAAAGATGGTAGCAGGATTCAGGAGGCCGAAAGGAAAACAAAGCAGTTATGGCCATCAGGAAAGAACCTGGAGACCGATCTGGTACCACAGGTCCCCAGTCACCAGCTAAAAGGTAATAAGCGTCCCAGATAGAAATGGGTTTACCTGAGTCACTGCCGAGGACTCATCCCCAGGTACCAGTTACCACTAACTTGCCATGGGTTAGGTCACTGACTCTTCACAGAAGCCTTGACAATATGACAATGTTGCTGTCCCCATTTTAGGAACACTGAGGCCAAGAGAGGCTAAGATAAGTCACATATCCAAAGTCACAAAGCTGCAGGACAGCAAGGATCACGGGCTGTGGGATCAGACAGGTTTGGGTTGGAACGTGGACTTTGTCATTTGCTAGCTGTCTTCAGGCTGTGAATAGGATTGCTCAAATTTTGTATGCTCCGTTTACTCATCTGTAAGACAGAGGTATGGTGGTCCGACCCTCACAGGGTCTTTGGGCAAAAAGTAGGATAAATTAAGAATGAGAGTGTCAGCCTGCCACGGTGGCTGGAGGGTAGAAACACATGGGGTAAAGGTGCTGTGTGAGGTAGAAATGAGAGAGACAGAGAGAGAGAGAGAGAGAGAGAGAGAGAGAGAGAGAGAGAGAGACAGAGAGACAGAGAGACAGAGAAAGAGAGAGAGAGAGAGAGAGAGAGAGAGAGAGAGAGAGAGAGAGAGGCATCAGGCTCACCCAACTCCTTTGGAGCCCTAGCCCCTGGGATCCTGTGAGGCTTAGTGTGGGGCTGCCCTCTGGCTCTCAGCTGCAGCCTGGACCCAAGGAAGGACCAAGCACGGGGTGGGGCCTGGCCCATCTCCAGGAGCAGGGCTGGCGCCGTCGGGCTGAGGCCAGAGAACGGCCAAGGTCGGCCAACAAAGCCTGGGGAACAAGGTTGAAGGTGCTAGGGGCGGAGTCAGATAAAGGCCAAAGAGACCAATGGCCTGGCAAGGTAGGAGCCCCCAGGGTCGGTATCAGGCCAAGGAGACAAGGGACTCCTTGGAGATGGGGAAAGAAGGCAAGAGGGCGACACCTCTGCCTCATCCTCCCTCCCCAGAGGCTCACTGCAGAAACTGTCTTACGAGGAACTCACGGAGTTCTGAGGGAGACAGAACCCTTCATTGGCATCCTCAGGGCCAGCCCAGAGATTAAGGAAGGTCTGCTCTGGCGGGCGT
Organism: Cavia porcellus; assembly: GCF_034190915.1. Taxonomy (NCBI): domain Eukaryota; kingdom Metazoa; phylum Chordata; class Mammalia; order Rodentia; family Caviidae; genus Cavia; species Cavia porcellus. The sequence continues at coordinate 113,619,021 of NW_026947487.1, forward strand.
GGAGGCCTGGACCCTGTGGTCTGTTCCCACTCACAAGGGTCCTGTTCCAAGCTCCTCCGAGCTGCAGGAGTTGCAAGAGTAGGGACCGTGTCTCATTCAGTTTCCAACTGCCAGTAGCTGCGACAAGGTATCAAGCAGGCAGGGGGTTGGTGTTGGCGACATGAACGTGAGTGTAGAAGTTGTGAGCTTTTGCCAGAGATAGCAACCGAAGAATGCTGATTAAAATGCTGCCCAATATCCTTGAAGGACATCTCTCCTACTGACCTTAGTATCAGGACCACTCCGTGTCCAGGGGAGGTGAGGATGCTGCACCTAGACTTTCAGACCCACCAGCCAGGGCATGACGCACATGCTGCCAAGAACTCATTGGTGGTCAGTGCTTGTCCTACCTCTGCCTCTTAAATATTACTCCTGAGGCCTTAATCAATTCCAGCTGCTCAGGAGTGTTACCCAGGTTGCCTGATGTCCAGGAAGTTACTGACTTCTCTCTGCATTCAAGCAAGACCTATCTCATGTTGAGATTGTGTGCTTGGTCTTCTATCTGAACTGTGAACTCTCAGGTTCTAACACAGAATCCACTCAGGAGACATACTGAGCAAAAGAAAGAATGAAAGGATGCCTCACAGGCCAAGCATCACTGTGGAAATCAGAATTCCAACACCTTGTAGGACAGAAGAATTTCCCAGAATGCCGTTTTTTGTTGCTTGGACTTCTGGGTAGGAATGAGGTGATCCTCCATTCCACAGTGCTTCTTAGTGAGAAAAGGGAAGAGCTTGGGGGAGATGGAAATGAGAAGGTAGTGAAGACAAACTCACCTCCGTCCACACAGTATGGGCTGCGCACCCCCCACCACGCACTTCTAGAAACACTTGTAATTGTCTTGAAATAATTTATACTGCGATCGATTTCCATTATTTGTCAAAACGTGCTGGTGAAGATGTCTGATCTGCAGGAGCTCTTAACATGCATTTGGCGTCTGGATATTTTGAAGAATTTTCCCCATCAAGAATTTTAAGGTCACACTGATGAGGGGCTGCTTATTCCTGCTATCCCCAGACCATAGCTTCCTTCACGGTGCCGGGTCTCACAGAGTCAGTTAATTACATGAGCTAAAGTGAGAGGTTTCTTTCTTTTATTTTTTTTTTTAGCAGCCTGAATGCTATTTATTCTTAACTGTGAGTAAGACTGGGGATGTTTCCCCAGTGGATGACAGCAGGCAAGCACTGAATTTGCAAACCCAAAAAGGGAAACTGCAGATTTCCATGGAAGTGTTGATTTGGATTCCTGGTTTCCAGCCCAACTCAACGGCTGGTGATTAATGAAGTTCCAGATCCCCAGATCTGTTCTTTTCTCTGTTAGAAATGGCTCCCTTTCCTTCTCTCTCGCTCGTGCATTTCCATACAAGTTTTTTTTTTCACTGTTTCTGTGCCCCGCTTGCCATGCACTTCGGAAACCCTCGCAGGCAGCAGGCACTGCTGGCCAGTGTGTGACCACAGGGACACACAGCCACTGAAAAAGTGTCACAGGGCCCTGGAAACATTAAGTCTCAGAGGTCTACTCTGAGGTCCTCTCTTTGGATCCACTAACACTGGACACAGAGCTCCCCAATACTCCTCAACGCAACCTATGGCAGAAATGACATCACATCAGAGCAGTAATTCCACACCATCTGAGGCTGCGTTTCCCTCCGTGGGACTCATCTGGGACTGCCGGGAGGGGAAGGAGGCCAAGGAGTGGATGGGCCACTTAGGTGACCTTCCTCCTTGGCTTCTGGCTAAGTGAGTAAGAGGCTCTGAGCATGCGCCCAGAGACACTGCTCCACACTTCGGTGCAGGAAAACCCACTGGCCAGCTCTGCTGCCTAAGTAGTCTCCTGGCCACAAACTTGGAATGGCAGCTCCCTGGGCTGCCGACCTATTCTCCTTCACCGGCACCTGTGCCTCTGCCCTTCCTGTGTTTTAGCATGGTGCCCGGAAGTCACACCTTTCTCCCTGCCACCCTGCCCTAGAGAGGAAAGCATCACTGATACCTTTGATTAACTTTAACGCAAGTTACACAGAAAAGTGTATTTTCCAAAATAGCCAGTTATAAAATCCTGAAGGAAGCCCTTCCAATGTAAGCAATTCACCAGGTTTTCTACTCACTCTAATTGCAGCCTTGGGCTGGGGATAGAGCTCAGTGGCACAGCACCTGCCTCAGCAGTGTGAGGTCCTGAGTTCGATTCCCGGTACAAAAGAAAAGAAAAAAATGCTGTAGCTTTAATTGCAATAAAACCATCATTTGGGAGTGACAATCATCCTACTCGATATTTACAGGGGTGGGGCATTATTTCACTTAAGCTCAATGCTATCCTAGGAGGAAGCACCGTTCTCAGCTTGGAGAGGAAGAACTTTGGCTCTCAGCTAGCACTGACCATCCCTCTCTTCTCCTCCCTAGCTTCTGCTTGTTACCATGTGCCTACATCTCAGAATCCCCCTGCCTTGGGCTTTCTCTGGTTGCAGGAACCTTTTCCATCCCTGGGCATGGCAGGTCAGGTGCTCTGGGGCAGTCACTATCCAGTGACCAGCATGGTGACACTTACCTGTTGCTCTTCCCTCTGCCATCGCCTCCCAAGTGAACTCTGTGTCCTTATACCCTACCTGAGGGTGTTTCTGGCAGCAGTCACCCCCAGGCAGAATGATGAGGTAGTTTGTCCTAGGAGTAGGGGCACAAACCTTTCATCTATAGCAGACTTGGGCCTGGATTCGTTTCCCATGACCCATGCTTATGACCGTGAAACTGATGTATTACTGGACGGCCCCCTGGATGTCCTGTGCATACACACCCTAGCACTGCAAGGAGCAGGAAGTGGGCAGTGGGGTCCAGGGTTACGCATGGCTCTCCCGGCTCCTTATTGGATACCCTCTGCAAACAGCGTGGCTGATCTCAGACACCAGAGCTCAGGGCTGCCAGCCCGTTGCATCCCTCCAGGCCAGGAGCATGGAGCACCTAACTTTCCCGGCCTGCTCAGCCCTTCCAGTGTGTGCTAATATGCAGTACTGGTACCAGGGAGGGTATCGTCTGGCAGCGCGATTCTTCATGTGGAACATTAAGCCGAGGTCCTGCACAAGCTTGAACATTAACCATCCCCTGGTACCCATGAAGAAGAGCTACGGGTTTTATTAACCTCGGTGTCCTGGACGCACTACACAAGGAACGCCATCATTAACCCACCTCCAGACGGGGCTGGGAGTGTTCTTTCCCAGCTCTGTTCCAAGAACGCAGGCCCTACAAATGCCTTCAATAATTTAAGGAAACTACCAAAATGTGACCATAAAGGATATAACTTCACCTCAAGGATGGTGATCCATAAAGATTTTGTGATAGTAAAAACCATGTTTTGTTCTCTTACAGGCCCTTTGAAAGTCTGTGTGTGCTTCTGTGTGTGTGTGTGTGTGTGTGTGTGTGTGTGTGTGCATGCATGTGTGTCGGTTGGAGGGTGAATCCGGCTAATCATGTTCCTGCTATTGGGATTTCGCTGAGCACACAGTTTAATTATTCCTAACATTATGGCCACAGCACAACCCGTTAAAACAGCTCAGCCTGTTTCAGGGAGCCCCACTGGTGAACTCAGGGATGTGAGGTATCTCTCATTGTTTTTCCCTCATGTCAAAGTTTCTTTCTCCACTTCCAGACACACAGATTCATTATAAAAATGGAACATGTGTAAGAACACTCTCTGCCACCTGACACGCTTGAATTTAAACATCCCTCCAGTCTAAGCCGCTCCTTGGAGACGAGGCTGTCCTTGGGCTGGTGGAGGCACTTTTGTTTTGCAACCTGTGCGCAGGCTTCAGTTCATAACTGAGGGATGGGGAGGGAGTGGTCATTTCAGCGGACAGAATAAGCACCAAGGACCCCAAGGACGAGGACCTCAGAGGGAGAGAGGATTCTTCCTACTGTTCACCCTGTGGGAAGCCCCTGGCTTAGGATGGGGTGATCCGATGAGCAAGCTATATGTCTTTTTACTTGAAAAAATAAACTGAGATGGCATGTGAAGTGATGATTAATTAAAAGCAAGCCTTAAAACACAGTCTGGTGACACAGATCTGTCATCCCAGCATCCTACGAGGCTGAGGCAAGAGGACTGCAAATTTGAGACCAAGCTGGGCAACTTACTCCTTCTCAGAATAAAAATGTAGGTCAATACGAAGGCCTTGGATTCATTTCCCAGCATTCCCAGTACTGCTCCCCCCAAAAAAGACCTGGGTTCCCATCACGGCTCCCTCCTTACCATTTACTGGCTTTTCATAAATTGCTTAAGATGCTGCACCCCAGTTTCTTTGCCTGTCAACTGTGACTAATAAGGAGACAGCACGAGCCCTTCTGTTCTCTTCTCCTCCCTCCTCTTTCTCTTCTCCTTTCCTCTCTTCAATTCTTTCTCTCCCTTTCCCCTTTTTCTTTTTCATGGGCTTCTTCTCTGTTTCTCCCTTCCCTTCCTCTCCCTTTTTTTTTTTTTTTTTTTTTTTTTTTTTGTCTTTCTCCTTTTTATCGGTACCGGGGAACGAACCACAACTGCCTGCTTGCAAGGCAGGTGCTTATGCCGCTGAGCCAAATCCCCAGCCTCCCCTTCCTCTCTTCTTTCTTCACCCATTAATGGCATATTCAGTGCCTACTGCAGGCCAGAATCAAATGAGATGCCAGGGCATAAAATGCCCAAATCCACAAGGTTCCTTTCAGCTTTTCTCAAGAATATCAGATGAATTATCACATGAGGAATGCTTCGTACATTGCAGTTACAGAAATACACATTTTTTGAGTGTAGAAAATGTGTATTTTATTTTATTTTTTTTAAAAAAAACCTTAGAATGCACCTAGACCTGTGTTTTCAAATTTTCCTTGTCTCCACCCACTGTAAGGGTGACAGGGACACGGCTATCACAGGTCACGCAGTACTGGGCTCCTGGTCTCTGCCTGTGACAGCATTAGAGGGACCAAAAAAGAGGGGTCCAGGCTCCTCTCCCCATTTTCAACCTGGGAAGAAACTTTTTATATGCTATATAAACTGTGCCAATAGTTGAGGGATTCAGTTTAAAGAGGAAAAGAAAACAACATTTGAGATTCACCGACCTTGAGATTCAATAAATGCTTTTTAACTGAATCAGTGAATTAAAGGATCCTATGAAAGGGAAGTAGCCATTTTCTTTCTTTTTTTTTCATAAGAAACTTGTACAATAAGACTGTCTCATAACTCTGTCCCTTTTCTGCCCACTCAGAACATTTTCAATTAAAGGCTGGGGACATCTGTGTTTCGCAGCCTGCGAGGTGCTTCTGCACCTTGAGTAGTCTGTTGGAGCTGAGTGAGGCTCGCTGGTGGCTTGGCTTTGGCTTTTCCCGTGTGACAGGTACCTGTGCCCTAACACAGCTGCTTAACACAGCTCTCTGCAAGGCCCGCGCTCACCCACAAGGAGTGCTCTGACTTACACGGAGCTGTCACTGTGGGCCCAAACCCTGGCTTTCCAGACCTCTGTCCTTGTGAGCATGGGCACACAGCAGTGTTCAGTTGCCCAAAAGCCTGGCCACAACAGACTTATGGGAAGGGGAGAGTGCAAACAGGGGCAGGAGAAGAGGCTCAGGAGCTGGCACAGCTGTGCTGTCTTGTGGAACATTCTATGATAACAGAAATGCTCTAGTCTGTGTTGTCGGATGCCATCGTTGGACTGAACACTTGAAGCCTGGGTAGGGTTGTTGAGGATCTCCATTTTTAAATATTCTTTCATGGTCATGAACTGACTGTTAAGTAGTTACATGCTTTTAGTGAGTGCAGACAGTGCCCTGAATCTCTGAAGTCCACTCTTTGCAAACTCTATTGGTTTCCTATCTAATTCACCTACCTCACCGATAAGTGATTCTCCCGCCTTCCTGAGTCACATCCTGTGATACCTACATATTTGAGTGACTTTGAATTGTCTCTCAGGATTCATGGGACATTGTTCCTGAACCCCTGGGCCTCGCATAATCTGTACATGCTCAGTCCCTTCTAGAATGGCCTGGCTCTTGTCCATCCTCCCATGTTCATCATCTTTAGATTACTTGAAGTGCATAACACAATAGAAGTGCTGCGTAAATGGTTACACTGTATTGTTTAGAGAACAAGAGCATGATGAAGTCTATATTTGTTCTCTAAAAATGCAAATTTTGTGGACAGTTTTGGCCGGTGGCTGGTTAACTCAATGGATACAGAAGGCACAAATATAGAGGGCTCCCTGTATGCGGTTAGATCCCTATGCTTAAGGGGTTGCTTACATCCTATTGAAGGAGTCAACCAATAGTGCAGAAGACTTCAATGTGGGATGGAAGCAAAAAAAAAAAAAAAAACCCACTGCAAATATAGGAAGGGTACAAGGAGGAGGGAGCACATAAGCTGCTCATGGAAGAAGGACGGAGGACATAGAGAACGGGAGGAGCATCCTCACAGACCCAAAGTAAGGGACCACAATGAGATCATTGTAGGAAAGTCGTAGAGGGCTTGGCCTGAGCTTGAAGCGGGCCTGTCTGGAGGCAAGGAGGCCAGCGGGGACCCTCTGCGGGGAGGCTGCATCCTAGCAACGAAGGCCCTTACCTGGCATTCTGAACTCTGGAACTGACTGGAACTTAGCATCCTTGACCTTTCCTGAGACACTGGCACGGGGACCTCTACCTGCTGTCAAAGGAAATGCCCTCATTAGCTAACTTCCTCCACCTCTCTGATCCTTCCTGACTCCACCCGAGTTCGGCCTTTTCCAAATCCCTTCTTTGATCCCTCCTTTACACGCTGTTCTCTCCCTTGGTCAACTGTGGCTTCACCACCACTGTCACTATTTGGTGATTTTGCCCTGTGTCTTTGATTTTGTTTACCCTGCAAGTTCTGGTGGCTGAAACTTCACCTTTATCATTAGTTTTTGCCTCTCACATGTTCAAGAGCAAAGCAGATCTTCAATAAATGATCTGTATTGACTAATTGGTTAGGTTGGATGACCTGACTTGGCCCACGTTGGTGTAAAGAATCACAATGCTTGTGTTGTCAGCACTTGAGCTGTCTTTTCAGTATCTACATCCTGTACATTTTATTTTGGAGCCCTCCAAAATATGCCTGGCCATCAGCACTGGACAAAGCCCTGGACATTGTTGCTGGATGGAAGGTAGGTGTCTGGTCTGATCTACTTGTCTAAGTGGCTCAGAGACTTGATGGGAGGGATGGAGACTTCTGTGAATCACGCTGAGTTATTGGTTCATCTGTGGAATGCAGACATCTGGTCAACCTCCAAGGCTGTCTATGTACTAAGGACCTCTTGGGTCTTTTCTAGACCCACTCTGATTTTGGCTCTGGCTCTGGCTCTGCCTCCTGCTCATCCATCTGCCTCTTGTACCCCAAGCCACCTAGCCACTCCTTTTCCAAGTCTGCACTAAGATTTGAGGGTCTGCTGCACCCTTCAGTAAAGTAAATGTCATAGGGCCACTAGAGGGTCATAGGAGACGAGAGGACCATGGTAAATGCCAGAGGCTGCTGGTTACTGCTATTGTTATAACTCACCTTGTGTTATGGCTTGTGCATATTTAGCATATAGCATAAGAGAGGCACACGGTGGGTATTTTCTGAATGAGCTGAACATACCAGGACAGCCTCAGATGAATGAGATAGGCTTTGCCATTCAGAGGCCTGTGGCCTGATTCACTTATAAGTAAAGCTTAAAAATACAACAAAGACGACCTCCCAGGGGTGTAAATCTAAAGAACTCAAAGGTGAGACAAACTGGCCTTAGAGGAGGGGTCACTGGCAAGGTGGCAGCAGGTGTGGGAGGGTGGAAAGCCACTGTCTACAGATTTTGGAGATGAGCTCATATTTCTGGGGTCTCCCCATTCTGGACTGTGACTCACTTTAAAAGACTTGGGTTCAAGTTCCAACCATACTATCTGAATGTTCTGTGAAGCACTTGAGGCAAAATTTCTCCAGCTGGGCACTACTGACATTTGGGCTGAGCCTATCTTTCTTGTAGGATCTGTCTTGGGCATGGCAGGATAGGAAACAGCATTCTCTGGCTACTCCCCTAAATTGTAATGATCTTCCCCAGGTGAGAACCACTGCTCCAAGCTAAGTCACTCGAAGAAAGGGCAGTAGAAATCTGTGTTTCAGTCACTAGGGAGGGAGGAAATCTCCCTCCCCCAGGCACAGCCCAGTGTTCTCGAGGCTGTAGGGAGATAATAGGGGAGGAGGTGATCCATCAGTGCTTGTCCTGAAATCCCACAAGAGTCAGCAGCTCAGGGCTTCGCCTTGCCCAGTAGGTATGTAAATAGGGGAATTATCGGGGCCAGCATCTGTGAGAGTTAAAGCAGGAAGTCCTTACAGCTTCCTGTAAAAAACACAAGTGACAAACTTGGATAAACAGCCAGCGCAGGAAAGTTATTCCTAATGTCACTGCCAGCCCTGAGTTCTCTCTGTGTCTCTGTCTCTCTGTCTTACACACACACACACACACACACACGCACACTCCTTCCAAAATAATGTCTATAACAAGTCCATAAGACTTCTTATAGGATGAATCAGGTATGAGCCGTGTAACTTTGATCCATTTACCTCTCCGAGCAGTATTTTCTCACTTTAACCCACATAAGGACTGTACCTACTCTGTAGGTTATGAGAATTAGATAAAATAACAATATATCAATAATACATGCATTTAACATACCAATAATGTCCCAAAAAATACTCAGATAATATGAGTTCCCCTTCCTAGTAATAATATGGTCAGCAGTCTCTCCCCCGGGCAGTCTGAACTCTACCAGGGCAAGTGGACGGGCACAGCGTAGCCCGTGACTCCCTGGGAAAGAAGGTGAGCAGGGGAAGTCAGTGTTGGTGCTGAAGGTTTTTGGTTTTTTGTGGCCAATAGACCCGAGTCCAAATCCCGGTCCCCTCACTAGCTAGATACACCCCTCCGGTCTGATCTTACTCTTCCCTCTTTTCTGTGTCTTTCAGGTCAGGGACACAGGCTCGCAGACATCTGTCCCCGACTTTAGCTGCAGAGGTTTATTTCACTCTTTGATTAGTTAGCACACATTTGCAAGAGCTGCTGTTCTTGGCCAGTCTGAACCAAGAGTGAGGGAGACAGAGGCAGTGAAATGCAGATGTCTCTGCAAGGAGATGGAGACCTGGTGTGTAAGCCACAGGGAAGGATGATCGAAGGAGGAGGAGCCTAAAGCAGGTTGGGGGTGGGAGTCAAGGCAAAATGCGGTTTTATGCATCAGGACAGACTACGTTATGCTGCAGTAACAATCTCCACTTCTCTAGAAGCTCTAACAGTTACACATGCAGGTAGAATCCATTGTAGGGTTAGGGGACTTCTTGGTGACACTTGTCCACGTGTTGTCTTGACTTCCAGATTGCTCAGATTTCATAATGCCTTCATGTCAATAGGATGCCCTTGGTCATCAAGGCAGGGGAAGAAAGATCACGGAGAATCCTGCAGCAGCTCTCCATCCATAGAGACATAGTTATATCCCTTTACACTTTAATAGACACAATAGGTGTCCTGTCCACGCCTAACCTCAAGTTTATGTGCCCTGAAAGAGAGGAAGGATAGAAATCCTGGCAAGCTGCTTTAGAGCAAGGACACACTGGCACACCCTACCCAAGCTCACATGAGCAGAACGGTCATTAGCTCTAAGGTCTTTAAGCCCCCTTAGTTGGCACAAGACAGAAAGGCAGAGGTGGAGGAAGACAGGAAGAGAGAGGGAGATGGTCCCGATGCCCAGGGTTCCAGTGGCCCAGAGTTTCCTCCGCCTCCCACCACGCACCTATCCATTTGGACGTGGCCTTCTCCGTCTCTTTTCAGTGAAGTGCCATGTGTCTGAGTACCCACCCAGCACCTGTCCCTGCCCACCAGCAGGGACAGAGAGGAAATGCTCCCCTGAGGATCCCTGCAGCTGCTGCATGTGTCCCTGAGCCAGCAGGATGGAACAAGGTGATTACTCACTGCTAAGAGTTACAGACCGGGCCACCACCCAGAGATGGCTGAGCTGCCAGCATCTCAGAGCACCCCTGGTTCTCCGGTGCTCTCCGGGGTCCTCAGGGATGCAGGGATAAGGCGGAGCCACCCCTAAGTAGTCATTTGCCCCTGAATTACTGGGCAGCTTCTCTACTTAGAGTCGGTGACAGCATGCCGGGGTAGAGAGACGGGTGTGATAAACAAACTTTATTTTTAAAAACTCTTTGAAATGCCACCGCTTCTGTTTTTCTTCACAGTGATACAATACATTCGAAGAATGAGAGAAAAGGAAGTGGTTGATGATTAAACTGCAAAAAGATTAGCAAGCAGTGTGACTTTCATGGAATCATATTTTTAAAGCCGAAAGCTGTATGTACGTTTCAGCCACAAGTGTCCGCCCAGATGAAGAAATGGGAGTAGAAGAGAAGTGACTAAACTTCATCCTTAGAGATCCGGGGTCCCAGATTCCTCCTTTCGTCAAATATCTCCAAGGACAAAAAGATGATTGATCAGGAGCCTAGGATGACCTGGGTGGATTTGCCTGGTTTGGTATAAAGTTGGGGACATCATCTTATGTGTTTCGTGACTCTTTCTTGATGGCTAAAGGAGAGATCAAGAAGTTTTATGGTGCTTTTTTCTGGAGGATTGAAAACGGCAGTTTTCTCTTTGCAAGCAAAATATTACAGCCAAAACTATGACACCTAGCATAATAGACTGACTTACAGAACGCTGGATTTATTTTCATGTTAGAAAAACCAGAATCCAGGCAAATGCACTGTTTTCAAAATGCCTAGAATTCTCAAAACTTGTTAAGAAACAATCCCACAGACGAAAAGAATGTGTTTTTTTTTTTCTCTCTTCTTGAAGCAAAATTTATTAAGCAAGGGGAACTCCATTCTCTATTTCCTTTGTGGCTGAGAAGGTGCCTATGGCCCCTTTCAACAGACCCAGGCACTAATAGAACCTAATTCTTTAATGGACTCTGGGTGCATTTCTTTCTTGCATCTTGAGGTCTTTAAAAAGCCTGTGGTGAGTTACACTGACATAAACCTTTTATAGAAACAATCAAATATCACTTGGTAAAATAATTAGCATAAGAATAGCACAAAGTCAGTCTGTCTGATACTCAGTGCCAGAGATCAGAGGTTCCTTCCAGCCCCTGCCCTATTTGGTGGGTGAGATCTCTCCTTCTCCCAGCCAGAACCTAAGTGATGCACAGCTGCTGGATGCAGCACGTTATTCTGGGTGGGGGGACGAGGGGCAGCGGGGGAGGGAGAGAAATGGAGCAGAAGTGGCACATGTCTGCCTGGCCCGATTCCCTCTGTTGTCACATAGCCTCATGCATCCACTTCCCGCACAGGCCTCGGACTTCCTGCCTGGCTTCCCAAGTGCTTTCTTTTGTTGCCTAAATATCACGAGCTTGGTTTTGTTTATGCCTTTTGGAGAAATATCTCAGGAAAGGAGTGTCCCCTCTTGGGTCCAGATAAGACGCTGCTGAAGAGACCCAGTGCACGTTACTTCTACGATAAAACATCCGTGTTTGAGCCTGGAAGTGACAATTCTTAGAAACTGATTAATTGCAAGGATTCCCTGCCTGGGCTTCATCCTGGAGAGACCCTGTCCCAGCCACCTCGCCTGGGAGTAATCTCCCCACTTCTGGCCCTAGACCAGTTTAATACACAATGCGTAGTGCTCTTGTTCAACTAAAAAGCAAAGACTCCACACTTTTTCATACCTCGAGTGTGCAACTGCCCAAGTCAGAAACTAGAGGCCACCTCCTTGGCCAGCCCACAGCTGTTTGATTGCATTGCATTGTGTGTCAAAGACTCAGGCTCCCCCCCGCTGGGCTTCAGAGGCCATCTTCTCCTGTCACCTTTCATTTAGCTGATAGACAAAAAAGAGGAGTTGAGTTTTAAAAATAAACAGACCTCTCTCATTAGCTGGGGACAGTTGTCAGGCTGGGGACTCACGGTCAGCTGGGAGCAGCTTAGAGAATAGAAGAGCTCCTGTTCTGTCCACAAAAGTCCCAAGTACCTGTGTCCAGCCTTGGCTGGGTGGTCACCCAGTCATTCTGCATGACAGACAGGATTGAACGAACCACAAAATTTCCTAATGAGTGTGATGGGGGTGCTTCTGAGAGTGATTTGGAATAAAAACAGGCATTCTGTGGTGAGGGGCTGAGGAAAAGAAACAGTGAAAAAGTTAAATAAAATAAAATAAAACCTGGAGGAGGAAAGGGGAGGAGCAAGGAGCCTGTCTACTTTAGACTCAGAAAATAGTTCTGGAAATTTTCACATGCAACAGAATTTTTTTTTCTTCCAGAAATTACTGCACACATATGGCAGCATGATCCCCGGGCACCCACCATATGTAAGGACACCAGGTTTTATGACTTATTGTTGGAAAGATTTATAGAGATGATATATGCTCAGCAATTTTTCATCTCGTACGAGGAGCAAATGTGGAGAGGTGCAGGTCCCTCGCAGGACCGTCGGAGAGCTGTGGGATCCCCACTTGGGGCCCTGCAAACTCGTGGCCCCACCTGGTGTCACAGCCTCCTCTTAATAAAGGATCACCCCGTGGTAACAGCAGCAATGATTCATTTGATTAAAATGCGCTACTCCAGAGCTGTTTTGCAGTATGTTAATGAGCGCTATATCGTAGACATTTATTAAATTAGATTTCATAAATGTCAGCAATGTTTGCACAGGAAATGCACCCAGCTAAATGTGGACCAAGCTTGGAGTTAACATCCCTCCAGGAGAAGGCAGGAACACTGCTGCCTGCAGTGAGGTGGGTGAAGTCTGCAGCCCTGGAAGGCCAGGGGCTGGTGTTCGAGAGCAGCATGGCTCAAACACAGCAGTTCTGGCTCCTGGCTGCCTGCCATGGAGGGAGGCTGTGAGCAGGCTCAAAGGAAGGAAACCATGGGACTGAACACTTCCGTGGAAAGGCCATCAGCTTCCGGTGTCACAACTTCCCACCTTTCCCTTGCAATAGAATCAGCACACATGCAAAGTTAAAAAAACAGGACACCAGTGGTGAGGGGTGTGCAAGATGGGAAGTACCAGAGAGACCCTCGCAGGGGGCTGGGGATTTAGCTCAGTGGCATAAGCACCTGCCTTGCAAGCAGGCGGTTGTGAGTTGAATCCCTGGTACTGATAAAAAAAAAAAAGAAGCCAGCAGCAGAATGCTCAACACCATGTCACACTTCCAGGCAGAGCCACCTGAGCCAGCATCTTTTTCCTGTCTGTCTTCACCTCTGTCTTCTATGATGTCTACCCTGAGAGCACTACATCAGATCAGCTCCTCTTTGAAGAGGCAAACACACAATAAGAGCAGTCCATGTAAATGAACCTCTAGAGCCAGGGAGATTTTCATCCCAGAAGGCAGAATTGGGAGGGGAACCTACACTGAGCCTGCCAGGGGGTGAGGAAGACGCCTACGTAATTAGGGGGACAGTTTTAGGGGGACAGGAGGAGAGCTGTGCCAGCCTCCTGTTTCATGCATCACTAGCATCTATCCATCTTGCTTGGTGAACTTTGTTTTCTTTGATGATCCAAGGCATTTTGAACCCTCTGGAAAAACATATCTATGTCTATGTCTATGTCCATGCCTACGTATATATATCTTTTCTTTTCCATTCTTTCTTTGCATAGGGTCCCTAGAGGGTCAATGAATTCTGAGAATTTTTTAGATGGTTACACATGATTTTCTCTTTAAACCTATGTGAGAATCCTCCTGCATCTTCTTTCAGGAAAGCAGAACGCAGCAGTGGCTGTGGCGAGTTCCCCAGAAACTGCAGTAATCCAATAACATGCCTGTGGGGGCGGGAGACAGGCCCAGACTCTGTGTTCCTTCCGACAGAGGCACTCGGAGGAAAGAAAATCAATAAGATGGATCCTTCAGATGTACAGTTTATAGATGTGCATCCGTGTTCTGGGATGGCGAACAAAGTGTGTGTCACTTTATATGTGATTCTGTGGGCATGAAGCCACCCAAGGACAGGGCACCCACTTTGGGCAAGGTGAACACTGTCTCATTTCTAAACACTGCAGCAGCACACCCGTGCCCATGCCCCACACAAAGGAAAGAGCCCAGGCACGGAGATTTCTCATTCTTTTTTCCTTTAAGATATTAGTTATTGTTCTTAGAATAGCTTTAGAGTCACAGCTGAACTGAACTGGTGCAGAGATTTCCTGTCTATGCCTCCATTCTCACACCGAGCAGGAGGATGCATTACGACAGTGTCGCTGAGTGGGCACCTTCTGGAGGATCCATGGAGCACACTTGTGAGTGTGTCAGAGTGGGCCAAGTTGATGTGGCCTTGGGGGTCCAAGTCTGTCCTTTGCCCCTTCCTCTCTGGCACATTTCTCTTGTTCTGCTTCCCAGCCGCCATGAACCAAACAGCTCTGCTCCACAAGGCGCTGGCACCATGACATTTCTACCTTGGATGCAGGAGACCATGGACCGAATTCCCTGAGACAGTGAGCCAAATCGAACCTCTCCTATTCAATTGTGGGTGCTGGGAATCAGGTCCTGAGAAAAGAAAGCTCACTAATACCCATGCATTTCTCCTCCATTGTCAACATTCCTGCACCAGAGTGGCACATCTGATACAATGAATGAATGGACTTTAGCACATCAGTGTTACCCAAAGTCCTCAGTTAATGTGTGGGTTCACTGCTGGTGTTGTACACCCTGCGACTCTGGGTAGAAATCTAATAAAACATTTCCCCCACTATAATATCAGATGGAGCAGTTTCCCTGTCCTAAATTCCTGGTTCCACCACTCTTCCCTCCCTCTCCCTGATACCTGGCATCTGCTGGTCTTGCTGTCGTCACATTTCTGCTATCTCTGGAATGGGAGCCATTTGGAATCACAACTTTAGAAGCCTTTTCAGCCTGATCCTTTCACTGAGGGGCAGGCATTCAAATTTCCTCTTCTTTTTGGCTTTCTCAGATGGGAGGACGCAACCTCTAAAGGAAAACTGATGGGCTCTCAGAGGAGAGGTGGGAAAGTTAGCAAATGTAGTCTTTAGTAGGCGTACCGTGAAGTAGGACTCCGGCTGACCCTGCGTGCTGGACAGAGAATCCTGGGGAAGCGAAGCTGGCTAACACATTGCTTTGTTTATTTTAATGAACACTCATTTTCAGACTCTTACTGGGTAGGCAGCTTAAAAGAAGTTATTTAGTCAGTGACATCAAGGTAAAGGCTCTTTTCCTGTTCATGTGGGGTGAATTTTTCTGAGCTTAGTAATATTCCAAATAAATGAAATTCCAAGAAAGTATCCACATATTTGCTTTTCACAGACCATTTTTCAAACTACTGGGCTTTCTAGAATCTTGGGATAACAGGATGGATCTGAGTCTCACCTCTATCACTGGGCCTGTTAAACCCTGAGTGGACTCCGCAGATCTCAGGAACTGAACCTCTCTATCTATTTCTCTCTAAAGTTTTATGTTATGAAACTTTAGTGTCTAGGAGAGAGAAAATAAACAGATACCAGCCACTGCTTCCTGCTTGGGGATTCATAGATGCCAGCTTTACCTCCCCAGACCTTTGGGCATACTTAGCTTTGGAATGAATCCACTTGTTTGACAATATTCATTGAAGACTTGTTATGTGCGAGGTATCATAGGGAATATACTCAGGATACATGAGGGGATTAAAGGCCCCTGCTCCTACTGAAGGGCCTCTGTCAGTTAGGTAAACAAATAAATGACATGACATTAGCTATGACAGAAGTAAGACATTTGGAATAATAAAATGCTGGGGAGGGGTAAGCAATGAAATGGGACAGGCAGCAGAGCTTGTGTGAGGGGTAACATTTGCACTGGAAAACAAGAAGCCCAGGAAAAAATGGCTCCAACACTAAAATATATACCCTTTTGCTTGTCATGTGCATAAAAGTGATTTTTTTCTTTCTTGCTTTTTATTCAATAGAAATACATTTTACACACTTTTTTGGTGCATAAAGCTTTTTCTCCATTTACCCAAAGGTGAATATTTTCAACACACCAATTATTCTTCTATACTATTATCCTTAATAATATAAAATTCCATCATGCAAATGCAGCCATGTTTATTTAAATAATCCCCTCCCACTGGACCCTCCAATCTATTTAACACCAACTAGAATATGAGAGACAGAGCCGGGGGGTGGGGAGAGAGAGAGAGAGAGAGAGAGAGAGAGATCTTACTATTCTGTTCAATCAAAAGAGCCCCCAAAACAAGGATGCACTGAGTAGCTGAAACACACTTCAGTAAGCTCTGTCTTTAGGAAGTTTGGGGGCTGCCATAGGCGGGAGCAGATTGGAAAAATCGAACCAAGCTCCTTTTCTTTCCTCGCTGGAAATTAAAACGTAGTTGCTCTGAAAATCAGCTAACCCTTTAATAACTGACTAGCTACTGGCCATAACTATTAAGAGAAAAATCAATTGCTCCACAGAGTATTAACTTGGAACCTGCCTGTTACTTCTGATTTTTACTGTAATCTGTGAGGCTGGATCCAGGCCTGCTGCCTGTTAGCTGAGCAGTGCCATATGAGGTACTTATGCCAGAGTCCCTTCTCTGTAGCACTTGAAAGCTAACACCCGGTGCCCACAAGATTAGAAGACCGAATTAGATACGAGCGCAATGTAGCCAGCACAGTGCCAGATACAGCGTAGGTGCAAAAAAATATGAGCCTGTGTCCCCTGCTGTTAGAAGGAGAGACAATTGTAATGACTTCCCCACTAACTTGAATATAAACAAGAGAACATGATAAAAATGCCTGCTATTCTTTAGCCAAGAGAGAAGGCTAAAGACCAGGTGATTACTTACATTTATCCTGGGCCTTGCCATCTCTTTTTAAAGATCTTTTTGATTTGTCTCTGAGTTGGAAAAAGGTGGGGCTGGGGGTTTAGGATGGGGCTGGAGGTTTAGGATGGGGCTGGGGGTTTAGCTCAGCGGCATAAGCACCTGCCTTGCAAACAGGCGGTCGTGAGTTTGATCCCCGGTACCGATAGAAAAAAGAAAAAAAAAAAAAAAAAAAAAAAAAAAAAAAAAAAAAAAAGAAAAAGGTACTTGCTGAATGTAGAATGTAAGAGGGACTTTATGATAATGTTGGCTTTAAAATTGAAGCTCAGTTAATTAGTAACAGCTACCATTTTGGGGCGCTTGCTGAATGCTAGGAGAGCAATCATCCTTATTAGGATCCTGCAGAATAGATCTTGATATAACCATTTATACCAAGGAAAGCCAGGTGGAGATGGGAACATTCAGTAACTTCTCTTTAGATTAGAATCCAGGCCAGCCCTTCTGCAGGAGGGACTTATTGAGCTCTTGCTGTGGAACTGAGCACTGTTTCGAGAGTTCCCTTCCTACCTCATACACCTGCCTAGATATTTGTAGAGATTTTAGGTGTTTCCTGTCTTTTCTGCTGGTACTGTCCAGTACTAGTGCACTGGCCACTTACTAAATATGGCACTTGAAATGTAATCAATGCCATCCTATTTCATAATTACTTTAAAGTTAAAAGCTGATATTCAATTTAGTTAATGGCCATCACTTTTAGGCATATTTTGAACAATCTTGGTAACCAACTTTATTTTTCCATCTATTAATATTATGCTATCTAAATACAGATCAAAATTTTCTGATGAAATTGTAGCATGCTGATTAAGTTGTGGCCGTCAGTGTGAAGAACATGCTAATTCTGAAGTCTTAAGGAAAAAAATCTGGCTCATAACTTTATATTGATTAAATGATGAAATAACATCTTGGATAT
The DNA here is from genome assembly GCF_034190915.1 of Cavia porcellus. Lineage (NCBI taxonomy): Eukaryota > Metazoa > Chordata > Mammalia > Rodentia > Caviidae > Cavia > Cavia porcellus. The sequence goes on from NW_026947487.1 coordinate 113,636,790, forward strand.
ATAGGCAAAGAAAATATATTAGTATTATAATGAATTCCATTTTACCTTAAAGTGGCTAATAGAATCTTTGAAATTAGAAGTGAATACTTGTTTTACACAGTCCATTTTTCATTTCTTGATACTCATGGGATTTCACTAGAAGTTTCCTTCAGGATCTAGTCCTACCCCACTCTTAGCTTATATGTGTCAAGTAAGATCCCCTAGGTCCCGCTTCAGAGTAAATCATGTGACCCAGCTCTGACCAACCAGAATGCCGGTCTCCCTCGTCAACAGGAGTGATTGGTTCCGAGATGATCCTCCCAAGCCAGCCTAGCCAATCAGCTGCTGTTCCGTCCTTACAGTCACAGAGATTGGGTCACAGAAAAATGTGTGACCTAGATTAATTTAGGCAAAGTGAACCCATAGACTTAGATAGGACATCCACAGACTTTTTCTTTCCAGAATCTGTAAACAGAGTGCATGGTGCGAACCTAAAGCAACTGAACCTCACAATAGGAATTAGAATAAAATCCTAGAATGAAGTGATCCTAAAAATAGGTATTAAGAGATACATTCTGCATGTGAACCTGGATCAAAACGCACCTGGAGCCGTTTCTATTGGTTAAATTGCTGATTTGCATGAGTCATTAAGTTGCCTTGTTTTCTGCTCAAGCCTTACCCCAAAAGTCCATAGTGACGATCCCATTCCATTTCACTAAAATTTATCATAAGAGCACATACAGGAATGGGTAGAAAGGTCTTAGGAAACTTTGTGCCATTATTTATCAAAATTACCACTGACATTTAAAAGAGAAAACAACGAATGTGACCATTGAGCAATTTGAACAAAGTCACACAGTCAATGATTCTAGGGATGAAAATCTCAACCTGTGTTAGAAACAGCCCTGTTCAGATCTCAGAGGGCTACTGCCTGGTGCTGCCATGGGACAGGGGGCACCTGCTCTGTTCTGGGCTGCCCCAAACACATGCTGCTACTTCACCTGGGTCAGGCGGCACCATTAATCCCCCATCCCTGCCTGGTTCTGCCAGCAAATGACTCGGCCACTTACATCTCTACTCAGCCATTTGCTTATTTATCTACTGGGAGCCCATGTTTGCAGAGCACTGTGGGATCGCAGCTGAGTGCAAATCTCCATTCATACCGCCTCTTTCCCTTGGTGCCCAGTGAGGCAAGCTCCTTCCCTTCACCCAGAAAGCCCTGGCAGCCAAACTCCAGAGCCTCCTCCACCTTCCCCCGCACTCCTGTCTTTCTGCCTCTTTTCAGGTTCGCTTACCTGACAGGTCTTTCCTGCCAGCCCCCAGCTTCCTGCATGCTCCTCTAAACTTGGCACTGCTGCCAGTATTCCAGCCAGGGCCAACTCTTCTGCTATTTGTTTAGCTGCCCATGACCTCCTTGAGGGCGGAATCTGATTTTGTTCAGCTTTGTGCCTCTGGGACTTAGCCCACTGGGGCTGGAGCCTAGAGGACGCTTGCTGATGTGAGAAGGATGAATGAATGCAGGGCAAGTGGATGAAAGAAGGAGCAGCTGCCTGCATCTCTCCCAGCTTCCACCAGGCTTCCGAGCTCTTGTCTAAGTGATTTCCAAGAGGCTCTTCTGATGCCTGCAACACAGCGCTGGGTGAAGGCCACGGGCTTCTCAGCTCTCTCTCTACCTCCTCTACTCACAGTGAAGACTCAGCGGGGCCGGGGTCCCTGGTCTTATCACCAGCCCAAAGCCAGTGTAAGTCACTCAAAGCAATGGCCCAGGTTCCCAGAGTGCACCATGATGGGTGGCAGCAGAGGCTGGCTTGGGCCCCCTTTCCCAGCACCCCAGGCTGACAGTCACGTCTGCAAGTGAAGGACAATGTTACACAAAATGGGGTGTTCTGTGTCCAATGTTACACAGGGGTGTCCTGTGGCTACCTTGGTGTCTCTTGAGTCTCACTGATTTAAATCATTAGTTTGAACAGGTAAGAAGCAGGCATGCAGACATAGAGTGGGCATCTTCTTCCTTAACATCACAGGAGGGAGGGGACTTGGCAGCCCCGGGGGTCATCAGGGGCTGTGAAACAGCTGCATCAGAACATCTGTGGGATGCACAAGGAAACGGAGTCTCGGGGAATGCACGAAGTCACTCTGGCAACTGCTCGTTTTGGGTCCATTGCCAGGCAGGGATGGAGTAAGGATCTACCATAGAGAACGCAAATGCCTCTAAATGCTTGTTGGAACAGAGACTGCACAAAATCTCCCCAGGCACGTTGTCCATGGAGGGCTACCTCGGGGCACCCTGGAAACCTTTCCCCACCATGAAGAGGGAGCCTCATGGGATGGGCCATCTCTGGGAAAGTTTCATGATTTCCTAATGAGTCAGCACAAATATCCTGCTTCTGCTCTGATCCCTGTGGCAGAGAGAGCGTGGGCTGGTGCAGGAGACACAACTGGGGGCCCTGGTGGAGAGGGAGGGCTCTCTCTCACCCTGAGCCTCCTGGTCCTCTCTCCTCTCTGCCTCCTCCACGCGGCTTTTTCCGGCTTTTTCTATCCCTTGGCAGGAGGCCTCCCCTCCAAGGAGCCCAGCCCTTGCCTGGACACCGCAAGATTAAGCAAATTGCTTTTAATTAGGACTGCAGTCATTTCCAAAGGGAGCAGCGAAGGCAGGGAAGCCGGCTGCAGCTCAGCGTTGACAGGGACTCAGCACAGGGTGAACTCAGAACTCACCATTGGCAGCCACTTGGAGCTCTGGTCCTCTGTACCCCAGTGCGTCGCCCTGGTTTGCCTATCACATGCACCAGTGAGCAGAGCTGTGGGAGGGAGGCTGGCTGCAGAGCAGGAGAGTCAGACACCCTGACTTCCTGCTGGAGCTGGTGCTCAGATTCAATGCAGAGGGTTTATCAGGCCTGTGCTTTCTGTCTCCATCTGGTGCTGCGGTTTATGCAACATTCAAATGCTTTCCCCTCCAAGCCAGCCTCCCAGAAAAGGTGGCATCATCATTAGTAGCTTTTGATGCTGATTCCAGTTCACCACTGGCAGAGACAGGCGAAGGGAGAAAAATACAATCCGTACGACAAGGACCCACCAGCATCTTCCCCCACCGAAATTCCGGGCTGCAGACCAAAGTCTTCCTGTGGGGCTCTGGTTCAGACATCCTCTTCCAGCCCCTTCACTCTAGAGTGTCAGCCCAGATTCCCTCTTGGGCTCTGTGCTCCCGGATTCCTCCTCCTCCTCCCTTCACCACACGTTTTATGACGATAATTGGAAAGGAAAGGAAGGTAGCAGCGGCTTTGTTTACAATGCAATTAACATCTGAATAATTTACTGTGAAATAAGCTGGAGCTATATTGAGCATGTAGAGCCTGATCCTGTTCAGGAGCCAGCTCAGAGTCCTGGGGATGGGGCTGTGTCTGCTCCCTTCCCCGGCTCAGTCTCCCCTCTTTGGCCAGAGCCCTGCTGCAAAATCTCTGAAAAAAACGAGGCTTCCTATTTGGACCCTCAGTAGCCCAAGTGTCTCTGCTCAGGGCTCTGGGGGCCTGGAGCACTAACCAGGGTTATGGCATTTGCAGCTGGCCCCTGTGCGTGGCACAGTACTGGGATGGAGCGTGTGTTCAGGGGACATCTGCTGACTGAGCCAGGGACAGCTCAGAGCTGTGGCCTCTTGCAGGAGGCCTGGCAGAGCCAGGGGGCTGCTCACTCTGCAGCTTTGTTCATGCCTGGTGCAGTCCAGAAGCCAGACCGCTTCAGCAGGCTAAGAGTGGCTGGAGCCACCGTCTTGCCGCCAGACAGCTGTGCCTTGCCCACTGGCCTTGGTCTCCTTGCCCCTACTTCCTCTCTGCTGTGAGAATGACACTTTGGATTTCCAAGGTGTGCTGCCATTAGGCAGCAAACTACAGTTGGGACATCAGCTTTCAACACAGATTCATTCCAGCAATTCTGCAGGGAACTTTCAGTCCTCCTGTCTTAGACTGGGAAGGCATTCTAGATCCTTCTTGTCACAAGGCTTATAGCTTCTCAGAATGAGCAGCTACTGATTGTGAGCTCTCTTGCTTCTGATCCTGCGAGCCTACCTAGTAAGCCCCTTTCCACACACACACACACACACACACACACACACACATAATATATGAAGCAAAATATATAATAAAATATCTCAAGTTGTATGGTGTGTGTTTACATTTCAAAAATGTGTTAGAGTAAGAGATATACTGTCATTAATCCCCCTGATAATATTCCTTGTTACTTCAAACACACTTTATGTCATTCTTGCTACTTTCTGAGAAAGTTCTGGAAATCCATTTTTATGAGGTATGATCAAAAATATGGTGACTGCTGCTGCCAAGTGCCATCCGATGGAAAGAGAGGTTTGTAAAAACATGATGGGTCCTCGTCCACGTTAGTCCCCAGAGCTGGCACTGTGCAGCTTCTAGATCTGTCCCAAGTCAAACTGACATTAAGGGTAAACACTTTGAATTGCTTTAGGTGATCTAGGCAGTCATGACAGTACAACTAAAGCCACTGGCGGAAAAGCACTCCCAGAAGTAACTCAGGGAGTGGAAGAATGTGGGGTAAGTGTGCTCAGAGTCAGAGGGAGTGATGGGAGGGGTGGATGGCAATGAGTCTTTTACTGAAACAATTCTTAAAAAATCTGAATATTCGTCATTGGTTTTGATCACATCTCATGTACTCTATTGATTCTGTTCCTCCAGGGAAGTCTAACACACGCACAGGGTACACACCTACAGGAACACGTCTTATGAGCATGCACGTGACATCGGGTAGCACATGAGTGAGTCCAGGGGCAGCAAACATGGCAGGATCCAGGACAGGAACCTGGAACACACGCATCTCACCAGTCTTACAGGAAATCAGCCCTGCCCGTGCCCGGATCTTGGACCTCTGACCCCCGGAACCTAATGTATTTCTTTCTCAGAAGCCACTCACTTTGCCGCATTTGGTTGTGCCAGTGCTAGCACACTGATCCATCAGGCACACGTGCCCCTCCTTCCTGCCCATGGCATCTCCATGAATCAGATCAGTGCCTCCGCTGAGCTGCACACCCCTGCATGCCGTGGCCTCCCTGCTGTGGTCCCTGCATGGTGAAAAGTGTGACTCTTAAAAGACTTCAGTGCCAAAGAGGAATGTAGTCTCTTTTCCTACAAAAGAATTCAAATAGCTTAAGGGCAAGTAACAATGCAACATAGTACAACCAATAAAATAGCATAGAGTGACTACAAACAAACACCTGAGCTAAAGGGTATGCTGGGGGATGCGATTGGTGGAGCTGTGGCACTTCCAGAGCAGTGCCAAGTGTAAGTTCTTTTGCCTTAGCCACAGGGAAACCCACCATGGTGGTATTTGGGGTTCACCTGTTTCTACTCCTCCAAATGTAGCTCTGAGTTCCATGATGCTGATTATGGGCAACTTCCGTAAGGGCTGTGAGCATGTTTCAAGCGTGTATTTCTAAAACCACAGACATGAGAGGTAAAGCCTGAGTCCCTTAAGGAATAGAGAGAAGAGAGAAACACGAAGTTCATGGTAGAAGAGGCGAGCCGCTGCAGTAGGACACCCGGAGGGGCTGCTTCGACTTGTTCCCAGCCTGCCGGCTGACATTTGCACACCCCTTGTCTTCCCCACGCTGCCCAGGGTGCTAGAGTCAAGTCTGGCTCACCACGTTGTAAAAATTGAGAAGCTTTACATTTAAAACCAGTTGTGTATTTGATTTGTCCTTAATACATCAGGAAGATCTCAGTAGCCCTCCTGCATGGCAGTGATGGTTAGCATGGCCTGTTTTTGGTCTCTTCCTCTCCCCAGTCTTTGCTGACCTTTTTTGTACCTGTTTGCAATGTCTAAGGATCACTTTCATCGTGGGCACTTGGCAACATGTATGTGACCCGTCTACATTCTCTTTTCATGTCCTCTTCCCCCCACTCCATGTCCCCGCTCTCCCTGTTAAGTAGATCTATCTATCAGTCCCCTTTCTCTAACTTCTAGTTCACTATTTATATTTTGGATTTTTCATATGAGAGACACCATGCATTACTTACACTCATAGGTCTGATGTATTTCACTAAACATTAAGATCTCAAGGTGCATCCATTCTCCCACAGGAATCTCAGATTTACCCTTCTTTACAGCAGAGTAGTATTCCCACTGTGTATACGTAATACAGTTCTATTATCTATTCATCCATTGATGGTCATATAGGATGCTTCCAAGACTTAGCATTTATGAATTGTGTCGCTATAACCATGACTATGATGAATCACTGCAATGAGTCTCTAACTCTTTTGTGAAGATACCTAGCAGGGGCATGGACACCTGGGTCAAATCGCATTTCTAGTTTGCTTTTTGAGGAATGTCTGTACCCATCTCCATAGTGCTTTATGGTCCCACCAACAATGTAGAAAGATTCCTTTTTCCTTGTGGCCTCCCCAGCATGTGTTGTTATCTGATTTCTTGATGATGGTCTTTTTCCTGGGGTAAGATGAAATCTCAGGGTTGTTTTAAGTTGCATTTCTCTAGTGTCCAGTGACGCTGAACATTTTTTCATGCATTTATTGGCCGTTCGTGCTGCTTCCGAGAAGCGCCTGTGCATTTCATTTCCGCTCCCTGGGTTTTGATATCTCTCCCACTCTTTCTTATCCAGGTCCATCCCAAAGGAAGCTGCGTCCCCATGTGAATGCATCCTCAGAGCAGAGGTGTGCGGGGGGTGACAGTTCTTCCCATCGTACAAGTCAGGGGACAGAGGGTCCGAGCCAGTCAGGCTCTGATGTACCAGACGCCCCCTTGAGGTGTGCAGTAGACAACCTGGGTAACTGTATAGCAGGTTGTGAAAACTGGGATCATGCCCAAGGTCATATAGTTAGGAAAGGCCAGCGAGGTAAGAGGCAGATAACATAGAATGATAATGTACTCTGTAGGGCTCAACAGAGCTCACACACACACTCGTGTGTGTACACACACACACACATACACACACACACACATTTGTTAAGATTACCAATTTCTGTGGTGTAAATGCTGTCACCATGGCTGTTTTCAAGTTACCAATGTAAACACAAACTGGTTTGCAAACTATCTGAAACTTTAACTTCCTTTTCCTGACAGGGAATGCTCTGACTTAACTGACACCGACTCCAACTGACTGGCAAAGTCAACCCCTCATTTCTGTATTACACTGTATATTATGCATGATGTTATGTTACATGGTGTGTCTTAAAAAGTATATATATGTACTTCTTGCAATGCAATATATAATTAATAAACAATATATAATTTAAGTAGATAAGATACAATTTTAATAAATAATATATAGTTTTAATAGAGAACATAATCATCCATAAATATTTTATTCCTACTAAGGATTATGTAATGAAATATAAAATCACATCAGTATTGCATTTTTAAAGGTTGTAAGAAAGGAGTGGGGCACCCACAGAGGCTGGCTCCCTCTTGTTCTGAGCAGACAGCACAGCCTCCTGGACCAGAGTCCAGGTTAAAGCCTGGGCATTCTCTGGGTGCTGCAGTGGGGCAGAGGATGACTTGCTAATAGCTCATGAGTGCTGCCTGGCTCTGCAGGGCTCCACAGGGATCAGACCCGCTGCTCACCTGATAGGTGTGAGCTCTGCAGGGCTCCAGCAGGGCATGGAGGGGTTCATGGAGCTGCTGTATTCTTGAGAACAGATTCCACCCGGTCCTACCCGAGTGAGACCCCACTCACCCTGCCCACAGTGCAGGCAGTACACCTCCATCCGATCACAAGCACAAGTGCCCATGCACACACACAGGCAGATGCACACGCAGCCTATTCAAACACATCTGTGCGTGTGTATCCACAAATGTGTGTTTGCAAATGCATGCACGCACACACATATCTACAGCTTTTATTTGGAATCTCCTCGCCAATGACAATAGTGAATTGAAAGCTTCAGTGTGCCCCAGATTAAAGGCTAAGGCTCTGAACTTTATAAAACAAGCACCTCCTGGGACCTAATGCATGCTCGAGATGGGCAAGAGTTTGTGGAAATGCTGGTCGTTGAGCTTGTATGATGTCCCCAGAACTCTGTGCTGGTCTCTCATTTGCTTCTTACAGCTGTGCCATGAGGCAGGTGATAGTTTTTTTCCCTTTGGCATTTTCCCAGAAGGAAAATGAGGCACAGGAAAAGAAAGTGGTTTGCTTAGGTCACGGACCTTGTGTTGGTCTTGTGAGCCTACCTCTAAGGGACATTTCTCTTTTGTCCTGAAATGCACCCTTGCAGCCCCCATGCCAACAGGAAACAGGCTTTAGAATTCGCATCAGAAGCCAGTCTGTCCCTAATTCACAAAGAAATGCCCGTTTCCCCCTACATTCTTGTTTATTTTTCAATGAGCCAGAAGATGTGACACTCTTTGGCAAAAGAAAAAAAAAACCTTTATATTTAACAAAGGCTCACTCTGCAGTGACTCCAAGAAGAGCCCACCAGCTTGTGAGGAAAGTGGATTTCAATGCCAAGGGAAGGAATCTGCCTTTTGGAAAATGCATTAGACAGGAAGGAGACGGGGGCAGAGCCGAAGCCCTGCGCTCAGAGGGATTGGAGGCCAAAAAGTGGAGCTGCGAATATGAAACCCAGGATCCCTTCAGGAAAGATCCCTTTCTGCTTTCATGCAGGGCCTTTGACAGGACTTTTACAAAAGCTCTACCTCGCCTGGGGCCGGTGTATTCACCCTTCTCAAGCGGCACTGCCCACAGGCCATGGGGATGTGGGGTGCTAATTACTCAAGAAAAGCCCCTCTTTGGCTTTATTTCTACTTCTGATCGCTTTCTTGCATGCAAGGGTTACTTCCCATCTTGAATAACTCCGCTGCCACCCTTCTGCCCTTCTCTAAGTAGGTTTCACTCCTAAAGGGTTTGCAGTTGGAAAGTTATTCACAAGGAAGCTCCATGCTTACTCTGTCTCGCTGCATGTCACACGGATATTTGTCAGCATGACTAACCCAGGTGTTGGGCCCCTTGGGAACATGGGAGGGTCTCACCCTGCTGTCCCCAGGACTCCATCTCTGCACGCCGGGCTTGGTAATGTCTGAAAATTCTAGTGGCCCCTGCTCTTGGCCAGAGCGAAAGCTATGATATTTACAAGGAAGTGCTTTCACTGTTTTGAGCAAAGTCTTCCATGGTGGTGGCGCTGTCTCCCTCAAGGCTGATCCTTATTTCAAAGTGGGAGATCTGACTGTTTGCTCAGAAATCTTGCACTTTAGGATATTAGGCTGGGCTGTTTCCAGAAGCTGTGGCGTGGACAGGAAGTGGCAAGGGACCCCAAGCCTCTCCCTCGGCTTCCATGCTGGCCACCCACAGGCCTGTTTTAAAGCAGGATGAGGACAGAAATGTTGCATGTGTGTGTGTGTCCGTGTGTGTCTGTGAGTGTGCGCATATTTCACATACAGCAGCTACGGGAAAGAACTAATAATCTTGCCTGCACTATGGGAATGAGTGGCCCTACATCACAGGTACACACAGACCCCGGGTGCGCAGGACGCAGCCATGCATCCCATTCTGAGTGCGTTGGGAAATTCTCTGACCCTGTTTACAGTCGGGCTGATGGGACTTTCTGTCACTTTTTACAGCAAGGGAGAAAAAAGAGTGCCAGAGGATGTGTCCAGAGCCAGGCACTATACACCCACCCCCCTCATAGTCATGCAGGAGGCTAAGTGGCCTCTATTTTCTATCTGAACAAAAGATAACCCTGGCGCCCCAGGTCCTGGTGCTGCTGGGTCACTGAGCATAGCTGTGGATGGAGCTGGCTTGGGACCCCCAACTTCCGGCAGGTAGCACTGCTCCTCCCAAGCTTGCAGAATTGTGGGCCCCTTGGTCACCATGCCCAGTAAGAGGAGGCCCGGGCTGGTGCTGGGCATTGCTCAACCAAGGACTCCTTCCCCAAGAAGCACTTCCGCCTGGACTGGGAAGCAGGGGTCACATGTGCTGGGGGATAGGAGGGTCTGCTCTGCAGGGCGCTGCTGGCCTGGGCTCACGAGACAGGAGTCGCCCAGGGTACAGGGAAGCTGCATGGCTGCCGCGCATATTTCTGGGGCTGGAATGCCATCCCTTGGAGGGTCCACCTCTTGGAGATGCCAAGTCTGAGCAGGCTTTAGAAAACTCCAGGGCTCCCTGGCCTTGGAGGGAGTCGGGGGAAGGAGCAGGGGCAGGGGGTTCCCACATGCAGGCTCCGAGGCCCTTTGTGGGGGCTTCCTCAGGCATTTCTAATTACAGGAGTTATTTCTGCCCTGCAGATTATGTGGTTCTTGCACTTGGCGAGAGGAATGAATCGAGTCATTATTAACTCAGCAAGTGTCAGCCCCGGGCCAGGGCAACCGTCTGCAGGCAGAGCAGTTAATACACGGGCGGATTAGGTGGCTCTGAGGCTTCGCCACAATTAGAAACTCAGGACGTTAGGGGCATGAGGGGCGGAGGTGGCACCTGGCTCCCCTACCGGGACACGGCCTCCAGGAGGCTGCAGGAAGTTATGTAAGGAAGGAGCAGTGGGACGTGGCATCAGCCACCTGGAGCCTTGAACAAGGCAGACAGCACTGGTGTCTCCGCTTGCAGTGGAGGAAAAGGAGCTGCTCAGAGAAGGCAAGGCAGTTCCCTCAGGTCACACAACGAGGAAGGACAGGTTGATCTTCTCTTTGCCCCATCCCTTACCAGGCTCCTAAAAACACCTGTCCACTCCCAGGAGGTCACTGAGGTGTCAGGGGAAGGCAATGCTAAGGAGAGGCTTGAGCAAAAGTTGTCATAGGGTGGGATTTATTTTTTTTTCTCTTTTTTAAAAACATGTTTTCATTAGTGTATGTTCACAGTACATAATGGTTAGAGTCCTCGTGGGGAGCTGGGAGATGCATATAACGTATCCTAATTCTTCCCTCATCTCCTTCCTCTCCCTTCGTTCCCCCTCCCTCCATCTCATGACCTTTTTCCCATTTGAGAAACGATGTAACTCCTTCTTATAACCTTTTATTTGTTGTTTATTTATATTTTGGGTTTCTCATAGAAGAGAAGCTGTGCAATATTTAAGCTTGTGCGTCTGATTTATTCCACTTAATATCATGGTCTCAAGGTGCGTTTTTCTATAAATGACTGAAAGTATGTCCTTCTTTATGGCAGAGTAGTATTCCATTGCACATCAATACCACACTTTCTTTACCCATTCATGTCCTGATGCAATATAGGCCACTTCCATGACTATCCCTTAGGATCACCTAAGAAGGCAGGCACTGTTAGACAGGGGAGGAGCCGAGCATCCTGAGATAAGTAAAGGAATCGAAAGAGTCAAACATGAGTCTGACTTCAGGCCTGGCTGCCTCCAAAGTAGACAGGACTATCTTAAAAATGCTGCTGTGTGCCCTCAGCATGCAGAGCAGAGAAGAAATCACGTCCAGGCTTCACTCACTCTAATCCGGGCCTCTGCTCCCTGCTGGCCGGCTTTGCTTTTGTTTATCATGCATTCATTTATCATGAAGACACATTTATTAAATCCTCCTGTGCCTGGGAGATTTGTAAGGAGCATCAGGCCGATCCACTTAGCTAAGCACCTGCAGGTGCTTAGTACTGGGTACTTCCTGTGTTTCACTGCAGGTGCCCTGGGCACTTCCTGTGTTTCACTCTATGAAGTTCTGGCTAAGGAACTGGATGCGAGGAGCTGAGCTCCATTGGAGAACAGTGAAACAGCCTGCTCTGACCAACAGATGCGAATCCATAGATGGTGCTCAGAGAAAGCTCCGTGTCCCAGAGACTCCAGAAGACGGAGAGGACAGTCAGTGACAGACAGGCAGAGAAGGTTTGCAGAGAACCAACAAGAACTCAGTGCTGAGAACATCGTAGGGTAGCAAGGGGACGCCAAAGAGACCGGTGGTGACCCGCTCATTGCGGAAAGAAAAATCCAACCAGGACCCGTGTAGGGCCTTCATGGGTCACCAGAGTTTGATTTGCTTCATTCACTTTGCTTTAGTTTTCGGAGATGCCTTCTGACTCCTCGCATTCAGTAAGGTCCCTGTTTACCGTCTGGGGAGCAGACGGGAACAGTCAGCACCAGATTCCCTCAGCTCACTTCCAGTTTCCACTTCCCTTGTGGCAACTTCCCTTCCCTTTGGACCTGGTTCAAGTTCTGCTTTCCCTCGAGCTGCACTGCTACCACCTGGATGGAGGCAGGAAGCGCTAGATGCCGCGGGTTTCTAAGAATGATAAAGAAGGAGAACCCGAGAAGGGGCCTCCCTGTCCTGGCCTGCAGCCCCTGGGGCCTGTCACATGCTGCCCTGGAGCCTGCCCCTCACAGGGCCAGAGGGAAGTGTCCTCGTGGCCCTGCCTGGCGCACAGCAAGGGCATAGAGACCCAGCCACGCACTTGCACACACACTGTAACACTGTCTGAAGTAACTGACAGTATCTTAGAGGATGGAGGATTTAGCACGGGTTGCTACTGATCTGGGTCTCACATATATGTTAGTTTACCTTTGCAGTACTGGAGGTGGAGTCCAGGGCCGTGCACACGCTAGGCAAACTCTCTACCACTGAGCTACAGCGCCACCATTTTCACTGGTTTTTTAAAATCTTGCTAACCTTGAGCTTCTCACCTTTCTGCTTCACCTTCCGGAGTAGTGTGTGCCATGTTCTTACATGCATTGCACACTCACACCCACCCACACACTGCTACTAATACTAATAAAATACAGAGTTAAAGCAGATCTTATACAACCCATAGGATGCTACCACTGTGACTGTTGGCGTGGCCTGGATGGGGTGGGAGAGTCAGGAAGAAGGAGAGAGAGAGAGAGAGAGAGAGAGAGAGAGAGAGAGAGAGAACTTAGTGTGCTTCCAGCTGGCTCTGTCCTCCCTGGCCCTCACAGAGGCTCCTTCAGGACAAACTGGTCTGCAGTGAGTTTGAATTGCAATATTCTGTCAGCCTTTAGCATTGGGGGATAATTACAGTCTAGGTCTCGTTGTAGAATCTCTTCCCTGGCCATCCATCACTGTGATACAGCAGCTGGTTTTGTTCTGCTTCTAGAAAACAGTGAGCTTCCACTTGCACCATGGTGCACAATACTTTTGACTGAACCCATCACAAACCAAGTGGTCAGTTTGTGCCTTTGATATGGAGATCTGATTTCTACATATGATGAAGGATCTCTCTCCTGTGACAGTTTTTCTCTCACAAGCAAGGGTGGTTAAGAAGCTCAGAGCAGAGGCTGCAAACTTTTTATGCAAAAGCTGATGCTCCCAGACACTTCTCAAGGCAACGGCTCGACACAGGTACTGTAGCATGGAAGAGACAAAAGACAATCCAGGAGGGAAGGGACAGGGCTGTGGCCCAATAAAACTTTGTTTATGGACGGATGCCAGACTTTGAATTTCATAGTACCATTTTCACAGGCTATGAGGTATTATTCTTCTTTATTTTCAGCCACTTAAAAATCCATAAATTATTCTAAGCTCACGGCCATTATAAAGAGGTGGTTGGTCTGCATTGGCTCATGGGCCATGGCGTGCAGGTCCCTGAGATGCAAGGAACTCAATTCTACCACTATCTGTGAGTCTCCATGGGTAGACTGTGTGATCCCTTGACACCTCAAGTCATTATCTTTGCAATGAATTCTTGTAGGCTTGTGCTGTCCGAGGCTGTAGGTACTGACCTTGAACATATAAATCAATTAAGATTCACAGTTCAGCCCCTCAGCGAGACAGGCCATATATTCAGTGTTCAGCAGCACAATGAAGTCAAGTAGTGGCTTCCATGTTGAGCAGCAAAGACATAGAATGCTCCCAGCTCTGCAGAAAGATACCTCCACACTAGAATGACTTAGAAGACTCACCTTTCTTGGTCTAAGAGTCAGGGAATTTACCCACTTAAGGATCACATGGAAAGGAAGTGAAGAGATGATTGTTCTCTACTATAACAAGAAGAAAGATGACAGAGGTGTTAATGGGGGGAGGAGTGTCCTTCCCCAGAAAATTCGTGTTTACCAGGAACTCAGTATATGTCCATATGTGGAAATAGGGTCCTTCTATGGATAATTAGTTACAGGTCTTGAGTTGAAATCACTCTGAATTTGGACCTTATAATGAAATCATACAGAATTTAGGGTGACATTAAACCCACTTATTGGTATCTTTGTAAAAGAAAGGAAAGAGGGAGTAAAAAAGGGTGTGTGTGTGTGTGTGTGTGTGTGTGTGTGTGTGAGAGAGAGAGAGAGAGAGAGAGAGAGAGAGAGATTTTGACATCGAGCAGCCCAGAAAAGGCCGTGTGAAGACAGGCAGAGATCAGAGGAAAGTCGCAGTCTAAGAAAGCCTAAGGTTCTAGAAGCCACCAGAAGCTAAGAGAGGATCATGGCATGAAACCTGTTTTTAGAAGGAGTATGGTCCTGCCAAATGTTCACTTCAGACTTTTGATCTCCATGATTGTGAAATAGTACATTTCTGTTCTTCTGAAGCCATCCAATGTGTGGTTATCTCTTATAGCAGTCCCAGGAAACAAATGCAGAGAGTTAGAGATTTTTTGATGAGAAAGAGGAGGACCATGCTGCTGACAATTACACAATCCTTGAAATAATTTTGGAACTCACAAAAAAAAAAAAAAATCCCAGCAAAATTCCAAAGAGGTCAGTGAAGAGTTAGAGTCAGAGAATATATTTCATATAAGAAATTTCAGCCTTGGATAGCCAGTGTGGCCAAGAAGAGCCCTTGTAAACACAAGTAAGAAAAACGTGAACAGACAAAGAGGAACAACTTGCTTTCCCAAAGTGTGAGCCTCTCCTGACAGATGTGAGGGAATTCCGCCCTGGCTGCCATGGGAAAACAGAATGTGAGGATGTTGTAGACTTTATCACGCCGGTTTGCAGGAGGTTTTGCACACCTGCCAGCAGCACTTGCGAGGAAAGGTTAGTGTGTGTGTCATAAAAGTCCTTGTCTTTGAAGGAACGCAGAGCAGGGATTAAGGGGCAAGTCTAATGAGATTGCTCAGGGGTCAGATGGATTCAGGTGACAAGTGCTACATGATTTTCTGGGCTTGCTCTCCAAATAAAGATGACAGCTGTGCCAGGCAGTCAGGGGGCAGAAGCATTGCAGATGGCTGGCCCCCTCCCACTTTCCTGGGGTCCGAGATGACCTGAAGGAAGTCATTTTGCTTCCTGCTGGGAAAACCTTCAGTTCAGATGCTTACTCTGATTTCAGTGGCTGCCTTTTTCTCTGGAAAGAGACTTAACAAAGATGGTGTTACACTTGTGTCTAGAGGTGTCAAAGCCTTGTACAGTCACAGGGGGACTTTTTCAGAGGAGCTGGGTGTAGAGTGTGTGATTGATTCACGGTGCAATGCTTGGACTAAGGGTGCTAGGGTTACGGGTGGGTGATTACTGAATCAGTCCACTGATTGGTTTGGTGCTCCCCATATCCCTGTAGCCTGGATATATGGGACACAAAGAGGCTCGTCTGGTCCCTTCCTTGCCTGCCTTACTATCTTCTTCTGACCATGAACTGTTTTTCCTCTGCAGAGCCTGTCTGTTGTGCCACACTGCTTTGGAGCCAGCTGACTATGGAGTGAAACCTCCACATGCTGTGAGCTAAATAAACCTTTCCTCCTTTAGCTGGTGGGTGTTGGGCATTTTGTTGCAGAAACCAGAAAAATAACTGAGACAGACTGAGCTCATTAGAAGGGCTGGGTAGAGGATGTGGTTGCCCTTTCTGGAGTCTTGTTTGGACTCTTTGTCTGTCTTTATCTGGTCTGTCTCAAGCACACATGTCACCTGTGTAAGCCTCAGCTTTCTCATCAGTAAAATGACAACAAAAACAGCCTAGTATTTTATGGTTTAAAATAAATGACACAGTAAATAGGAAACAAACTCATGAATACATCATAGAGGGTGCACTGGAAATTAACTAAGATAGGACAGAGCAAAATATGTGTGATCCACCCAAGGTCAGAAGATCCTCGGGAAAGACTGGGTCAGCTTCCGGAGGATCTTGATGTGCTCAGTGAGCAGTTGAAACACTGAAGCAGAGGCCTCATCGCTGGGACATCAAAGCTGTCATTTCCCAGGTGCAGGGCTCCATGGAGAAGCCGCGGACTGTGGCTCTGAGGCACTGTGGAAGCTGCCCATGCTAGCTCTTTATCAAGACACCTTGCTTTGGAGTCCAGCAAGAAGGCCAGGGAGAGTTCTGATCAGGTCAGCCCTCCTTGAGCCAAGAGACTCAGTGTTGGAGGGAGCCTTGAATGGAGTGTCAACACACAGGAACATGGGGTCTGCCGGTGTGTGTGGGAGGGTACCTTGGTTTCCGGTGAAAATTAACAATGATAATTCAACATAATTTACAAAACATATATGGACCTCTTTTGGTATGCTAGTCCCTGAAAGGGGCACAGATTGTCTCTTTAACTCATGGACTCTCTACAGCTCTTTTTACAGAATAAGAGAGCAAAACTCAGGAAGCACAAGACATCAGTGTCCCAGGGTACTGGGCTCAGTCCAGCAGCCATGAGATGACCCTTGGTGCTCAAGTACCCCTCTGAGTTTGTCCTACTGCACCCCACTGTCCAGGAATATCCCTACAGCCTTGCAGATTTCAAAGTTGAAGGATCTTTGACAGAGCCAGGTAAGGGCCGAGGGAACCAGTATGGAACAGCACTCTTTGTAGAGTGATTGACGGCGCAGGACCATCCATTCCATCAGACTCCTCATCCCTGTCTCACGCAAGAGGTGGTTTTGAAATATCCCCATCCCCTTAGGCCCCTTTATTATTATAATCGCTCCTAAATATTTTGATTGCGGTGTATTATAGATGTTATTTCAAATCAGCTCTCAGCCTTATAAGACGCTAATGCGAGTATACAAGACCATTCTCTTGAGCAGACCATCCTTAATAAAAATAATGCATTAGATGCCGGCTCCTGTGGAAGGGATATTTAGTCCCCAGAGCCTTTCTTTAGACAATGCTCTCCAGCCAACTGTCAGTAACTTGGCTCAAGGGGGAGTGAAGGAGGTGGGGAAGGGAAGAAAAGGGTGGGATAGGAAGAGAGGGGAGGGAAGAGGGGTTAGCATTAGGTCCTATCTTTGATAAACACATGGGGTGTGTCTCTCTAGAGCACTGACAAAACTATGAAGATCGCAGGGGATAGGCCTTAGGTCAGGCTTCCGGTCTGTAGAGAACTAAGTTAGGGACCCAAATCTTGAGTTCTAAGATCAGCACCTCTCACTGCTATTTTCAGACAGTGGCTGCCCCCGAATTTCTTTCTTAGTAACCCAAGATCGCTCGTGTCTTGCTTAGCCGAGGGCCCCACATCTCAGCACAGCCCGGGTTCCACCCGTTGCCTTGGCGTGATTATTAATAGCACCCTGTCACCTCTACAAGTGACCCTGTTTGTGTGATGAATCACGTGTTGACCCCAAGTGAAACTTGCAGTGTTTTGAGAGCAAAAAGGCAAAGGATTCAAGAGCTTCTGTAAAAATTAAAGCCTTATTAAAGATGGGAGGGGCCATATTTAAGAAGGCGTGGTTGGTTTAGAAGGGGTTTTCAGGATCTCTGAGAAGCACTCAACATGGTAACAAGAGTGTATTCACACTGTCTGTGTGAGAGGAGGTCATCATGGAAATGCAAGGTTGTCGCCAGGGCTGTCTTTGCTGAGACCATGGGTGAGATTACGCCTGATACTTTTCTTAACATATGAAATAGATTTCATAAGGCAAAAACAGAAAGTACAGAAGGGGGAACTACCAACACCACAAGAGACGCAGCAAACAGTTCTCACTGTGTCTCTGCTATGAGGAACAGCAATGGGAACAGCCCAGGAGAAAAACTGAGCTTCTCTACAAGGATTTCTCCCTCCCTGAACAAGGTGTGGTTAGCTCTGCTACAGTGCCTGAGCTCCGCTGATCCACCTTGGGCCTGAATCTCAGAGGGAACCGAGCTGGCTGCTTGGACATCTAGAATCTTCTGTTAGCCTGAATGCAGCTTCTGTTCTCAAATCCAATACAGCTTCATGCATAATCCAGCCAGAAACTTCTAGATTCCTACAAGTTGGTCTAAAGAATAGCACACATGACACCTGTAGCTTTTTTCTTCATTACGAAAAGAAGAAGATAAACAAGGAAACAAAACTCTAAGAAAATCAAATCAGGACACTGTGAGGATTTAATTGTGAACAGAATTGTCTCCCTTGCAAAAGAGAGGAAAAGAAAGTGCTCCAAACTATATAACTGCATGTATATTTAAGTGTATAAGATAGAAAATGATATCACAGGGTTTTACTGGATCAATGAACAGAACTGTTTGCAGTATCATTGATGGAATGTCCACTTTACAAGCTTTAATTTTGTGACTTGAACAATTATTTCTAAGATGACAATATGTAATCCATTAACTAGTGATTTCCTACTGTTCATTTTTTTTTCTGTAAATCTGTATAACTTGTACCCTTTCCCTGCTTTTTTTTTCTTTTCTCCTTAAATAAAATTAAAAAAAAAATAAAATGCAGTTGATTCACTAACAAACTTATTCACTAGGCACCTGTAATCCAAGCTACTAAGGAGCCTGAAGCAGGAGAATCTTATACTTGAGGCCAGGCTGGGTAAATTAGAAAAACTTTTTCTAAAGCCAAAAACCAAAAGCATTACAAGACCAGTACAGGCCCAGGACTGAGACTCATGACAGTAGGGTTTGCACCCATGCCTGTCTGCCTCGGAACCCTTCCCTCTGCTCCCTCTGTCAGAGCTGATGCCAGGGCAGCCCAGGTCCCCCACCTGCCTGGGTGCCCGAACTCCCAGGGACCCATCTGCTGGAGTAGTTCATCTCAACGCTGGTGAGACATCAAGATTTCTCCTCTTGATTTTCTCAGCCAGACTTAAAACCTTTTGGAACTAAGTTCCGCCCACTCTGCCTGGAAGGTGATTTTTTTGTCTCCACGCTACTTTCTGAGTTCCGCTCCTCATTCCAGAGGAATGAAAATATCCTTCCTTGGTGCTAACATGCAGCAGAGGTTTATTAAGCAATCGCCACGTTCAAGGCAGAGCTCCAGGTGCAAGCCCAGATCAGAGGGGGTTTAGAGCAGCGCTAATCTCCAGTAAGAATCCCCACCAACCTATGGTATGCATACAAGAAATTATTTTCCTTTATTGAGACTCAGTTTCTCCATATATCAAACAGAGATGCAGGATCAGAAAATTTCTAAGTTCTCTTCTGGCACGAATAAACTGTGATTACCCTACTCAGATCCTTGGCGAACTCTTCAGAATGTGTTTAAAAATACATCTTAAACCTTTTCCTGCTCTAGAGTATTTCAGTAGCAGCCCTAGATGTTTATGAGCTTGAGACTTGTTGTGACAGATTCTTTTAGGGAGCAGATATCCCTTTACAGAATAGTTCAGGATTCACAGCCACATCTTAAACAATTGCTGGTGTTTTTAGGCAACTCTGATGACACTGAAGAAACGTATGTTCCTGTTTCCAGTGTATTCCCTTATTATTAAGCAATCAATGCTGTGAGTGTAACTTTTCATTACCATCAGCTTTCCCTGTAAAATGAATGTGTCATCTAATTGAACTAAGCCCAAGCAGACTGGTGAAGTGTTGTTTAAAAAACAAATACGCCCACTTGCAACTGTGTGGACTTCATTTCAGCACAATTTGTAAAACTGTAATTTTTAGGGCATCTGCAGTGTTCCCTTATTACACTGAAATCATCTTTGCATGAAGCAGGCTAGCATAAAATGTACCTGCATTGGAGAAATGTCCGTCTATCAAGGTAGGCGCTTGTAAAGAATTTGGAGCATTAGATAAATTGTTTCCATTAAGCTGAAAACGGTCCTTCGGGTGTGAGCTTTAATTCCGTGTTGCTGTAAACTGATTCAAATAATAATGAGGCTGTTATTCCTCTGGCCTGATAGTAATCTAGTCAAGAACAGCCAGGATCCCCGAAGAAGATATTATCTAATGATTTCTAAAATCGTACTGAAACTCAAACAATGCAGTTGTGCGAAAATGTGGGCTTTATAAGGCTATTATTCTGTCCAGCTGTTTCACTCCGACACTACCCAGGAAAAGTGCTATTTGACTGACATCTGGGTGGATGGATGGTAATCAGAACTGTGGTCTGTGGAGAAATTAAGAGAGAAACTAAGAGCTGATAAAAACTGAAATCAGAAAATAGCAAGTGGAGCCGTGTTTTCAATTTTTACATTTTTCTATTTTGGAAAAGCATTGAGCAGCCGTGTGCAAGAAGTCAGAAAGAAGCTTGATGAAAAATTCTGTTTATTACACAGCAGACAATAGACACTGACATCTCTTTTCTTCATGCTAATGCTCACAGGAGGCTGTCGAGGGTTAATTTAGGTTAATCATTTCACCCTGCACAAGGTAATCTTACCTGTACAGCACCACTTTTGAAGTCTCATGCAATGTGTCTCTTTCTTATAATTCTGGTAGGGAAAACTGGATCCCCAGAAACCCAAAAAGAGTAAGACAACCTGACATGTAAATGAAATCTCCCTACCCCCTGCCGTTTGACAGCCACACCCAATTAAATCTAGCATGTATTTGTTTAAGGTACGCCAGACATTCAGCCAGTCTCTAGGGGGAAAAAAGGGCAGGTCATTCATATGGTCCTCCTGGAAGCATTTATAAATGCCCACTTTTGGCTGGCACCGAATGCCCTGCCTGTCCACAGGAGACTAATCAGAGCCTTGCAGAATGTGGCAAGGGACGTAGCAAAGGGCCTGTGCAGAGGGACACCAGGACTTTCACGGCCACACCCCTTCCCCTTTATCATCACCCCTGTCAGCTAAATCTGCAGAAGAGGAAGTGGTAGCCTGCCTTCCTCGAAGTGGAGCATTCCAGGTTCTGCCTCAACTCTCTCAGTGCGGCTTTGTGGGTTCCAGCCTGAAGCCTGCGCCATCACTGGAGCTGGCTACTGAAAAATGTAAATAAGTCACATGTTCAGGATTAAAAGCGAACAGCCTTTTCTGAGTCAGCAGAAAGTGTGAAATATATACATGCAAAATCTCTCCTTTAGTACAATGATAAAATGTGCTCCTTGGAAAAATGCATCTGAACTACATAGGAGGAAATAACTTTAAAAAGTGAAAATATCCCTTTCCCCCAGGCCTCTAAACTTAGATTGGAATTTAAAGTCCGTTGCTGTAGATTTTCACTGTGGCCATCTAACCAGGTATCGAATGAGATTTCAAGGCTTACAAGGCTGTGACTGTATTCATTGCAAGCTAAATAAGATGAGTTATTATTTCTTAAGCATTGCCTATATGTGGGGTCTCTCAGCACTTTGCATATGTAATTTCCTGGGTGTCCTTACTGCAGGGATTGTACAACAGATATAGAAGGCCAAAGCCTGTCCCTGGCTGTGTTTGCAAATAAAGTTTTATTGGAACACAGCTGCCCTGTTTGTTTACTTGTGACCCATGGCTGCCTCTATCCTGCAACCAGCAAGGCACAGCCAGCCTTCTGTATCTTCCTGTCTGCATCCTTTGATTCAAAGGACTGTAAATACTTGAAGTACTCAAAAATCCTTGAAAAAATTGCACTGGTGCTAAACACGAGAAAACTGTTTATCTTATCATTGTTTCCTAGATGATGCAACATAACTATTTACACAACATATAGATTGCATTTAGTTTTGTAAGTAATATAAAGATGATTTAATGTTTACAGCAGGGTATATGTGAGATTTGTGCAAATATTGTGTGTGTGTATGTGTATAAACTAAGGAGGCTGGTATGTTGATATTCAAACCTGGTTCAGAATAAAGCACCGCCCCCCCTCAGGTTACAGAGGAATCACTGTAGTCCTAATACAGACATCAAGCCTGGAAAGTTTAAAATATTGAGTATGTGTCCCTCCACAGGAAAACTTCTGTGACCCATAGGATAGTGAGTAATTTTATATGGAGGAAAAATACAAGATGAGTATTATCAAATTATTGCACAGGTTAAATTATGCATGCCTCTCAATTTAGTCGTATTCAATGCCATATTGTCTACATTTTCAATAATAATGTACATATCATGTTGTGCCTTAATTATACATGACATTTAAAGAGAATTCCATATTAACATGAATAAAACTGATTAACTATTTCCAGAGGAACTTCCCCTAAATTAAGATAGTTTATAATTGGAATTTCCACTCTTCCCAGTCAATCCTCTAAATGGATTTTTTAAAAACGAGTTTGCCATCCTAGTAGGATGACATTTTGGCAATGATATTTATTCTATTATTTTCTCATGCTATGTTCTTGGAAATCTGAGGAGGATGGCAGACATAACCATCCTTGGTCTTCAAAACTGCTGTCACTTCTGCCTAGGCAGCTAGCTAGACTGCACTTCCCAGTTTCTTTGGGGCAAGCATGGCTGTTTATCAAAGGATATGGGCAGAGTCCTATCACCCCACTTTCAGATCCTGGCGTACAGCTCTCCTCCAGCACTCAGAGATGGGGATCACCCTCTGGGAGCACATGAGAACCACAGAGAGAAGCCAGTAGGTCCCCAAGATAAAAAGAACCTGGGAGAAGACTACTCAGAATAGTTAACTGTTGTAGGCATATGAAATAAATTTTTTATTAAGTCTTACAAGGTGAGGTTTCTCCTTTCTCTTTCCTAAAGAGTTCATTGTATTTATGGAGCTAGCTGTTGGAAGATGGCTTGGGATGGAGGAGTGATACAGAAATTCTTTTTCTAGGTAACACCATTTAGTAGCTTTTCCTAAAGGTGAGAGAGCTAGAAACACTTTTGGATCTTTGTAATCAGCCAGGACTTGGCCTCTATGTTGAGTTCTCCACTTAGCAGTCATTGTGTCCTTAGGGACCACCCACCCCTCTCTTGCCAGCATCATGTTCGCTGTGCTTCCGGGTGACATCCTCCCTCTGCCACATGGTATCGGGTTCCATGTAACCTAAGATGGCTTCCGGTAAAAATTTTTAAACTTATCAACCAGGATACTTTCTCACCTACTGACTCCTATATGTCTTGATAGAAGATAAAGGGCCATTCTGCCTTCAGCAGGGAAGCAATGTAGATAAATTCCATGCCATTTATAATTCATTCCACCTTCATTAAGTATTCATACACCACTTATTGGGACATCACCTAAGCATTCTGTGTAATAAAAAACAGAATAGCTAGAAAAGACTGGGAGAGGCTGGTTTGATTAGACGACTGGGGTAGAGGGGACTATTTGATTGTGAGACCCTTCACCCCAAACTCATCCTTACAAGAGAGATTCCTAGGCAGGTCACTTGCAAATGAATTTTTTAGGTATTGTAATGGTGAACTGACCAGCATGGGTAATAAAGTCTGCTATTCCCATGTGTTCATTTACTCAGCCCTTATTTGTGGGATATCTGCTCTGACAACTCTGAGGACCAGATAGGTATCCTCTTCTTAATGGCAGGACTTCTTAAGCAGACATCTACGGATCTTGATGTACCAAAACTTTAAGTCAGTTTTTCTATCATCCTTCCCCATGGGGACCTGAGGCCTTTTGCCCAAGCAAATGTGCACCAGGGTAAGAACAATGATCCGACATTTTGGGAACTACTAGACACTGGGTCTGAATTAAAACTGATTCCAGGGGCCCCAAAACATCATTGTGGCCCTCTAGTAAATGGTAGGAGCCTATGGGGGTCAGGTAATCAATGGAGTTTTATCAAAGTAGGCCTACGGTAGGCCCAATAGGTCCTTGAATCCACCCTGTATTCATTTATCTTGTTCCAGAATGCATAATTGGGATAGATTTGCTTAGTACTTAGCAGAATCCTCACGCTGGTTCCCTAACCTCTAATGTGAGGGCTATTACAGTTGGGAAGGCCAAATGGAAGCACTAGGGTTGCTTTTTCCCAGTAAAATAGGAAACCAGAAATAGTACCACGTTCCTGGAGAGATCCCAGAGATTACTGCCACCATTAAAGACTTGAAGGATGCAGGAGTGGTGGTGCCCACCACATCTCCTTTTAATTCCCCCATTTGGCCTGTGTAGAAGACAGACAGGTCTTGGAGAATGACAGTGGGTTACTGTAAATCCAATGCACATGGTGGCCTCAAGTGCATCTGCGGTACCAGATGTGGTTTCCTTGCTTGTGTTGATCTCCTGGTACTTGGTATGCAGATACTGATTTGGAAAATGCCTCCTTCTCCATTCCCTGCCATAAGGACCATCAGATACAATTTGCTTTCAGCTGTCAAGGCCAGAAATATACCTTCAGTGTCTTGCATCAGGGTTGTATTAGCTCATCATACCAGTTTAGTTCATAGAAATCTTGATCACCTTTCTCTCCCATGTGATCCACATTGGTCAATTACATTGATGATATTATACTGATTGAGTCTAGTGAGCAGGAGATAGCAACCCCTCTGAATTTGTTAGTTCAGAGGATGTGCATAAGTCTTTGGGGGATCAGGGGTGGAATGTTATGGTTTGAGGCTAGATGTCCCCCCAAAGCCTCATGCAGTCATGGAGGGCCTAGCATTTGTGATTGGCTAGTCTAGCTGAGTCTGCCATTTAAAGCAAAGCTGGCCGAGTCTAGCATTTGTGATGGGTTCATTGTGTTGTGCTGGGATTGGTGGTGTCAGTATGGTACCTGCCCAGGGATGAATAAGTAGTATATGATAAAGAATGGAAGGAAGCATGCTTTTCCTTTTTACTCTTTTTCCCTTTTGCTCTTGTGGCCACCATGGATGACTCTCCCTTAGCCACACTCAGAGTCAGCTGAGTATGGACTGAAACTTCCAAAAACTGTAAGCTAAATAAACCTTTTATTCCTTCATTTTGGCATGAGTTACTTTGTTTCAGCAATGAAGACAAGTAACCAAGATACATATTGACTCTGGACTGAAGATGTTACATATATAGCCTTCCATTTAAGGTTAGTTTCTCTGATTGCCGTAGGTAAAATCCTAACTTTAAGTCATAATAACTTCGTAATTAAGATAGTCAAATTCTACTGAGGCAGTACAACATGACAACTCTGGACTAAAAGAATTGTGCCATGCATTGTCCCATTAAATTTTCATGGGAGCCCTGAGATTTAGTTTTTATTATTTGCCTCCATTTTGTAGATGAAGACACTGAGACTTTGAGAGTTTAATGATTGCTCAAGACAAGACAGAAAGTCTCTGGTTGCAGAGAGGCTGAAGGGCGTGTTTATTTGGCCCTATGGCCTAGAGAACTCCTCTTGAGCCTTTAGTGAATAATAAGCTTTCTTCTGAAGAAGAAAGTGGTGTCCCTATGGCCCAGGGACCCTGTTCTCTAAAGCAGGATGAGTTGCAATAGAGGAGCTGTAGATGTGACAGAGCATTGTTATAGTTTTATCTAGATGTCCCCCTAGATCCCCATGAGCGCACAGGCAGAATTTATGGAAGGTGGCTGGTTTATGGGGGCTTATTGCTGACTTGCAGTTAGGAGGTGGGGTCTGGTCAAAGAAGGCTGATCACTGAGGATGTGACCTGGAAGGGTTTATTTACTTTCCCTGGTTCCTTTCTCATTGTCTGCTTCCTGTCCTCCATGGTGTGAGCAGCTGTCTTCCAACATGTCCATCTGCCAAGCCTTCCTGCCTTGGAGTCAGCTGACCATGGACTGAAACATGAGCCAAAATGAACCTCTTCTTCCTTAAATTGTGGGTGTCAGGTATTTGGTCTCAGCCATGGGGAAGTAACTAAGACAGGATCCAGGTGGGAGGACGGGAGAGATGAGGTTCCCCCAGACTCTGGTCAGGGACCAGTTGTACATGTCTTGGGGTTTGACAATCATGGTCTTGGTGGCTTGTCACAGAGAACAGCCAAACCCACCCAACTTGGTAGAGTGAAAAAGAGATGAATTTAGAAGATGGAAAAAGAAAAATTCCAGTACATTCATTACCTTTCATCAGTGTCAAAGCAATCCCTTCATGCTAATCGCTCTTCTATTAGAAAATGTTCTTAGATTCTAAAGTCAAGCATGGCAGTGAATTTGGGATTGGCCAGATCCCCGCCTGCTCCTCTCAGATGTCTATCACTCCATGATTTGGTGCTCTGAGTTTGGTCATTTCAGCATGGTAGAGCATCTTCATGTCAGTTCTATCCATGATTCACAGCTCTGGAAACTACAGTATCACCCCTCACATTCCTGCACTGATCTGGAAGATTTTCCATCACTCTCTGGGCCCTGTGTATGTCATTTCTGTTAATGGTCAATTTACCAATGTTTCTTATCTAGGTAATCAATCCTCTTCCCGTAGAATCACTGTATGCTCCACTTTTAGAAGAAAGCTTATTATTCACCAAGAGCTCAAGAGGAGTTCTCTATGCAATAAAACACTTTAAAAACTATATTATGTGCCATGAAATGGGTTTTTTTTTCTGTCTTTTTTTGTTTTTGTTTTTTTGCTCTGGGAAAAAAAAAAGAAAGAAAGAAAAAGAAAAGAAAAGAAAAAAGAAACATAGCCCTTTCCCAGAATGATCACTAAATTCTGTAGACTAGTACACAAATAATCCAACATCTACTATATGCATAGACTAGTATGCATAAAATCCAGGAGACTAGTATACACATAACCCAATACATTAGTATGTGCATAATCCTGCAGACTTGTATACTCATAATCTGATAGACTAGTATGCACCAACATCAGGGATACTAGCACACATGTAATCCAGTAGACTGGTAGACCAGAAGAATTGTATACACAAGATCCAATAGACCAGTGTATGCATAATCTCATAGGCATGTGTGGTAATGCTGCATTACTCAGGCTGGGCACTGGAGTAATGTGGAAGCAGAAGGAATGAGAGACCTTCAACGCCTCCAACCCTCAAGAGACCTCGAGAAGATACCCTTCACACACATCAGAAAACCTTCTGTATTTTCTTCCATCTTAATGGGGTGGCTTTTATTCCCACCTGTCACAAGCAAGATGCATCTGACATATTTACATTAAAATAACTTCAGATCAAGTGGTGAAGATGGTTCCTGTTATGTCTTTAAATACCAAATGTTTAGCAATAAAAAGTAATTAACATGGGCATTCCTTTGGTGAGCAAGACAAATCTACCAGGAAAAGAGGGAGTTAAATGCCCCTGATCACCAGCAATTTATTCACCTATCATCTGGGCACAAGGCACAGCTGTGTCCACACCACACAGAGCCTGTGTGCTCACATGGGGCCCTGGAAATCACCCTGGGTGGACAACCTCGCAGCAGGATTTATGGAGAACAATCTTACTATTCAACTCCATTCCATTCACTCCCATTATGGCCCCTATTTAAAGCCTCCATGAAAAAGGTCATTTATCTCCAGGCACAAATTGTCAGAGCAGTGTTTTATTGATAGAAATATACCCATTCTGTTTTGACAGCTACCCAGCAATAGATAAACACACTCCTTCTCAATAGGTCTGATGAATTAGGGCCCGCGGGGCAGACATACTCCAGAGGGATCTTCATACATTCAAGAAATGTGCATGGGAGCACCTTATGGCATGCTGAAAAACTTCGACTATTCCAGAATCTCTACCTCAAACTGGGCTCAGGGCATGGCAGAAACATCAGCTACTAAGTCACCTCAAGTAAAGAAATCGACTCTTTGCAACCTTGAGCTAAGTAACAGATGACAGAAGTCCCCTTTGCTGAACAAGTGTCTTCAGCAACATGACCTCTGACTGTGCCTTCACACCCTGGCAGCCAGCTCTGCAGAAGCTGTTCTCTACGAGGCAAAAACTCAAGCTCGACTTTTCAATCAGATGGGGTTTCCTAGAGTGTGCTCTTCTTTGGGGGCCACTTTTTGTTAAAAATTAAGCCTTTAGCATGTAATGGTTTTATTTATATGCAGATACATGTTGGTTCTTTGCAGAATGGGAAAATAAATCTCTTTTGTTGAACACACACACACACACACACACACACACACACACACACACACACACCCCTCAGGATCTATGTGTTTGCTCTAGTGATTCTGTGAGGCCTTGTTAGAAATTTGGGTCAAGAGCAGCCTTGCAGGAATTTATCAAGGCCTGATCCATAGAGTGGTCACTGCTGTTGGAGAGAAAACCTACTTTGAATCACGAATCACACTGCTAATTAAGATGTGTTGGAAAGGGGTCACCCTCTCCTTGGGAAGATCTCTCTCCAAAAGAACTGCCAAATCAGCTCTGTGGGAGTTTTCTGTGCAACAGGTGTCCTCTGCAATTTGCACTTTGGGTTGACACAGCTTCTCCCTGGGCTTGGTGGCAGGTGGAAAGGCACAGCTCCGGAAGCCAGGCATCTCTTCAGACTTCAGAAACGAGTAGCACTTGGGTTTTTTTTTTTTTTTTTTTTTTTTTTTTTCTGCATGATCCCATTCGGACAATGATACTACATGGAATGGAACGACTAATAATAATACTAAAAATGTCAAGTGCAATGCTGAGAAATGTCAGTATTTTCTCATTCAACCATGTCAGCAGCAAATCCAATCTGAAATATGCTGACAATGGTGGAGCTAGGAAAACCAATATACTTGATGAGCCAGCTGTCCAATAAATTATATATGTGTACATATACATTTGTATGTACTTCCCCAGGAGGAAGAGACACAGGTGATGGGGCTCTGGGATGGCGTGGCACATTGCAGAATGTTCCATCCTCCTTAAGAGAGGACTAAGCTTAATAAGTAGTGAAGGGACTCCTGGGTGATCAAGGTCCTCCAGGAAGGTCACAGTACCTTTCGTCAGGGTGTGCAATGCCACTACTATTGGAAATCAGAGCCAGTGTTAGCCATGGCTGCTTCCCTCACATAAAGAAGAGGGCGGTACCCCTATTACCAGCAGAAGACTGCTCTACCCGCCATAGAGACTGCTTTATCCTCAGAGGTACTCAGGGCTATCTGTTTTTACTTCCTGGACAAACATGTTTAGATGCGCTTTAGTCTATCTAACGACACAGAACAATATGTACAAATTAGGATGATATGAAACGCATGTGTACGAAGAGGTTGCCAATTTAACCTAAGTACATTAACCAAAAGATCAGTTGTGCAAGTTCAACAAGGCGAATCTTCTGCTCTGTATTGTGCTTACCTGAATTTTCCAAAATTCAGCATTTAGCATGAATCGCCTTCTTGAATAGAGAAAAATAGGTGTTGGTAAATGCAGTATCTGTGTTTTTTGTTACTTGGGTGTCATTATGTTATCTTTTCACTGTGCTGGTACAGCATGAAAGATAATACGTGACCCTGTGCATTTGTCAAAAGGCAGGGGCATGTTAGCCCTGTCCTTTCTCAGGCATTGTCTTGGGTTAGGGTCACTGGGAAATGCTTTTCCTCAGGAAGGTCTCACTGTTCAGAGATTTTTGCAGAGAAACAAAAACGACAGGAAAAGAAGTACTTTTTCTTTTTCTTTTTTTTTTTTTTTAAATTTAAACATATAGATCTTCCTTCCCAGTTTCAGAGGGAAGCCTATAAGTTGTAGAACATTTGATGCAACAGCTAACATTTATGGAGCTCAGGACTTCATGTGCACTATCTCATTTCTTCCCATTGCACAACAGACTGCGGGCCATTCATCTTCCAAATGTTTGGCCCAGGAGACCCAAATCAGCCAGTGTGAGGGAGAGGTGGGGCGCCTGCATTTCTGCTTGGAGAAATTGTCCTCTAAACCATGACTCATCAATGATTCAAAGAAATGCAAGACAACCCAATCAAACCATCATGGCTTGTGTTCTTCCAAACCCTTTCCCGTCTGCTACGTGCCTCTGCTTGGGCTTCTGGGATGACTGTAGAGCACAGGACATTAAAATCAGTGCCCTTCAGGAGCTGAATTCCCCGGGACGATCTTGTCATGGATCCAGTTCTATTTCCGCATTATCACTTTCGTGCAATATCTCATCTTCTATCAGCACTATTCTGTTTTCCTGTCCTAAGTTTCATGACATATTTGAATACCTGAAAGGAAAAGTCGCCTCCTGTCATTCTTCATTTCAACCACTCTTGCAGATAGATTCTCATTCCTGTCACCAACATTGCCAAGAACAGCCCTAGGCGTGTAGCTTTGAGTTTTGGGGTGCATTATAGCTTTGTGTGTTTTCTGGGTCAATGGTCATGTGCATTTAAAATGTTTATATCTCTTGTTGTGTTAGTTTCTCAAAAAACTTACTAGGTTTTTTATTCATTTTAACATAAATTTTAATCTTTTAATTACTGCTCACAAGCAGGTCTTTATTTATAATGGATACAAACACTTGACTATTAGAAATACTGCAAATGTTGTGTTTACTCCTATTTTAATCATTATTCATATAGTTTTCACTAAGCTAAATTCTATAGTGTTTGATAATCAACCTTATCAATTTCTTCCTTTATTTTTTTTCCTAATGTTAGGCATTAGGCTTAACAGAATCTTTCTCCCAATTTAAGTATGGTGGTATTTTCATGAACTTAATTCTTCCCACAATTCTGGTAGCATAATTAATTCCATGATTCTGGTTTCAGAATTAAGTTTACGAGCAGAAGTACCAACACATTTCACATTCTTTTTTTTTTTTCTGTAAATTTGTGTATGAACCTAACAAAGAATGAATAGCCAATTGTGTCAACCTTATGTGTTAAATCATCCACTTGGTTTTCCCTAATTTGAAATATTGTGTTTGTGACACACCACACTTTCATATGTAACCTCCGCCATTCAGGAGTCTGTACTCTGATCCCTTACTGTATGTGTACATTTCAGTGATATTATCATATCTTTAATGAATATAGCCTTTTATCTGATAGAGTAAGTCAGCAATATCTTCCCTCCTCATAGTAGAGATGTTTAGACTGCTCCCTGTCAAGCATTTTAATTGGTTCTTCTGCTTATTAATTCTTCCAGATGATCTTTGATTCAATGTGTCACTTTAAACTATCATTTAAGATCTTGAGTGAAAGTGGGGTATGGTGATACATGCCTACAATCTCAGCACTCAGAAGGCTGAGGCATGAAGATTTCCTTGAGTTTGAGGCCAGCCTGAGCTACATAAGTGAGTTCAAAGCCACCCTATACTGTGTAGTTGGATCCTGCCTCAAAAACAAAAATCTTGAGTTAAACTCCATAAAATGTACAGTTTTTTTTTGGTCAATGTTGTCTTTTTTTTTTTTTTTTACCATTCGAGACCTTGGAATGTTTCCCCAAAGCTTATTTTAAAACTTTAAAAATGTAGTAACTTTTCTAGATGCCTTATTAACTTTATTCCTTTGAAGTCCTCAAATTTTTCATCTTGTTTTTGGATGGCTCCTCTCCCTTCCCTATAACATTTTTCCAACTATTTATTGCTTATATTTACATAATTGATTTTAAAATATTCAAAATATTTTTCTTTCTTTTTTCCTTTTTCAACTTTGTCAGTGTTCTGTATTATGACTCCCTAAATGCCTCCTGTAAGCACCCTTTCAGGATAGCAGAAAGAATTTGGCATTAGGTATCCCATCCTCTGGGTTGAAACTGTATTTCTTGACCACAGCAACATCAAATCCTTCGTCTATACAGCAGGCATAGTACTAGTGACTCTAGCAGCCCTGGTGAGAATTAGTTTTTGTAAATCATGTTCATTTTAAGTGTCTTCCATCATTCTGTGTATGTAGATGGCTATAGGATGTCATGATAGGTCACCTGGATGATGTCATTTTGGGGGTGGTACATCTGAGGCGGATGAGCTGCTGTAATAAACAAGTCTCAAGTGTAGCTTAATGCAGTGTCATCTGTTTCCTGTGTGCACAACAGTGCAGTGGGGCGTTTCTGGCCAGCTACTGCTCGGTGAGGTTACAAGACCCAGGCTCCTTCCAACTTGTGGCTCCATCACCCTCCAGACCTGGTCGCCATCTCAACTCAGCCCACAGATGAGAAGGGGAGATCACAAAGGCATCCACAAGAGGGTCACATGTCAGGCCAGAAGGTCCTTTACTGTCACCTCCATCTCTTCTGTTGGCCTAAAACATCTCACAGAAAAAGATTCTGGGAGATGTGGTCTAGCGATAAATCCAGGAGGAAGAGGACTCTGTCTGCTGAGAATATCATTGTCACCGTCACAGGTACTATTTGGAGAGAGAAGAGAATGTGCTTGTTCCTTGTGGTTGCTATTTGAAGAAAGGAGAGAGAACACTTGTGTGCCTGTGGTAAGTCTGAAATAGTCCAAGAGAATGGAGCCTGTCCCCAGGCAAGAAGTCCCTGTCTTCTTAACAGCTTTCTACCTTCTTTCCCCATGAAGCTTGTGACCGATGGGTTCCTTGAGGAAAAGCAAGTCTGCCATGCTTTTGGGGGTTGCTTTCTGTCTTGTCTGAGAAGAGGGTGGAAGGCAGATAGACAGGAGCCTCGCTTGTTGTTCTGGTTTCTGAGATGGCACCTGTCGCTGCCTGTAGGAGACCTCGTGCCAGACCTGGACTCCACTTTCTGCCCAGTGGGAGGGCAGCTGTGTCCCCTCCTCTTCCCAGGTCAGGCTTATCAGCAGCTCCTCCCCGCAGAAATTCTCTGGCTGATTTCACTCTCTGGAAACTGATAATAATAATAGCAGCAATGGCTGAATTTAGCTGATTCCTTGCTCTATCCAAGCACTGAGCAAAAATGTCTGTTCCAGGGACACTTGCCCCTCGCTGTTCCAAGAGAGGCAGCTTTAATACTCCTGCCATTGCAGGATAAACTGGGGTCCAACCCAACTGGGTAACTTGCTCAGGTCCACAAGGAAGTAGGAGCATCTTCAGCAGCCTGTCCACACAGCTTTTAATAAGAACCACAGGCTCCCCATCGCTCTGAGTTTAAAGTCAAAACTTGTTACTCCAGTGAGCATTTTCTTCTAGTCTGGTGTCTGACTTCCTCTGCAGATTCACCTCTTATTGAGAACGTACACATACACACACACACACACACACACACACACACACACACGCATGCATGCACAGACACACAGATACACAGACACACAGACATGCAGGCATACACACACACACACAGATGCACAGATACACAGACACATAGACATGCAAGCACACACACACACGCATGCACAGACACACAGATACACAGACACACAGACATGCAAGCACACACACACACACACACACACACACACACACACACATCAGCACAAACTGAACTTTGTCCACATCTGCCAGGCTAATATTTCATTTCCTTTTGTGATTACACTCATACATGGCCCCGAAAACCAGGGCAGGGGTGTGCCTTGATCTACAGGCAGTGGACAGTACTGGATGGTTTTAAGTGAAGCAAGGATATAATCTGATTTACAGTTTAATAAGCTCGATCTTTCTGCTCTTGTTAAATGCAAACTTATCTCGACACCCCAAAAGGCTTCCTTGAAGTCCCGTATCGTTAACATCCAGTGGCAGTTGGATCTGCAAACTCCACGTCGTGTTTGTGGTATGGCAAACCTGCCCTGCAGACACCATACTTACTACCAACACTGCCTGGCTTTCGTATCAAGTGTAGTTGCAGGGTTCTTTCCACTGTAAAAGCTGGAATCAAGCGTTCCTTAAGGTTCTGATTAGGACAGGGTTTGATTTCTAGTCTCCAAGACCTCATGGAACATCTCCCGGCTCTGCTGTATGTAGGACAAGCAGCCAAGCTGGATGCAAAAGGCTGGCACTGGCAGCGTAAATACGTGATTTTATCCAAATCTTTAGGCCGCTTTTTTCTTAAAACTTTAACATTGTTTATGAAGGATTTTCCCTACACTGCATTTAACACTTTTCCTCCTTGACACAGTGAATCTCACTGCAGTCTTTGGAACGGGGCTAGAGCTCTAATTTAGTTGTTTTCTGCAGGTGCGTTGCTCTGTGACGCCCCATCCCACCCTAAAACAAATGCAAACTGACAGTGCTTCTGTGAGAAGAGTTCTGGGAGATGAAACCCTAGAAAGAGCTGAGGTGGGCAAAAAAGGGAAGGATGATAAAAAAGACTTTTTAAGCTAAGTTTGGAATAAGAAGCAAAAGGAAGGGATTGGGAGCGGGTGATGAAACTTGGGCAGACGACAGCAAGAAAGCAGAAGTGCTTCGCTCTGATTCTGCTTCCATCTTCTCCCCCAGAGAAACAGATCTGAGAGCTGGAAACGATCCTGCACGCACCGTTAGGATGAAGGAAGCATTAATTTTGAATAAGAGAGCAGGCGTCCTGTCTGCGGAGAGCTGGACTAAGTTAGCTGGTGGCAGAGTCTAGCAGGGTAACGACAAGCGTGAGGTGTGTCCAGATGTGGCTGGGTGGCACCAAGTGAGAGCAGGGGACCCCACGTACTGCCCACTCCACCCCGTGTCACGGAGATGTGCACAGAAATGCTGCCTGATCTTAACACATTTGCGAGACAAGCCAGGACCATGATGGATTTTGTGTTTCCATTGCCGAGAATTTTAAATGCCAACAAGAAACTCAGAATTTTCCAAAACATTGTGTGGATCTAAAGAACACCTGCCCCAAGCTCAGCCCGGCCTGAGGTAGCCATTTTGGAAAATTTGCTCTAAGTCAATTCTGCTCTGCAGGGTACCTAGTAATGACCAAATGCTCCAGTGAGAGCACCACAGAGGGGTCCTAGGGTGCTGTTATTTAAGGTTTCCTAAAGGGTCAGCATGGATTCCTGAAAGTAGATTGGATTCTGACCTTGATTCTTAGTAACTACTTGGATATTTTACAGATGGTGCATACTATGTGAAGAAAAAAATCAGAATACCCGATTACCACCATGACTTACAATCAAGAACTTTTAAAAAGGGCCGTTAGACTGGGACTCAAGGAAATCACATAGAGAAGGCCTCAAAGGTATGTAATAAATTCCCAACATGCAGAAATGTGGCTGGATAATCATTACTGCAATTACTAAAATCATAATTTTAGGTGAATCTGGGGGCTAAAAAAAGAATCACCCAAATCCCAAAGGTATTGCTTAGTGAATCAATAGAGTCCCATTTTTGGCAATCATTCCACAGGAGCCTAGTATTCTGCTTGTTTTCATTAACCTGATGAAGAACTGTATAATGACAGAATAGGTCTTAAAACAGCTTTGAAAACAGGTAGCCTTATTCATTTTTAAGTCATGGTGATATGTGTTTACCTCTCAGATTCACCATCACTACTAGCTGTGTGTGTTGGCGAAATGATGTGATCTCTGGCCTTCAACTTCCTCTGCAGCAAGGAGAGAGGAGAGAGCTGTAATGAGTTCTGTCTTCGGTAGGTTTGTGAGGACTCAATAGAGTGCTATGGGTGCGGGACCGCATGTTACTTCCTTCAGGGAAGATGTTCAATACATGTTGGCAGCCTTAATAATCATTATTTTATTATGATTAACAAGCTTGCAGATATTAAATCTATTTCAGCATCACCTAGGTTTGACAAACTTAAATGGAATATCATCACTGTTAATGAAGGGATGAACGAGCTGGTGAATTAATAAACAAATCTGTTATGTGGAATGACAATTCCAAGATTGGAAGGCAGAGCAAAAGGAAGGAAGGAGGAAAGGAAAGAAAGAAGGAAGGAAGAAAGGATGGAAGGAAGGAAGGAAGGAGGGAAGGGATGAGTTTTTTGCATCATGTGAGATACATCTCAGATAGAAGCTGTCTCACTCTGGGATTTCCATCTTCAGAGTCCACCACTGCAGCTGGATTTAGACTCTGTTTGAAGGAACAATCAACAATCCTCAAGGGCCTTGGGTAGGAGCAGTGCTGCCCTGAAACCCTAGCACTCACACCGGCCATCCTGAAGTAGAGCTGGCCTCTTGTGTCAATCGAAAAGACTTTGGCAGCCAAGTTGATCTTCAGGTTGGCACCTCTGATTTTTGTGATGGTCCACACAGTTGGTTATGAAGAAGATTTCTGGAGTACAGGGATTGACTTGCAAATGTTCTGTGGGTGAATAATGTGTGTAATCTTAGCTGGTAAATGCCTTAATGGAAGACTCTTCAGAGTCTGGGACAACCACCTTATTTATATGACTCCATCTCATGATAGAGGGAACTATGCATCTCCTGAAAGAGGGGCAGGAAACTTAAGATGCATTGTTACTCACACACGACTTCTCCACCTCCTTCATCACCAGACACCTAGCTGTGCTGTTCCCAACAGACCGAGACCTTCTGGCAGTTTGGGAGAGAGAACCACTGTGGGAGACAGATTTCCAAGTGGGAGCAGAATCTGAGCTCAAGTCATGGGTACTTCAGTCATGTTGCTGGTATAGCCACTGTCACCTCCCTCCTGGCCATTCCCTCAAACTGCAGGTAAAAGATGGCTTCACATTTAAATAAGGGCATCTTGCCTCCCTGGTGTGAAGCATTCTTTGTCAATCCACTGGACCCAGAACACTGGTGAAGCCCTTTACAATGGCCTGCAAGGACGCCTCCCACGTCCATCACTCCCTTTTTCCCATCTACTCCCTACCTCAAATTTCAGCTCCATTTCATCATCTTCTCTGGCTTCCTGATGAGCTCAGATGCCCTCACGATAGCTGTCACTAAGCGAGTCTTCCCACCCTCCTGCATATGTGCTGCCCAACACCCTTCAAGAAGAGAAGAGCAGGGGTACAGGAGTCCACGGTGCCACTGTCCACTCTAAGAGGGTGACAGGTGTGGGTGTGTGCAGGAAAGGCTCTGTGCTGCTGGTCTACAGGCATTATGGAAGCCCACTTCTTGGCTATAGGATCTGTGAATTTAAAAAAAAAACAGAAATTAAGCAATTTGCCCAAAGTTAAAAGCGGGATCTGAACTCTGGTAGGTCCAGAGCTTGAGCTCATAACTTTAAGCCAGTGGTTCTCAAGAAATGCGATTCCTGGGCTCCATCTCAGAGAAAGTGATTTAGAACCTCTGGGGGTGGGCCCTGCGTTCTGTGCCCTAGCCCAGCCTCCGGCTGATTCCTATGTTTCTTCAGACTTGTGAACCATGACTCTCAGGCCTATTTCCATCTCATTCTAGCTCCACACCATGGTTCTTGATGAACACTTGAATATGGAAGGGAGGCGGGGAGAGAGGGAGAAAGAAGACAGGCAGGCAAGCTTCCTCCCAAAGAATATTCTGAAGTAAGTGGATGGAGGATCTCTTGTGGCTTGACCATACTTTAATCTCCAAATTGCAAAAACATTAACATTATTGATTGATCAGACATCAATCCAACAGAAATTTAATTAAATTAGAATGTGTCACTGAGCAGACCTGGCTGCATCATGCATAAATCTCAGGTAATAAGTTGACAGAGAGACAGCACCACTGATGCTCCCCTCGCTCACTTCGGCCTCGGCCATATTCCTCTTCATCTTGGGCTACAGAGGCCTCACACATGCCCTGGGGAGAGTGCAGGTAAAATGGGGTGAAATCCTGATTTATGGCACCCATGGAGTCTGAAATGGCTGTGATATCCAAGAAACATCTTCCCTGTGTGATTTACTGCTGCCTCGGGCCGGCCAAATAGCACTGGGGGAATGCCCCTGGGTGAGCCCAGACCTACTGGGGAAAGTGCTGAGCCAGCTGAGATCTCCTGGGAGAGGGGATTAGCACTTGGGGTGTCCTCACAGCAAATGTGTCCTCAGCAGGAAGCCAAATCCTCAGATGGTAGAAGACCTGCGCTGGTGTGGCCTGTCTGCCCTTGCCTCATGAATGTATTTTGGTGTCAGTGAGATGCTGCACCTGCTGTCTCAAAAACAGGTCTGGAGTGGCCCCAGTGGACCTGGCTCAGGGCCACCAGATCCTCAGGGTCCCAGGCACTAAAGGAGCAGAGGATGCTGGGAAGCCATAGACGGTGGTAACACAGGCCCCCCATGCCTGGAGAGATCTAAATTCCTTGGGGTAGAGGAAAGGGTGCCTGAGGACAGGAAAATCCAGGTGGCAGGAGAGAAACCAGAGAAGCAGGCACCGCATGGTGGGTTATAAATACCAGGCTATTCTTATCCTAGGGTCAGGAAGGCTGTGGGGAAGAGACCCTTCTAATGGTGGCCTCTTGAACCCAAAACTTTTGCTTTCGTTGATCACCTTCAATCAATCATGGACTCACATTTCCTTTATAAATGTCATCCTCCATTAGGGAATGATGTTGTTTTGATAGCACATGTTTTGGAGAGGCCACAGCCTCTCCTGTGGCTGGCAGTGCTTGCTCCTTAGCTCCCTACTGGTGTACCCCAGGCCTTGCTCTGCAGCAGAGGACCACAAACTGCAGCCCACCCAGGCCTGCCACTTGTTGTTATAAATAAAGTTTTATTGGAACACAACCACACCTATTTGTCCACGGTTGTCTTCATGCCATAATGGCAGAATTGGGCAGTTGAATCAGACACAGTTTGAAGCACAAAGCGAAACATATTTAATATTTGTTCTTTGATAGGAAAAGTTTTCCATCCTTATCCTAAGGAAATGCTAAGTGGCTAAAATCATAGGCTCAGGATTCAGACAGATCTGAGCTTGAAGACCACTTCTTCAGCCCATTAGCTATATAGACTTAGATGAATGAAATTACCTCCATGAAATTCAGTCTACCCCCATCAGTGGCAATAATCAAATTGTGCACCTCGTGGAACATTATGAAGAGAAAATAAGTTACATGTTAAGAAAACAGCCATTGCAGAGGTCGACACTCTTATACGTGGGGCTACTTAAGGCTTATAAACTGCTTCAAAGCGGGAATTTTTGTTTTTCTTATTGCACAGATACACGTTATCTTCACTTTGAAAAGTAAACAATGATAGGAATAGGCCATCGCGACCTTGCTCAGAAATGGGGAGTCTGCTTCTTCCTCTCCCCACCCCCAGGCATGAAGGCAATGTCAGGACATTTACAAAGAAACACATTTCATCACAAGACCCACACTGGCTTTTTTTCCGAGATATGCTTACATTTGGAACGTGAAGGATGTCCCAACAGATCATGTGAGCGAAGCAGATAGGAACGCTGTTTCTGAGGAAGTGGGGACTTCCTTGAAATGTCCCTTTCCTTTGTCCTCTGAACCCCAACGCTTGCCCTGGTTGGATCTTTGCCAACAGGGCCTCCCATCCGCCCTTTCCTGGCAGAGCTGGCTGGTGGGTGCTGGGCAGGCAGAGGACTGGGCCCCCAGGAGCACAAAGGTCCCCAGAGTTCAGGCTTGCAGCCGGGGACCTGGTAGCAAGGTGCTCCCACCTTGCTGGGGTGAGAGGGCATGGAGTGAATACACCAGCACCTCCTGGGGTCCCCAGGTCAGGGTCCATACTTTCCAATATCAGTACATATACCATTTCCGGGAATGACAGCCAACACTGACTAATTCAGATATTATGCTGAGCACTACATTTAGTCTCACAACAACTGGGGGGGGGGGGGCAGGCACTATGTTTTCTTCATTTGCCAGCTGAGAAACTGAGACTTAAAGAGATTGGGTAATCTGCTTTATAGCAGTGATGGCGAACCTTTTACAGACAAGTGTCCTAACTGTAACCCAGAACCCACTTATGTATCGCAAAGTGCCAACACTGTGTTTAAAACTGAATACTGAAGTTTCAGTTTAGAAAAAACAACTCACCCATTAATACCTATCATTATTTACTTTTCATAATCTTTTTTTCTTAAAAGAAAAACAAATAACATGCAAGTCAAATGTTCGCCACCACTGCTTCACAGGAAGGACTTCAGCCATATTCTATGTGAGGCTTGGGTCACAAAAGGTACTCAGTACGTATGTGTTCAGTGGTAGATGGATGAGCAAGTGGTTGACAGAGCTCCATATGATGCCAAAACTGGTGCGCTTTAGATATGCACCCGGACCAACAGTATCCCAAGAACGTGGCCAGGTGAGAGACATTCAAATGGTTTTGTTAACTAGGAAAGGACAGTAGATTGGAATTGTGAAGGCCAAGGTTTCCTCCAATCTGTCAACTAGCAGGGCACAGCACATCATCTGTAACCCAGAAGAGAGGAAAGGGAAAGGGAATGAATGGATGGATGGATGGATGGATGGATGGATGGATGAATGGATGGATGGATGGATGGATGGATGGGTGGAGGGATGGATGGATGGATGGATGGGTGGAGGGATGGATGGATGAATGGATGGATGGATGGATGGATGGATGAATGGATGGATGGATGGATGGATGAATGGATGGATGGATGGATGGATGGATGGGTGGAGGGATGGATGGATGGATGGATGGATGGATGGGTAGATGAAGTGTGTCTCTGAATTCCTCAGGGATGTTGGTGGACAATAAATAGAAACCATCATCATCAGAGTTTCCATGAACACCACAGCCCTGCCCATTGTCACGGTCATTCTTATAGGTGTTTATTGCACAAATTGGCAGACACGTGTTATTTTACAGGTTCACATTGGTTGCACTTTCCTACCTGGCCTGCTTGGTACTGCCCGCTTTCTTGCCAGAGAGAAGGAGGGGGAGACAAGGGTGTGGAGGGGAGCTTCTCTGCCCCAAACTGCACACGTTTTCTTTCTTCCCCCTTTCTCACAAAGATGGGTCCTAAAAGCTCCACATACATCATGGAAAGCTTCATAAAATCCAACTGCCAATTTGCAGTATGCCCTGTTATTTTCCCCACTTTACAGATTCTTAAAACTGACCCTCAGAGGAATCACAGGCTTTGCCTAGGATGGCTGATGATTTATGCTATGTGTGGCCAGGCTGTGTTATGATCGGTGAGCCCAAGACAGCCTGGCAGGTATGTAGTCTGCTAGGTGGTCCATTTCCTTTCTTTTTTTTTTCTTTTAGTCATTACTTATTAGCAAACTTTCCACAATGGGTATAATTTTTATTTATTATTAGAGGAGAAAAGTTCTAAGTCATAGAACTTGTTCTAAGTCATAGAGCTTCTAAGTCATAGAACAGTCAATAATCACTGACAACCTTGGAGAAGACGGCTTTGTTGATAGGGACACACGTCCTCCATGAGACCTAAGACAAAGCACAGCTCCTCACTGGGAAGGAACCCACTGTCCCACCCCTGCTGCTCCTGGGTTCAGCATCTTCCACCACAGCCTGGGTCCTTAGCTGTGGTATTGATTATAAGGAGGCACCATGGATAAGCATCTGGGTCAAGTCTTATAGGAACATTTAGATGATGTGGCTCCCAGCCAGCCCTCAAGCAACTCAAAATGCCAATAATGGAAAAAAGTAAATATCTACCTGGATAAAATGCCAGCCTGCCATGGGAAACTCAATAACCCCACTCCCAAGAATCTATCTAGCAGAAACGAAGGTGCATGGTCACACAAATTCTTGTATATGAATCCATTCCCAGGAACATCATTCACAAAAGTCAAAAAGTGGAAAAACTCAAATACCTATCAACTGCTGACCAGATCAGGAAAATGCACCTGTAGTAGGGTATTATTCTATAACAAAAAGAGCAAAATATGGACATATGCTACACGATATCATGGCTAAACCTCAAACACATACACTAAGTGAAATAAGCAGTTATAGAAAGAGAACAAGCTGCACAATTCTGTTACATACAACATCCAGAAGAGGCCCATCTATGGTGGTCAGGGGCCCAGGAACAGGGAAGAAATAGGAAGTAACTACGAATGGGTATGGGGTTTCCTTCTGGGCTGGTAAGACTGTTCTAAAATTAGAATAGGACACTGGTTGCACAACCCTTTCTATACTGACCCCCACTGAATTTCACACTTTAAACTAGTGAATTTTATGATATATATTAATATAAGTGATATTTCAATGATGCTGCTTATGAAAAAGGAACAGGATCAGCCTCAGCAAGGACACAAGTGATAAAGGAGTGTTGATTCCAGGTATAGAGAGCTTTAGCCAGATGTGTATTAAGCAGCGATGCCCCAAGAGCTGCCCAACAAGGTGTCTCCACCAAGGGACCGGCTCTGGTCCTGATGCTCCTTTCATTCTGGTGGGAAGGGTGGACCAGAGGAGTAGACTCCCACACTACAGCTTGTGAGGGGAATGATGAAGAAAATAAATTGAACAGAGGGATTGTGCCATTAGGCACACCTCTTTTGGGTAAAGTGACACGGAGCAGAGGACTGGATAGAACACACCTTCACTCCTGTCCCCTCATCCAGGTCCCAGCCCCAAGGGGTGACCCTCACGGTCACATCCTGGGAGAGAAGCCTCAGGGCAGTCTCACCCTCTCTGGAGGGGGCGGGAGTTTGTCTCTCTTTGCAAGCTCTGGGTGTCTGTATGCAGATAAGACCAATGAAAGCTGAGAACTCCCAGGAGGCCTTGGGCTAAGGGGACTACATGGACATGTAAAGTAGCAATGGCTGTCCCATGAACTTCCCTCCCATGACAGTCCAGGGTAAGCAGCCGAGGGAAGGCTCCATGGTTGGGTCTTTTAGGATGGGAAAGACTTGCTCACGGTTTCTCCCCAGAGCT
Organism: Cavia porcellus; assembly: GCF_034190915.1. Classification (NCBI taxonomy): domain Eukaryota; kingdom Metazoa; phylum Chordata; class Mammalia; order Rodentia; family Caviidae; genus Cavia; species Cavia porcellus. The sequence goes on from NW_026947487.1 coordinate 113,679,071, forward strand.
CTGGGGTTGCATCAGATTGTCGGGGAGGTTCACCTGTGCGGAGCTGGGAAGCCCACAGAAAGAACACCTATCTGGGCCAACACCATCGGACAAACCATGGGGCAGAGAACCATGCGTAACCTTCTCCACTCGGGACAATCCAAGATGTGAAGGTCTTGGCCACTGTCCTGAGCACGGCTGCGACACAGCAGGCTGGAGAAAGGGCACCAGGCGAGCGTGTCTTTATGACATTATTGATTGATTCTCCACCTGCAGTTGAAAACCATGCCCAGACAGACAATAAAAATAAGTACTTAACCATATCTCGAGCTAAAATGGATTTTACACTTAAAGATACAGCTGATCAGGGTGAGGATTTTAATGGCATTTTTCAGTTTTAAATTTAAAAATAAGCAAAAAATTAAATGAGAAATCACCCAGGTTACCCTTTGTGGGATTCTTCTCAAATGTCTCCGGGCTCATGGGAGCTGGGATATCATTTATAAAGTAGTCAGGTAGGGATGGATCAAAACACTTCATTTTGTTCAATGATCAATGCAATGTCTATCAAGAAGGCAGGGAAAGCAAGATTCGGGGGCAAGAGGAGAGGGATGGAGGAGCGAAGAAGAGGGTGAGGAGTAGAAAGGCTGGGGGCTGCGCTGGAATAGTTTACAGTCTCTCACTTAGACCTCGGGGCTACCCCATCTTCTAGAATTTTCCAGATGATACGGAAGAAGATGATCCCACTAGACATCTTAACACATTCTGTATTTTCCTCTTTGGAGGAAATTACTTCAGCTTGTCCCATACTATCATTATTTCTAAAAATGAGAAGCTCCCTCTTGAAGAACAGAAATGGTGTCTGACTAATCCATGTATACTGACCACTCATCTATGCTAGTGAGAGCTGCCAGACTGGACAGACACACGGACGTGGGAAGGGGAAGGATAAAGTCAAAGGCAAGGGACAGGGAATGTGGTGTGCCCTGGTGCTGCCTGCCATGAAGAGCACATTGGCATAGACCCCACAAGGGCCAGGTGAGGCTGGGTTTGGAGACCAGAAGGCGAGCCTGTGAGGGTGAAGAACAGGCCTCCAAATCACAAAGTTGGAGTGTCCTTCGCCTCCTTGTCTTCCCCACATCATGTTGCGTCTTGTGAACAACCTGGGGTGGGTTGTCATTGCTGGATGTCATTACACACCTCAGCAGTGGGGAATGCATGGATTCATCCATCCCACAGTGATCACAGCCCTGCTGTGCACTTCAAACACTGCTGGGGACAGAGCTGATGATGGGGACACACTTAGCCTTAGGAATAAGGCGATGCACAGGAGGGGGCACCCTGGCATCCCAACAGAAGCATTTCTGGATGTCCCTTCTCCATGGCACCTCCATGGCAGGTGCAGGTCAGCTGGGCCCCTTTTCAGTACCTTTGGGGCATCTGATAAAGAGCATGGATTTGAAGTTAGAATTGGAGGGAAAGTACCAAGGTTCACAGCCTACTTCCTGCTGGGAGTGACACTTGACACTTCTGAGACATTAGCTTTCTGAAAGACTAAAAGACTATGTATGCCTGTAAGTAAATAAAGTGGATAGGTAGCTAGACAGGAATTAGACAATATGAGACTATGTAAGTTTTAAAAACTTACAATGGTAAAAGACATTACCAAGAACCAGGCCATGAATATGTTCAAACCTGAGGGGAGTGTTTCGAGGGGATTAATGGCAATGCGTATTTTGCTGCAATAAATATTTCATTTTACAGCGTTTGTTAATCACCCCTCATTATCAAGCATTTATGACAATTCTGTCAAATGAAAACAAGACAGCGCACACTCATCAGCCTCATTCACCAGTTCTGGCACTGTGTAACTTCCGGCTCTTCTCCAAAGTCTAAATGACCAAGAGTGGGAAACATTTTGAATCAACTCGGGACATTGCGTCAGCCATGACAGCACAACTAAAGACTCTCATGGGGCTGGGGACTTAGCTCAGCGGCATAAGCACCTGCCTTGCAAGAACGCAGTCATGAGTTCAATCCCCAGTAAAAAAAAGACTCTCATGAATGAGAACTTCTAGAAGTGCTTCAGAAAGAGGCAAGGATGCTGGGACAAATGCCTTTGAGGAGTGGGTGTTTAGCGGGTGACTAACGGCAATGTGCCTTTTTACTGTCATATTTTTTACACTTAAATACGAACTGCATTTTGTGATCTGACTTCATATTCATATAGATATGACTAGAAAAAGTTATATATAAGTGGTAATACCTTGTTTCATAGAACTTTCTGTTCATGAACAGCTCAGTTCACAAACAGAAGTGTTTGACAACATTTTCTTTCCATTTGTGAAGTCCACGTGGAGTGATAAATAGCACCATGACCGTCTCCTCTATGTGAACATGAAGGTACCCACATTACTCAGAATCAAAGAATGAAGTTCATGAACTGAGTATATATATATGTGACTAAGAAAGACCATGAGTGACTCTCTAGAGAGAGAAAACTATTCTGACAGGCCCCAAGGCATGGGTCTAGTGGTGAGCACCCTTTTGTCAAAACTGATCGCTAAGAAGTATACATGCCATTGTATACAGGTTCTCCCTAAATTCTGCAAAAATGCATAATGATTAAGTGGCAGCGAGGGATGCACCGCGCGTGACACAATGGTGATGGTTACGAGGGCTCTGTGGTGAGTATGTGAAGGTCTGTCACACCTGCTGCAGCAGAATTCTTGGGTGATTCCCACGCCCCACACCTTTATAGGGTCTCCTGTATTTGGGGTTAGGGGCAGGCTCATGGTCTGAGGAGGGGATTTGCCTTGATTGTGTCCCACTACATGGTAAAGGTAGAGGGATTCTGCACATGCACTTAAGGTCTTTAATGTCTTTGTGATAATCTGAAGCCCTCAGAGGAAGACTTAGGCTTCCTTGGATTCTCGGACTCACAGCAGCTGGCCTTGAAGATGCAAGCCTGCATGAGGTCTGCTGCGAAAGGAAACAAGTTCTGTCAAAAACCTTGTGAGCTTAGAGAAGCACCTTGAGCTTGCAGTAAAACCTCCTTGGTTGTAACCCTGCAAGAGCTTGCGCAGGGGCCCAAAGGAAGCTGCATTCAGACTCCTGACTCACAGAGACAAGGCAAAACTCAGGCATTGTCTAAGCTGTAAGCGACAGTGATTTGCTCTGCAGCAGTAACAATCTAGTACAATTCTTGGTGCCTGGAATTTTGGTAATAAAAAGTTGAAGCAATTAAATAAAGTGTGAAAGTGAGTGAAAACACACGATTAAGAGCAGGGACGTAGACTTGGATTTGCCTCCTGACTGTATTTCTTTCTTCCATTGTGATCTTGGCAAATTTTCTTGTTCTTTCTGAACCTCAAATCCTTGGTTTCATTCTCTTCCGGATGAGAAGGACGAGAAGATCTCTCTCTTTGGACAGTTGTGAAGGGGAAGTGAGAGGACCAGGGATTCCATTGCATGCCAGGAGCAGGAGAGAGGGCAGACACAACTGGTGAGGAGGCTGACAGGATGACAGTGAGGGAGTAGATGTGGCATCACATGGTGGCGAGCGGCTGTCACACACTCCCTGTGTAACCTTAGGCAGTACAGCCATCATGTCTGAGCTTTGGTGTATCCGTCACTGACATTTTTAAAAACTGTGACTTCCTATTAGAAGAGCTCATGAGACCGTCTCTGAGATTCACACTACCATCCATGGCCATCCTGAAGCTCTCGGCAGGGCTTCTTGTCCCAGAAGGTCAAATGCTACCCCGCCTGCCACGGTTGACCAGCCCCACCTAAGGACATCAAGCATTTTTGACAAGGCCAATAGATGTCCCCAGAACACTCCAGGGCAAGAAGGGAACAAGGACAGGAGCAATGGTTGAAAGGGCCCAGAGAGGCAACTGCGGTAATTACCTTAATTTGAACTTGGCAGTGGACAGAGCTGTCAGTGACGGTCCTCTTCTTGGGGGAAGGTAGCACTGGATCATTTTAATGACCATTCATGCCTCTGTTGTTCACCACAGCTGAAAGATGCCACTTTAAAACCATGGGATCTGAGAGCACGGGTCCAAGGAGGGGCACAGAATTGCTGGACACAGAAATGGAAGTGGCTTTCTAGGACCAGGTCAGTGGACTTTGCCCAGAGGGAGGGAGCTCAGCTATGGAAGCCTGGCTTGCTTGGCTAAAAAACATTCTTTCCCTCATGTTTTCTTCCAGCAAAAGAAAGCAACTTTTAAAGCCTTTATTCCTACCCACAGGGAAGCAAACATTTATTGAGTCCCTACAATACTGCAAGCACAATCTCGGCTGCTTTGTGTGTGCTCGGTTCCTTAATAGTTCGACAACCGGGATTGTTTCCTTGTTCTGCCCCAGCCCTCCCCTTCACCTTGAGCTATTTATTTATTTGCATCTTATTTATTATGAGAGGTTTTGCAAACTGCCTCAAATTCACTGCACAATGAAGCAACTTATTAAAAAAATAAATACTCAGAACTAAGCATTTTTAACCCTTTTTTATAGATAAGACTAGAACTTCTAGAATAGGTTGCCTAAGGCAACTGGGCTATTGGATACAAAGCCCAAATTTTAAGCTTCATCCAGATTTCCAAGTCCTCCTCCCAATGCCCTTCGCCTATAGTTTATAACAGCCAATAATAATCACAGGGATCCTCGAGTGACAATTTTTCCGTATGTTACTGTCTATTATGTGTAAGCTTGCAAAGGAGGTTTTTAATTTTCTTGTTCCCAGAATACAGAATGAGGCAAAGTCTGGGGAAGCTTAGGAAACTGCTCAAGGTAACAGTACCAAGAGTGTCTGGACAGGACCGAGCGAGGTGATGGTTTGCAAAGTCTGTGCTATCTTCATGCATGACTGGAGAAGAAAATTAACATCCTGAATCACACAATTAGGACTGGGGGTGAGTCAAAGATGGAGCAATAATGGGGCCCTTTCCAGAGTCCACTTCACCTCTTGTTTATGGAATCTTGGTATCACTATCCCAGCATGCCAGTCTATGGGACATCTTAGTGTTCTGTCCAGGGTACCCTTATCCATCTGAGTGCTCACCAGTACATTCCTGCAGACCAGGATACAGCTGGCCAGATATAGCTCTCTTGCATCTGTGACCCATCCTGGGATAACTGTGTGCCCTCCAGCCCCCCTGTATACCATTCAGATACTTCTGTGTGCCATCCCAGTGCCCTATTCCCATACTTCTGCACCATCCTGCTGTGCCTGTGGACAAATCAGTGTACAATGTACTATCCAAGAGCAACTGTGTACCACCATGGTGCCCCTGTGTCTTGTCCCAGGAAACTATCCAGCAGTTGATTCTATCCCAGCATACAACTCTACTATTCATGTGTAAGTGCCATAAAACCAATAATCATTATTATCTGACTGGCTATGTGCTTGATAAACAAGAGAATGCTTTACTTCAAATGTTTACATGAGCATCAGTTTTTGGACCTGCCCTAACACTCTTGGTCCTTTCCTGAGCTTGGTGCTGGAGTGGTATTTGCCAAGGAAGGGGTATCATTACAGGTTTCAAGGGCTGCATTTGCCAGGGATTGGCTCCCTGCTGACAGTGAGATTCCTTCTGCTCAATTGGAGCACAGCTAACTCCCTTGAATCTAAGGAGAAGCAAGAGAGTGTCAGAGACCACAGCTCTGAGCCTTTGAAAGCATATCCCAGCCCATCACTTAGGAGGGATGCAGTGTCTCTTCCCAGGAGAGAAGGAGAGGAAAGAGACTTTTAAGTGCTGGGTCGGTGCTGACACCCTACGCTAAAGATAAATTCTGTTACCTATTGGCATAGTTGACCTGATTTGAAGAGGAGAAAGCTGGTGATCAGTTCAGTTGTTACTTGGCTCATATCGCAAGGCCAGTTAACAATGGGCAAGTCTTCGTGGCACAGAGCCCCCAAACCTACACTACTCCCTAAAGATTTCCAGTGGTCATCTGCCCATGAGACTGGTAGGAAAGGACTGTGGTGACCCTGTAGAGGAGGGTGTCACAGAACCCACTGTGCTGCCTGTATAGGTCAAACTCCAGGGTAGAGGATTAATAGATTTTTTTGGCTTGTCCCCAAATATACGTTGACTGCCTTGCTTGGTCTGTCTGAGCTGCCACCACTTAGAATCTCTGCTTCAGGTAAGGACAAATGTAAGTATCTGCACAGGTAGCTGGTCTATTCAACCCGTGCCTCAGAAGGGACTGCTCGAATCCCCCAATTAGTAACATCTTGTCGGTTTCAATTCTTTTCCAGGTGAAATCGGACAGGCAGAATTCTCAGCTGAGGTGAAAGATGTTTTTTTTTTTTTTTTTTAAAACACCTCTAAAAAATATATTTTTAATTGGTTTGGATTTTAAAATAAAACAAACCAACACCAAGTACAGATGGGTATGACCCAGATCGAGATGAACACAAAAGAGAAAGGGGTGAGTACAGATCCTCCTGTAAGTCAGGGGTCAAGAGTGTCTCTATTATTAGGCAGTGAGAAAAGGGTCCTTTAGTGCTGGGCTTCGGTATCCAGGTGATGTGCTGGTTTTGAACTTGACATTCAGATGTCCTTTTATTTTTCACTATGGAGTGGGGACAGAAGGATTGGGGTAGGTGTAGGAGCTCTCAATGAAGTCTCGGAAGCAAGGGACAGAGCTGTGATTAGGATTAGCCTGAAGATGTGGGGTCAGAGTAGCACAAACTGGGGTATCACTGTCTCAGCCAAGAATGAACAGGGAAAGCAAGTATAATAGAGATTATTAGATATTCAACAAGCCTCATTTCTTGTTCTTCTGGAAAACAGCTAAACTACAGTTCCCAGCATCCCTTTCAGCTCACATATGGTCATGTGACTCGGCTCTGGCCAATAGGATGTGAGGAAAGTAAAATATGTCATTTTCATCTGAGGCCATGTAAGTTTTCCACTTAATCCTATTCCTTCTCTTTATCTTCTGGCCAGCAAGAAATTAGGAAGAAAAACTAGGAAAAGCAGCACAGTCACTTTCTGGTGTCCTTGAGCTACCACTTGAGAGATCAACTCAAATAAGAACACCCATATTGAATGTAGTCTGCACAAACATTGGATGTTTTTTCTGTTGATTTTTAAAAGCATCTGTTAATTGCCTCTGTACAATGCAGAAGAAGAGAATTATCAAGTGTTCAGTAGCATTCTAAGCGTTAAGAACAGTCCTAGGGAGCTTTAGGGTCCTTCATAAGATAAGGCAGTTTGTAGGGCTGTGAAGGTAACTAGGGGAACCCCAAAGCAGGCATACAAGAATGGGATCATTTTCAAGGTACTGAGGTACAGCTGCACAGGCAGGAAAAGATCATACAGAACCTGAACCAGTGTGGAGAGATGCTCTTCACCATCACAGCCTACCACATTCAAGTCCCCGTGGTCCTCCTCCTCCTCATCGTCATAAGCAGCACCCCAGCGTCTAAGCTTTTCCATGCCCGGGTGCAGTGTGAAGCACTTCCTGTGGCTTAGCTCTTTCATCCTCACAGTTACCCTGAGGGCAGCACTGCTGCAATCCTATTTTGCAGATGAGAGAAGCCACTGGATAGTGAGGAAATTATGTACCTGAAAGTCACCAGGCCACAAATCTTGCCAATCTGATTCTTTACACTGGCTCTTAACCACACTGATTGACTCTGGCCAACTCAGTACTATCCTTCAACTCTGCTTTACCTCTCCTTATCCCTAACAAATCCATCTACTCATCTATCCATAGTTCAACTTTTGATGGACTCATCTGTAGGTTCTGAATTCCCTCTGCTTCCAAAACTGGTGCCAACTCAAACAGTGGAACGGTGAGCTCGACCACTTTGAGAATCATCCATCTGAGTCAGAGAGAGTCTCAGGAAGGCATTGGCTCAACCACTGCCACATTTAAAGAAGGATGCAGCCTAGAAGTCAGCTTGGAACCAGGAAAGACGGAGGACAGAGGGAGGGTGATGAAAGGAGAACGTGCTGGGTCCTGGGATGGGGTCTTAGGAGTGCCACGGACAGAAAATGAGGCATGCAGAGTGTTTGCAACTGCAGAGAGCTAGAATACTGGACAAGATTCTTAGGAAAGAGACTCAACTGACTTGGGTGTAGAGTAGGACCCGTCCTGGTTACCAACAGCCTGTCCTAATAAGAGGAGACCACAGTCATATGACAGTTTCATTTCCCCCAGACATTCTTGGCATCTTCCTTCTTCTCTTTCCTTTCTATCGGGCATTCATTTCCTTCCGCAGGAGAAGTGCAGTGTGCAAGGCCTGGCCCCTCTCCAGATCTCCAGGGGGAGCCTGACGGCTGCCTTTTGCCTCCGACCTGAAATCTCCTCAGAGAGGATGGAGAGATTAGAAATCAACGACCTGGTCTTTTACAGAACCCGAGCTGGCTGCTGGATGCCAAGTGATGCTATCAGTTGATTAACACACAGACTTCCAGCTTCCCGTGTGATATGAGGGAGCCCATCCAACAGAGCAGTCTCCAGTCCATTACGGGATGTGAGCACGTTCTTCACCTCCAGCACCACTGGCCCCTTCTCACGTGCCATCAACTGCCTGGCCTGCGGGACGTGTGCTCTAAGCATTGTGGTGCCCCAGGACTAGGTGGTGGCCACAGGAGGCCCTCACCGGCCTGCCAGGTCCCTGCTGAACAGAGCTGCCTCTCACTGTGCACCAGGACAGAGGGTTAGGGAGGAGAGGGCTGCCTGATGCTCACTGAGGATGCCAGACCACGGGGTGGGCGGTGTCCATCCCTGCTCCCCTCTTTTCCTCATCCTCCCTTCCATCTCCCCATCAAAAATATGCAACGGGAGCTCTGGGGTGCACGATATGTACCCATAATCCCAGAACTCTCCCAACAGTGGGCTCATGAGTTCAAATCCAGCCTGGGCCATTTAGCAATTTAGTGAGACCCTGTATCTAAATAAAAACATAAAAAGGGCTGGGGATGTGGCTCATGTATGGAGGCTCCAGGCTCAATTCTTTGTATTCCCCAAAAATTTACTTTGGGGGAATTAAAGACACAGAGACAGGATGAGGACAGACAGACAAAGAAAGGAAAGGAAGCCAGAGGCATGCACACTGGTGGGAGTGACATTAGGCTGGGGTGCAGTACTGGGAGGGAGAGGTGCATGGCACTGTGGGAGCACACTGTGGGCAGAGTCACCAGGACAGGGGTGACCAAGGCCCAAGGCTCCTCTGGGGAAGGGACAGTTGAGACTGAAAGTTTAATCTCTCCCAGTAGAGATGAACACAGTCACCCAGAGCCTGTCAGAAGCAAGCTGTGGGCCTCTAGAACGCACCAGAGGGCAGAGAGGCTGGCCAGGAGCTGGGCCTCCCTCCCTGAGCCATGCAGTGGTGACAGCGGCCATCAGGACAGGTCCACACAGAACGGGTTGTGCTGGATGGAGAAGCAGCTGGGGTGAGACACTGGGGCAAGAGACGCAGAGGTCACCCTCAGCTCTTCATGGAGTGGGTCATTATTTCCTTTTGCTAAAGGATGATAGGCTGGGACAAGGTTAAGAGACCTGTCCAGTCACTTATCAGCAGGACAGCCGTGTGAGCCTGCAGGCTTCCTGAAACCTTAGTGAATCCTAGCTCAACAGACAAATGGTGACTTCTGGGCTTCTGGATGTGAAACTCTAGTCCCTCCCTGCCACCAAAAGGCACTGGTGACTCCTCACCCAAGAGCCTGACTACCCAGATGTCCCAGGCCCATGGCTGAGAGCCAGGCTCTCTACAGAGGAATTCTGGGTGATTCAGCCCCATTCGCCACACATGGGTGGCTGCTGGGTATTTGCAGGGCCCAGTCCTACATGAGGATCAGTGCTCCTGGGTCAGGAAGGGGCCTCAGGACAACTGGAGGGAAGGCACCCGGCCGCCCTTGTGAATGCCTGGGTGCATCAAAGTAGAGTCACCACATCATGTGCTTACCCCAGCTCTGGGCTAAATGATCCCCAGGAGCTGGACGCTTGTGACAACTTCCCCAGGTGCTGGTGCCTGGGGAAGAGAGGCACATGTGTCTGTGTGAGTGGTTGCATGTACTGCCTGTGTGCCTTATGTGTACACGTGTGTGTATGTGTATATGCAATTTTGTAGATGCTTCTCAAGCAGAGAAGGAAGCTGGAGGTCTTCCCAGCTGAAGCAGTATAGAGAATGCATGTGAGTGATCAAAAACACAGTGAATGTTTAAAAAATATTTTTAAAAATGTATGACAGTAACAGACTCGTGGTGTTTCTCAAGTAAGGCAGGGCACTGTGAGGGGGATTTGTGACACTGTGTCTTTCTTCACTGTAATACATTTTAGAGTGTAGATATTCACTGTATATTTTTGTTTGTTTGTTTTTTGGTACTGGGATTGAACTCATGACCTCACGCTTACCAGGCAACGGTTTGAGCCGCTGAGCTAAATCCCCAGCCACTTTACTATGTATTTGCATCACCCTTTGTATTCCAGTGAGATGGGGGCTCAGGCAGACTTGCCCCTTGGATCTGCTGTTATAAATTCTAGACCCTTTGTACAAGTTGCTTAACCATCCTGAGACTCACTTTAATACCTGTAGAAATAGAGAGAATAGTTTTTTGTTTGTGTTTTATTTTCTGCCTGATGAGGCTTTTGTGGAACTTGATCTGACAGCAGGAAAGACTTTGGCAGGAGACCTGCTGTGAGTACCCAGTAGGTGACAGTCCCCTTTCTTGCCAACTTCCCCGAGTCTTCCTCAAACTTGGGTTTAAACCCCTCTTGGGCCACTGACTTGCTGTGTGACACTGGGCTGCTGTTTGAACTTCTCTGTGCCACAGTTTCCACATTTTGGAGCAGTAATTACAAAACCTACATCACAGCGTTGTTCAAAGATAAACACCCGAACACAGGTATGTGGCTGGGATGGTGGTGAAGGGTCTACTCTCCATCCAGGCTAGTTAACTGCCCCACTCTTGTTTTAGGGTGATTTATTTACTTACTGTGTTTTACACACAGGCTCAGACCCCCACCCCCCCGGGCTGAAAGCTCCTTAAACCAGAACTCAGGTTTCATATTCCGAGCATCGCTTTGAGATCCCACTCCCTATCCAGTGCCGTAACTTTAGGTTGAACTGTATTGAATTCAGTCTGTGAGTGCAGGCTGACGATCTAAGACAACAAAACTTGGTAAAAAAAAAAAAAAAGGCTTCTAAGGAGAATGCTCAGAAATGTTTCCCCTGTAGGAGATTTAAAGCGTCGTTAAACCCGCATCAAGTCTGTGGACCTTCCTTCTCCCTGGGGACTTAATACAACTAAAAGCAGCTCCCGGACTCCACGCCTGGCCAAGGAAGAAAAGGGTCCATGTGCGGCCACGGCTGGCAGAGAGACGAGTGAATTAGCAAATTAGCAGAAAGGGTTTCTCCTGAAAGACTAATAAAACGTCCATCCAGTAATGGGATAGACTTTTAACTGATGGGACTCTCTGGGCTGCGAGAGACGAAATCTGGACCACTGCCGGGGTGGGCAGGGATTTGGAAAGCGCCCATCGATGGCTCTGACTCCCATCACAAAGCCACCCTGTTCCCATCTGGGCCTCCTCGCTCTTGATTTTTAAGGTGCAAAGACTGTGACAACAGGCAAGACAAACACTTCTGATGGCTCCTAACAGGACGACATTACCTGCAGAGCAAGAAATGCCAAGTTCCCAGGGGCAAGAAAAATAAAGTTTGCAATGACTCTTTTCATGGGTCTCTTGAAGCTATTTTGAAGGTGATCTTGCGGTCTTCCTAGGCATTGAAATATTTCTTTAAAATAAAATCTCATGGTAATCTTAATAACATACAGGCCCCCTATGTTTATCAGACCTGAAAACATAAAAATGTCACCCAAGAACTGACTTCATTTCTGCTGGCTTTCAGTATCTAGGTTATAGGAAACATGAGCTCCTTGAGACAGGAGGTAAGAAAGGCTTTCCAGTGTGAGAGGTTCTGTGGTTCTGTGGAAAAGATACTTGGTTAATGGTCTTTCAGTCATGTTTTAAATAGCTAGTTGTACAGCAGGACTTACCAGTGCCTTTAATGTGCTCATTAAAGGGTAAGCATTATAAACCCCTCAGATGGAAATATGAGATGAAATTCCACCATTCTCAAATTTACTTGATCACTGGGTGTCTTCTGCAATACCACTGAGAAGAATCATCAACTCTCCTAATGAAGGAAGCCATATTGCTACTTGGTCTGCCTTAGAGAGAAACATTTTTGGGGGGTACCAAGGATCAAATTCTCCACCTCGTATTTAACCAGGCAGGTGTTTATGTCCCTGAGCTAAATCCCCAGCCCAGAGAGAAACAGTCTTTATCCCAGATCAATGCTCCTGACTGTTCCCTGGCCATTTGACTCCTCCAAGGTTCCGCCTATCTCCCACTAGGTGCATCTGAAGTGGAAGGGAGAGTCTACTTTGTGAGGTCCAACCTAGAACCGCCCCCCGGATATGGGACTGATTAGGCCCCATGATGCTTCCCTTAGGGGTGAGGAGGATGGGGATGGGAAGCTCAAAATTCCTCTCCTTTTTGAAAAAGCATTTATTAAAATCCATCCCCAAATACTGTTTTCTACATTTGCATGAGGACCTTTCCATGGGGGACCATTTAGCTACCAAACCTCCAGCTTTCGGGGCCAAGATCCTCTCTGTAACGATGAGGAAAGTGACCTTCAGTGGGAGGTACACTGAGCCCTTATGCTAGAGATCAGAGCAGTCCTCACAGGAGGGGTGCCCCCACCAGGAAGGGCCCAGGGAGCCCTCTTGGGTGCTGGGCTTGGTTTTCACACTCATCTGATGGGTGGATATAGACGTAAAGATTCTCTGTGGGATGGCACTTAAGAACTATACGCTTAACTGCATTGTTTCACCTAGATTTAAAAATAAATTTAAAGTGATCCGAAATGACCAACAGGAGCTATTTTCTCTGTATGGGTCCACTTTGAAAAATTTTTTTAAATAAAGGACTAGAACAGGAGAAACCCCTTTTAACTATTTAGATGCACCCTAGAGATACGAGTAATTCTCAAAGTACCCCCTGCATGTAGGGTGGTGGTGGAGGAGTGGCTCCTATTTTGTTCCTAGGGTGCAAAATGTTGAAAGGAAAAGAAGGTGAGGATGGATGAGGCACTCACTGTCTGCACAGACCTGGTGGTTCTTTGGTTTGGTGACAATTCAGGGAGCTGAAGAGCACCCCAACTTGTGGGGAATCTCGGAGCTCTGGATATCTGCCGCCCTTGCTCTTGGTGGAAAATAGCTTTCATCTCTGCATATGGATGAGCTTTCTGTCTGTGTTGTAATGAGAATCTTTCCATGCAGGAGATCCGGCCCAGTGTTCACATGGCTCGGATCGGGCAGATACAAGGAAATGAGACAGCCTGTCAATCCACTTATCCGAGAAGGATGTGGGCACAAATCAGTGGGAGAAGCATTTGCATCGAAATTTGAAAAGTCAGAGTCTCAGGACTTAAAGAGCCTGTCCCCGGAGACCTGGTGTGGTGCGTCAGCCTGCCTGGCGCTGTCCTGGTGGATCACTCCTCCTGCCTGTTCCTGTTTGGAAAAGCAGCAGAGGAGGCTGGGCTCTGTCTGGGCTATGTCTCTTGCCAGCCATGGGGAACCTCCTGCAAGCCTGCTCCTTCTTCCAGTGGCCCAGTAGATGAAAGCTGCTCTGGAGACTTCAGGGGACCCACAGGGAGAAAGCACCTTGCATTGGGTGTCCAGAAATGCTAGGTTCTCTTCCCTCATCCTTCAAGGGCAGCTGGGAAGACTGACACTGCTTGGGATTGGACTATGTTGCTGCTACTCAGTACCTGGGTGACCCTGGGGAAGTCTGGACCACCAGGAGCTTCCTACAGAAATGGGAGGCCGCAGTGCTACATTGCACCAGCTCCTAGGTCTGTCGTGAGGATTGCATCAAAAATACAGGGAACAGGTTGAGCCTGGGGCACAGGCTGTGCTGTTCACACTGTAAGTTGCTAGTATTGTGCTGTCATTAATATTATCAGCATTATTAGACAGAGAAGCTTAAGGAGCCCATCTTTGAGTGAGGCAACCTTCAAGGAAAGAATCCATCTCCGCCATTTGTAAGTTAACTTGTCTGGATTTGCTCTGGCCAAGGCTGCCTTGGACTGTGCATGGTTTCTACTCTATTCACCAGCCTCCCGGCAACTTACTAATACCAATGCTCTCGCAAGTGTCACAGAAGAGGCTCCTGGCGTCATTTCCTAGGAAAAAGTAGGAAATAACCATTCATTCACCACCATACACTCACTCATCCATTCATTAAACAATCCACACATTCAACCGTCCATTCATCCATCCACCCATGTATCTATACCATTCATCTATGCATCTAGACAGCCAGCCACGCAACCACTCTGCCTATCACCCATCCATCCATCCTCCCATCCATCCATCCATCCATCCATCCATCCTCCCATCCATCCATCCATCCATCCATCCATCCATCCATTCATCCTCCCATCCAATCATGCATCTACTTTATCACCACTCATCCTTTCATCCACCCATGCACCCACCCCATCCATCCATCCATCCATCCATCCATCCATCTGCCCATCTGCCCACTGGGAAGGACCCATCTGTATTCATGTGTACTAAACCTGTGTTACCCATAAGTTCCTGCTATAAGATCTTGAGCTATAAAACCAAGTAATGGGGTGGGGCTTCCCTCAGGCAGTTCAAAGAGAGAACATGCAGATGGGTAGCCTCCTAATATGAGGAAAGAGCAGTAGTAGGAGGGACTGTTTCATCAAAGAACAGAAAGGAGGTGTCTAATCAAGTCTAATCGATTGAGAGGGGCTATGAACAGGAAGAACATCCCTCCTTTAGAGAAGGAGGTCAAAAGACAATTTGAGGTGACAGAGGGAACCTTAATGTTCAATTCTTGGCCATGGCAGAAGAGAATACAAAACTTTGACCATCATGTATCCCAGTACCTACAGCTGTGGATGGAGTATTCAGGAACCAGTTTTATCTCAAATCCCAGGCAGATATGAAGTCAAGGAAGCCCAAAGGATCATGTGGTATGAAAAGGTATACAGGAAGGATGGACCATGCCATGAAGAAACCTTATGTATGTGGGGCCAGTGCTGCGGGCACCTGAATTTCTGCACAATTTCCTAATCCACTGTGTGCAAGCACAGCTGATAGTCTCCCTTAGGCTTGATTGAATAGTCAGCCATTCAAATGCGAGAGAAATAAAGATGCTACCCCCCACTTCGAGACTGGGATTCATCAAAGCTTTCTGTGCATGAGGAAACCCAAGCCCTGTGTGGGCTGGGCTGGCATCCCACGGAGATGCTGCAGAGGGATTCCTCTGCCTGAGAGGGCTAGCTGAGCTCTAAGATTCCCTGGTTTTAATTGGATAAATAAATTATGATACACTCAGACCACGCAACTCACTGCAGCCATTAAAAAGAATGAGACAGATCTATACAAGTACTGACACGAAATGATATCTCAGAATATGGCTAAGTGAATATAGAAATGTCTGCATGCACACATGCATAAATATAATATAAAACTTGGAAGAACCTATGCCAAACTGCTGGGGAGGCTGGGAAGAAGAAAGGTACCTTCACTACCACAGTTATGTGCGGGAAGATATATATAAATATATATATATATATAGTTTCATAATGGGAATAAAATGGTCATGATAAGTAGGTGAAGGTGACAGGATTATCTCTAGGTGTCCACATTCGTCCCCAGCTGTCATGCCCTGGCTATGGATTTGGTGACAGGGGAAGGATGCAGGAGGAACAGGCACAGTGGTTTACTGAGGATGTTAGATTGAATTATTATTAGAGGAAGAGTCCCAGTGGCAGTAAAGAAGCAAGCAGTGAGGTACAAGGTGGAGAAATCATGCTAAGAACCAGAGGAAGAGGTGATGAGAGTCTAAAAATGGAAACATGTCACCCGTAGTCCACAGTCAGGGAGGACAGTAATGCGAGGTAAGAGACACACATCCCAGCCTCAGATTATATGTGTGGGGCCAGTTCTGTACTTCCAGGACAGGCTGGGTGGCTGACAACAGCCATGGGGACCAGACACAAAGTGTCACCAGTCTCACAAATTGGACAAACCCCAAACCTCTTAGCATGTGGCTAAGAGCTGAGTGGTGAGGGTATGGTGGCTGCCTCATGAAATTATCCTGGGTAGGACCCATGGCCTGCCAAACAAGCAAACAAGCATTTGCCCCTGGGATCTGACTACATGCCTAGTTTGGGGGACATAGGAAACAGGCAGGGAGCCAGCTCTCCAGCTCCAGGTCCCCATCAATTCTGAAGTTGGCATCCCACTGCCCCATTTCTCTGTGGTGGAATCAATCACCAACATCCCATGGAGGACCTCAGCTTCCAACCCCTGGCATCCTGTGCCTTCCAGCTGCAAATGAGCCTGGGGTGCCCCGCTGCTGTGTGCAGAATGCCTGACAGCTAGTGGGAACAAAATAAAAAATGCTCTGCTCCAGATGAGTAAATTAGGCTGAATGATGAACAATATTTCTTAAGAGGATTTGCTTAGCTAAACTCAGTGCACCAGGCCTAACCTACCGGCTGGCACCTGCGTCTGTAAGCCTGGGATAGAACTGGCTGCATGAACAGGAGACGAGGGGCTGAGACACTCTGAAAGTAACGGGAAAGGAAGGGGTATTTACACCAGCAGAATGGGACTCCACCTGGGTTGTGCATAGCCCAGCGAGACCTTTAGACGGCACTCTCCTTTCCGCTACTCTCTGGCCAGGGACCAGGAATAAAGGCCTGAGATGTCCCAGCTCAAATGACTGATTAAAAATCAAACTTAGAATATTTCTCCCAACAAGTCTCAGACAACACTGCAGAGCTCCTTGGGAACACAAAGATCCTGTTTAAAAATAAAACCAAATGCCCCAGAAGCTGGGGAAGATTCAGGCATGAGCATGGAGGATGGGTGCCTAACCGTCTGCCCAAGCCCCTTCAGCCTCAGTGAACCTCTTGTGACCAGACCAGAAGAATGTAGACACAGAGATGGCCACACTTCTGAGACCAGCGTGGGGCTGGACTTAATGGATTATAAGCCATTTTACATAGGGAGCACCAAGCACCCAAATTAGGTGTAGTGCCCCAAGTCAAAGTTAATGGAGAGCATTCCATGGTGAACAACGCATAATGTTAAACAAAGACAGGATCCCGCCCCATATTTGCTTTACTCAACTTGCCCTGACCAGCTCCACACTGACTCAAGCACAAGACACAGAGGTGCTTCTGATGCATGGATTCCCCCTAGCCTGGGCACGATCTCAGGCACTCACAGAGAGCACGTTCCCCAAAAGGCATGTGCTGAAACTTTAGGGAGGCACCATTTACAACAACCCCAAAGCTGAGACAGCTCAAAGCCTCAGCAGCAGCTAGGAAGCTGAAGAACACCGTGGCCCATCCAGTGGTCTATTCTCCGCCACAGCTCGACAAGGACAATACGCCAGCTAGCATCACACACACCGGGCAAAGAAACTCACCAAAACACAGAAAATGACACAAAAGAGAACATGCTATTGCTCTGTGTGTGTAACACGCAAAAGCTGGCCAAAGTACCCCTTGGTGTGAGAAGTGAGACAGATTTGGCCCTGCAGTGTGGTGGGTGGTGGTGGGAATGTGGTTGGGGGAGGGTGCTGCTGTGTGAGATGTGTTTCTTAAAGTGGCGGCTGATTTCACAGGAGCTTTTCCTGTGTGCAAACCTACTCACCCGTGCTGCTACTTCCACGATCAGATTCCCTAAAGACATGCAAAAGGACAGCGCTGATGACAGCCACCACATTTGCATCCGTGTGGCTTTCTCATGGCCCTGCTCCTGTTTTGCTTACCTTGGAAGAAGGACCTGAGTCCTTCCCGAGACCAGACCGTGAGCTCCAAGGGAGGACCTTTCCCTCCCCCTACGCCTTAACGGGGGCAAAGATCTGGCCTTCCGTCTCTAATCCTTTGTGGATGGGTATTAATAAAAATGGAATGTTCTCTCCTGAGGTCTGCAATCCCTGGTTCTATCAGGATTTCCCTGAAAGTCAGGCTCTTTTAAAAGACCCAGGATTTATAATGCATGGGTCATTTCCATGGTGACAGCAAGTGCTAAACCCCTGAGCTGCTATTTCCTAAGCTTTCTATCATGCTCAGCCGGGCCAGGAATCTGAGCTCTTGAACACGGTTGTATTAGTTTTCTATTGCTGCCATAACAAATGACCACAAATTTAGTGACTGAAAACAACACAGATTTATTACATCAGAGTTATGGAGGTCAGAAGTCCAGTGTGGGCCTCACTGAATGAAAACCGAGGTGTTGGTGAGCTGTGCTCCTTGCTGGAAGCCCCAGGGAAGTGGGTTTTGAAGATGTGGAGTGTTGGCAGAACTCCGCTCTGTGTGGGATGGGACTGAGGTCCCCATTCCCTTGCCATCAGCAAGGGTGGCTCTTCACTCCCAGAAACTCCTCTCTTACCCTTGAACATAGCTGCCTATAGCTCAGAACCAGGTACAGCATGTCGGTTCTTCTGAAGTTTCAGTCTCTCAGACTTTACCTCCGAGAATTCTTTGATTATAAGAACATTGGATTGTGCCCAATGGATAATCCAAAATACTGTCTCACCTCGAGGTCAGTGACCCTAGTGACATATTCTAGTGACTCCTGAAAACCAAAACTGTTTTTCTGTTTTCATGCACTACTTCTGACACCAAAGGTATGGGGCTTTTCCCCCTGTGACCAATGCTGTCCTTCTCAGTGGACATGGACTGGCTGTCCACCAGTTTAACTTGGTTTCACACTAACTGTCTGGAATCAGTGTAGACCCCTACAGGTGAAGTGTCAGTGGCACAAGATGGGCCAGAATCAGAGTAAGAAGCCAACTCCAAGCACAGATTATAAGCTGGGAATTCCATACCCACCTCCCTGAGGTTTGATAAATTTTAGAACCAACCACAGGATCCAGGAAATAGTTCTGTTTACCAGTTCAGCCTTACAATTTAAGAACAACTGAACTAAAGAGATGCCCATGGCCGGATACAGGGATGGTGTGGGGAGATTTCACACCTCCTTGGGCACACCATGCTCTGGGCACTTCCAAGAGCTCCCAGACTCAGAAACTCCCCAAACCCACTAGGTTAGAGTTTCAATGGAGGCTCATTTAGGTAGGTGAGATTGATTAAATCATTGGCCACTGGTGACTGAACTAAATCTCTAGCCTTCCTCCTCTCCCTGGAGATCAGAGGGTAAGGACACTGCAATCTGCTACTCACAGAGTTGGGTTCTTTGGCAATCATTCATGCCTATTCTACAATGCTACTTGGTTAGGATAGATGCAAAAATGGGCCAATGGGATGGTGATGGGTGACAGTGAAGCTTCGGTAACCCTATCCCTGAAGACAGCTTCAGAGCTTAGAGGTCCCTGTGTCGGGAACCAGGATGGGCAATCCCATGTACATTTCTTATTATATCACAGTCCCTTCTTGTCCTGTGAAGTCACATATTCACCGAGTATTGAAACTAGAGAATGGGCACTTCGGAGAACCATTATTATATCTGCCATTACTGTTAAGAGGAAGCTTTCCCCTTAGATTTTATAGTGTCTCAGCCTTTTGACACTCAAAATGCACCAGGTTCATTTATCACGAAGAAAAGAAGTAACATGTTATAAGGTGACTTCTTCAAGGAGCAGAAACACTCTCTACAATGGCTCATTCAGTCACTGAGCAATTGAGTGCTGATCACATATCAGGCTCTGTTCTGCTCATCATGGACATAGTGAGGAACAGACCTGGAAATACCTCTGCCTTTATGAATTTGCATTTTAGTAGGATGGAGATGACTCACAGATAAGAAGTTTCTAGAATAACTTCCAATGGTTTTTGTTGGGTCATTTTTCATGTCAGCCGTGAGGCGACCACAGGCTTGGTGCCTTCTTTCATGCAGCTTTATGAGATACTCATATGTAGAGGATCTGGTTAAACAATACCTGAGTTTTTGATCTGTGAAAAATTTAATAGAATGCTGTTACTTCAAATTGCCTATGCTCGGGAGTACTTGTTACATAGCAATAGCTAGCTGACACATACATTGTGTCTGAGGATGATTTCTTAATCCAAAAAGACATAGAGTAAGAAAGGAAAATTGGGCATTTTAGGGTAGAGTCAGGCTGCATTCTGGAAAAAAAATCATTTGGAGTGATTCAGTGTGACATCATAGTAAATTCAGGATTCAAGAAAGGTTCTAGGCAGCTATGGTTTTTGAATAGGGTGGGGTTTGCTGGCATTGGCTCACATAGTCAGCAGGCTCGGAGCTGTCATGCAGTGAGTTAGTTTCAAAGACACAACCTAAATTCCTTCACTGTACTTTATTACTCTCCCTGCGTGATACTCCCCGGGTTTTGTTATCACAGCTGCTACTAGAAATTCTCTGAGTTTTATTAACAGAGCGGTTTCTTGCTGTGGTATTATATAACATACCTTGTATATCTGCCTTCATCTATATGGATGAAGAATTCCATATGGATTAAGTTTTCAAAAGAGGGGGTTCCCATAAGAAAGATCTTCTCTTCGGAATATGTTGCTGGGGATGTGATCTTGTTTAATAAACGATAGTGCTATAAAAATAAACACACCCGTGGAAAGGCAAGCAGACCTTGCCCATGATATCCAGGGCTGTTTTAATATGCATATTCATCTCTAAATCACAGTGTGCTTTAATTTTACAGACTCCGATCCTCCCATCCTGAAAATTCCCTCTGATTACACATTTTTTTCTTGCAAGTTACGATTTAAGGTTCTGTACAGTAGCAGTGGGCCTGCATATATTGGTGGATGTAATTCTTGGTCTTGGTTGAAGCAGGAGCTTAAGTGAGTGTAACGATTTATATGATCAAATAAAAGCTTCTGAATACTAATAATAATAATAAAAACATCTTCCTTCCATCTCCCAATGCTCTGAAGTCATTTAATGCCTCTACCAAAACGTAACACCAGTGACTGTCTTTGAAGAGGCCTAAACGCTGGCATGTAAATTCTGTCTCTCTCTTTTATAGAGGATGCTTCAGAAAGAGGCAGAGGATTAACTGATCTCTCTATGCCTCTGAATCCCCATATTTAAAACAAACAATAACACGGCAAGAAAAGTTTTATTGTAAGACGGTTTCTACTTTGGTAGCTGCTTAGTAGACAGCCCTGAGACACCTCCCTGCTCTACTGGGTGGGTCTAACACACCCCCACTGAGCTCTGACTCTGCTCACTCCATGAGTCCCTGTCCCTGTCACCTGCTGTGTCTCTCAGGACAGCAGCATTGCTCCTGCAGGTCATGCAAGAAGGATAAGCATTGATTCCCAGTACTAAAATATAAAAGATAAAACATAAAAATAAAGTAGGGGTGAGCGGAAGTGTACACACCCTCAAAGACAACTTCACCTGCTACTGTGAGAGCCATTGCAAAGCCACACTCGGGGCAGCTGTCACGGCTGAGTGGTAGCTCTGGGCTGTGATCCTGCCTTAGCTACTTCTGGGATACAACACTCAACACTCTTAGTGTCAAGAAGGAAAGGTTTATTTTGGCTCGTGTTTTTGGTTCCCCAGTTGCCTGGCTCTGGGGCAGGAAGAGCATGGTGGGAGGGGCCGGAAGAGGAAAGCTGCTCCTGTCATGGTGGCTAGGAAGCAGGGAGCCATGGAAGGAACCTGGAGAAGGGGATAGACCATTCCAGGTTGTGCCCAGTGATGACCTCTGCCAACCAGACCTTCCTGTGTATAGTTTATTCATCAGTCAACACATCAGTAGATGAATCCCTCAGGAGTATAGCACCTCCATGGGCCAATGATCTTCCAAATCCCATCTCTGAATACATGAGGATTTGGGGGTCTTGGTCTTCTAGGTCTAAACCATAGCAGATCTAAGTGTTTGTACTGAAATCTTCAGAGACTGAGGAGATGATTAATGCTTTTACAAAAGGAGCCCCAGAGAGCTGCCTGGGCCTTTCCCAACCTGTGAGGACACAAATAAGAGGATGCCATGTATGAACAGAAATCAAGCCCTCTCTGGATACTGCACCTGATTGTGGACTTCCCAGACTCTCGAACTATGAGAGGTAAGTTCTGTGTTGCTGGTGAATTATCCAGCCCACAGTGTTTTGTGACAGCAGCCTGAACCAAGACATTCTCTAAAAAGACATGTTTTGATGCACAAACTCAGTGAGCATTCTCAGAGATAGCAAAGGATGTGAATAAATTAGGGACCTGGAGTAGTTATTCCTGGATTTTCATGGCTGGTCTTATATACAATCATGTATATTATTAGAGGATAGCAGAGAGAATTTAAAGATAGAAACACAAGAGAAAGTGACGGAAAGATAGAGAAGAGGGTGTGGGGGAATAGAGACAGAGATGGAGAGACAGAGAGAGGAGGCCAGGAGCCAAAGAATGCCAGCAGTAGTCAGGATCCTGTAAAAGCGAGAATCAAATTCTCATCTCGGGCTGCAGAGGAAGCGGGGGCCCGCCAGCACTGCAGTTCAGACCTCTGACCTCCAGAACAGCTACAAAATGGATCGTTATTACTCTGAGACACTCAGTTTTGTGGCAATTTGTTATAGCGGGGACAGAAGCTTAATCTCAGGAGAGAAAGAGAAGGAGGGAGAGACAGAGCCACAAAGCAGTAACCCACCTCTAGCCTCACTAACATCCTCCATGGGACAGGGTCACCCACTAGGTGGTACGTGCCCTTTGGGACCTGGCCCCACCTTTCTGCGCAGCGGACTCCCAGGTGCTGGTGACCTAGAGGTGAGCGATGATGTGACCTCCTTTGCAGAAGAACAGCCCTCTCAGGTCACATCCGAGGCCCCACAGCTTTTCAACCTGCAAAGCCCTCCTCCTGCTTTGCACTGTGGTTCTGTCTCTTCATATGAGCTGAAACTCTGAGCTGGCTGATCTCCTCAAGAAGCCATGTGGCTCCAGACAGAAAAGGGACACAAAGGATCCGTCCCACCCCACCCCTGTGCTCACATCACACTCTCTGGAAAGTGGTTGGAGACCACAGACAAGTGTGCTTGGCCTCGTCAGGGCTTCTCGTTAGAAAATGGAACAGACATCTCAGCTCGGGGGGTCTTGCTGGAAGCTGGTGGATCCCCAAGGCTGGTTCCCTCCTAGACTGCAGGGACAGCCAGCCCTGCGCTCTCAAGGGAAAAGTCTCCACTGCTCACTCAGGCACTGCAAATCTCTTTCCCTGCTGGGAAAAGCCACCCTCAGGTTGCTGGCATCTACCCGGCCTGACTGGCTCTTCCTTCTCCGACCCCATCCAGCACTTACATTTCCCATGGCCACCATACAAGGTGCTCTTATTGGGATTTAACACGTAGAAGTGTGGTCCCTCTCTGCTCTGGAAGCCAGAGTCCCTAAGGTGACAACCAGGTGATGCTCTGCTTGGACTGGAGGGCCCGAGAACTCAGCCCCCGTGACCGTCCTGGCTTCAGGTAGCAGCCAGCCAGCCAGTGCGTCTCTTGTCTGTGCCACACCAGATTAGCATCTATCCCTGCCTCCCCAGTCCTTAGGCACCGTGCCCAGCCCACCGTGATCTCATCTCAGCGAATCACTTCTGCAAAGACCCGGCTTCCATGTGCCATGATCTCTGAGGTTTTGAATATGCATTCTAGGCAGTACCAGTCTATCTGCAACTGGAAATAGGTTTTCTCTGCTTTCCTAATCAGCACAGAGTCCAGGAGTCTTTATTCTACTGCAGTCTTTATTCTGGCCTTGTGTAGGGCCACACTGTATTCAAAGACTCAGATTTTCCTGATTGGTGAATTCTTGCTACACAAATCTCACAGGGACCCCAGGATCCTCTAACTTCAGCGCTGATACTGAAATTGTGCTGAGTGTCAAAATCACATCAAACAACTGAACTTATTTCCACCAGAAAAATTTGATTATTTCTCTTTGATTTACATGGCATTTTTTCCCTCTCTCCTGTAAATGCTGACTTTGAAATCCCCTTCGGCACTGGACAATGAGAAGCAGGCTGTGTTTTCAATGGAAGAGAAAACTTTCATTATATTTGATGCCATATTTTCCTCTCCTTGATTTAAATGTTATAATTGGATTGGTGAGACATTTATTAGGACTTCTCTGGGTTTCCCCCCCCCAACTGCTTGAAGGGTGTCTCTTAATTTGCTTCTCTCTTTGGACTTCTGAGAAGTGGCTGTGAGGTTATTATTCCCAACAAAACTCATTTCTTTCAAACATTTATTTAAGGGTATCATTTCCTTAATAATCCTGAGGATAATTCAGAATAATTTCCACCACCACTGCAATTTTGAACTTCAATGAAATACACGTCACCTGTTCCCCCAGCTACCTCCCTTCTTCCCATGAAGCGGAAGTTGTGAGAACTTCAGTTTCTCAGAACATACAGCAGGGAGAGCTGACTGTAAGACCCAGATATTTCATCAGCTTAGTCACTGGCTTCTCCAACGGGCCTCTTTTTATCCAACCCTAAAATAAGTGGGTTATGTTTAATAAGTAGCATCAAAATGTTTGAGGTCTCTGATCCATCTATTTTTTTTTTTTTTTTTTTTTTTTTTGGAGATGCGGTCTTGCCATGTAGTACAGGCTGGCCTTGAACTCACTATGTGGCTGTTATTGTTTGTGTCTCAATGTCCCTTCAAAGCCTCATGCAGACAAAGCTTTTTCAGAGGTGTCTGAATCTAGAGTGCAGGGTTGATACGTAGTGCAATACTGGGATTAAGGGAATTTTGGGATTAAGGGTGGGTGATTGCTGGATTAGTCTACTGATTAGGTAATGCTGCCCTAATCTTGGTAGACTGGATAAAAAATAAAGCTTGTGAAAGAGACCTGTGTCTCTGTCACTGTTTTTGCTGCCTTCTACCATGCCCTTCTGCCATGTGCAGCTCTGCTTTGAAACCAGCAGATTATGGACTGAAACCTCCACATACTGTAAGCTAAATAAATCTTATCTCCTTTTAATTTGGAGAATCAGGTATTTGGTCTCAGCAGAGACAAAAAGAGAGATATGTAACTAAAACAGAACCCCAGGCTGGCCTTGAACTCACAGTAATCCTCTTGTCTCAACCTCCTGAGTACTTGGATTACAAGTGTGTACTATCACACCAGGCTGGTCCATCTAATCCTTAACTTTACAAAGAACACATACAACAGATTAGAAATGTCATCATCTCCATCACTGGTTGCCTATAGGGGGATAAAGGACTGATTGCAAGGAGACCTGAGGGAATGCTCTGCATAGATGTAACTGTTCTGGGTTCTCCCTGAGGTCTTTTATACATGTGATAAACTATGCACCCAAATTCTCTAAACTGTACACTCAATCCATAAGTAGTTCATCATACACCCATACAGTTGATGAAAGAGCTGTCTGCTTTTACCCAAAGATTTGAATCATCATACAAGAAAATAGTAAGCTATTGCATTCAATAGTAAGTAATGCATTCAAGAGTTACTCTGTAGGAATGTCACATCCAAGGTGTGCCATTGTTGGGAAGGTCGGTACACAGGCACATAGAGCTAAAATGTGAAGTCCCTTTAGCTTGGGCTCTTGGTTGGACACCAGATCAGAGATCTGCATGAAGGTGATGAAGAATGTCCTGTATTTTCTTAAATTCATCCTCTCTGTAGTTTTCTTCAATGGCCACCTTGTTCATATTCTATACATTTAACTCAGCATTTTTATTGAGTGTCTCCAGTGTTGTAGAATCTGTCTTAAACAGCTAAACTTCCTCCTTGAATCTCTTGATAGATCAGCACCAGGAAGCTCCTGGAATTTCATGACTTCCACATTTTATGAAAAGGAGCCTGCATTTTTCCAGAGCTTTTGAAAAAAGATTGGTAATAAAAAATATTTATGGCAAAATTAAAGTAAATAAGTGCCCAAACACAGAAAACCTCATCACTCCTCAGTGTGAAACCCCTCCTCTTGCCTTTGAAATGCATTTCCTCCCAGGACTGAAGACGGACCCTGGCCACACCCTTTTGATCATTCTGTGGGTACCACAATGGCTGGGTTCTCTAACTCTCCTTACTGGAATGTGAATTCCTTTTCATCTTTGCCTGAAGAGGAACTGCTGTGTTTTCTCTTCTCAGACAAGGAAAATCATATGACAGATCCTGCTTCCTTCTTCATGGTGGAAGAAGGAAGCCTTGTGCCAAATGTGTGGTCCAGTCAGAGCCTTTCTGTGCAGAAGCTTTGTGTCTGCACTTTTGCTGTGGTCTCTCCCTAACCTTGATCTCTCTTTCTGAGAGACAAGTTCATTACTATTTTATTTTTGGATAGTTCTTTAGGAAGTTTGGTTCTTACAGTCCAACTACTAGTTATGAAATTAGGCCAAATATGAGTGGATACACAAATTTATTACATCTACAGTTTCGATCTCTGACCTATTAAGTCTTTTCATTTACTCCCTATCAATAGAGGCTGTTTCTGAGTGTTACCGTCTAAATGGGACTTCTTGCCTTGGGTTTGGGCATCTCGATGTGGCGATCTTCCTGCATCCTAAATTTACATACACTTAAGCCAGGACATTTGAAACCCTTCCCAGCAGGAAACTGGACAAACCAACATGCCTACAGTGAGAACTCCTTTCCCTCCCCCTCTGATGACTTAAGTCTCTTGTTGACGCCCTCCCCTGCCCACCCTTCCAGGAGACATGACATAGCAGAAGAAGTGTGGGATTTGGAGTTTGACAATGAAGAACTCATTTCCAGCTCAGCCTCTTACAGCTGCGCATCTTAGATGAGGACCAATTTCTTTGACCCTTTGCTTTCTTACCCAGGAGGGAGTATTAAGTACCCTACTTGATGGGGTAGTCTAAGGATTAAATGATAACCATGTGCCAAGCACAGAGCATAACGCTAGCACAGAACTGTCACTTGGTCATTTTAGTTGAATGATTGGAGAGATGGATGGTTGAATGGGTAGAGGATGGATGTGGAGACTGACTGGAGGATGGATAAATGAACAGATGAATTGACAACTAGATGAAAAGTAGATGGATGCAAAGATGAGAGGTGGATAGAAGGATGAATGAATAGATGGATGGTGGAGGGTGGAGGGTGGATGAGTGATAAGTGGATGGATGACAGATGGATAATAGGAGGATGGATGGATGTATGGATGGATGATAGTTGAATGTATGGATGGGTGATAGTTGAATGCACCCAGATAAAGCAATGGCATGCATTAAGGTTAAAGGTGTCTGTTATCTCTACTTTCTTGTCACAACGGGGGATGCATAATGCTCCCTTTATTTACCTTCCCTCCTGCTGGTGACAAGGCTGTGACTACATGTATGCATACGTTCACACACATGTGCGCGCATACACACACAGTGTGAGGTTACTGTTCTGTTTTCTAGGGATTGCCCTGTCCTGTCCTGGGATTGCCCCTTTGGGCAATCTGCTTGGAATATGACCCTTAGCAAGTATAGACAGCATTCTTTACATCTCAGAGAAACCAAACCCAGAGGATGGTTAGGAAGTAGCAGAAGCTCTAGACGCAGGGCTATCATCCAAAAGAGAAGTGATTTTTATCAACTTATTTCTAAACTTAAATTTCTAAGTCAGAGGAAAGTATGAAGGAGATTGTGGTGCTTACTGAAATTTGTCTTCTACACCACTGACATTTTTCTTTTCTGAAAACAACCAGAATTTGTATGCAATTTGGAAATTCGCATTATGGATGTCTTGTTTGGTGCTGGCCTTCCGCTGTACAAGGAGGAAACAGGTATTTCTACAGTGAGGTGACAATTCTAGAGCCTTTCACTTATTTTGCGAGGCTGTTTTGTCCTTGTCCCTTAGTCATGGGACAGGGGGGAAGTTTGTCAAAGGAGGAAGATGAAAATGTACAAAAATGGCCACAGAAAGGGACCTGCTGTTCCTAGGGGAAGAGGCTTCTGATCATCAGTTTGTCCGGAAGCTCTTGCTTCCTGTCCAAGCCATGGTGCTGGGACAAACAGTCACTCCCAGTGTGCCAGGACCCAAGACAAAGGATACAGCAAAGGCTGCAGGATGCTCCGTGTGGGAGCCAGTGCTGGCCACACCCAGAGCCTGTGAAGTATGGCTAAGGTGCCAGCAGAGTGGGACCACTGGGTTCTGCACCGGGCACCCTTGCAGCCAACCTACTGCTACCAGGACCCAAGGGTGTCAGGCCATGCACACTGGAAAGGAAAATATACATATGGCTAAAGAAGCAGAAGGTAGCCAGACAGCACAGGCAGGTCAGGAACGGGGAGAAGCCTCGGCCGTGGTCAACAGAGCTGTGCACTCATCATCAAAGAAGGAACAGAAGGGGAGGAAGAAGAGGAGTAAGAGAAGGAGCAGAAGTAGAGAAGGGGGAGGAGGAAGAGCAGAAGGAAGAGGAGAGAAGAGAGGGAGGGGAGAGAGTGTCACTATTGGTGGGATACAGAGAAATGGCAAAATGGAAGAATAATTCGGTCCCCAAAGGTGACCCACGCAGTAAGAAAGGGACCTCTTGGAGCTGCACGGTGACAGATCAGAGATAAAACTCAGTGCTGACTTGATCGCCAACCTCTGTCATAAGTCCTTTCTTTGCAGTTTATTTTCAAAATCTCTCTCTCTTTGTGTCTCATCTTTCAGCCCCATTTCAATGCAAAGGAAGATGAGACCCTGCAAAGTCAAGGCCCTTAGACTCTTTGGCCTATAGTTTTGTATTTCCTCGGGGAAGGATTCAGGGTTCAAGCCCAGAGTCCCCAACCCGAGTCTCCGCACATGACCAATACCTCAAGACGAGGCAGGAATTGAAGCAAGGGGAGATCTGTGACTCACAGGGTCCAATGAAGGAAGGACAGGCCCAAGAGCAATGCCATGGAAGGCCAAGGTGAGGCCCCAGATGAAGTCAGGGCGTGGATGGAGGGCATTTGGTGAAAGCAACATCCTCGTGCAATCCTTTATATACAGTAGCATGATGTTGGCATATTACCTATGCACATCCTCTGTACGTCAAATAAATGATAAATACTACATTCCAAGGAAAATCTTGCACACAATAAAACAAAACTCAACAAACCTCCTAAACATGGTCAATGAAAGGAGCTGCCCTTGAGACGTCATGGGCTGCAGGATCCCACCCAGAAAGTTGTGCAGGACTTGCAGGTCATAGAGACAGAGGTCGGCAGTGGCCGGGGGCTGGGCAAGGGACAGATGGGGAGTCACTGCCCGGCGATACAGAGTTCTCATTGCCAGTGGTGAAAACATTCTGGAACTGCCCAGAGGCAGGGTTTGGAGGACACTGCAAGTAGCAAATCACCTTCCAGTTGTTGACTTTAAACTGGATTATTTTGTGTGATGTGAGCTGCACCTGAATTGCAGAAAGTAACCAATGACAGTGCAAGCTGCCACCCATCTCTTTGCATTCTGTCTCCCTGTATACTCTTTGGGGCTTTAATATCAACATACAGAGGTTATTTAGTGTGCATTAAATTGTTGGTTTATTGGTACTAGGGATCAAAACCAGGGCTGTTCTACCACTGCGGGACATCCTCAGCTCTTTCTAGTTTGTATTTTGAGACAAAGTCTTCCTGAATTTCCCAGAGTGACGAACTTGCAATCCCTCTGTCTCAGCCTCCCTTGGTGCCGGGCTTGGGGGCGTGGGCTGGTTCAGAACAATCTCTATACTGGCCCATCCCACCATGCAGTTGTCCTTTGGCTTTTGTTGCTGCTGCCTTGGTGAAAGGATCACCAGGGCTTGATGGGGATGAGTGCAGATTCCTTCTAAGCAGAAGCCCAGGGAAAACAAGACAGTGTTTGCAAAGGGGAGGTGGAGATGTGACCAGTCTGGGGCCCAAGAAAGCCCTGCAGCTATGGATCTCAGTGGCAGCGAGGGAGGAGGAGCAGGTGGGGCAGAAGGAAATCTCGGAGCAGAGAAGCAGAGCACAGAACTCACATCCAGGCCTGGGAGGAGAAGCCTTTGTCTCTTTCTCCTGTCACCAGTTTGCCAGAGCTCCGGTGTTTACACAGCTTGCTTGGCGAGCGGCTTGGCACCAAGGCCCTTGCTGGATGGGGACGCAGGGCCCTGCTGAGCCTCAGAGAGCAGCCGGGGGCCCTGCTCCTGTCCTCCCACCGTCCTTCCATTTCTGGCTGGATGTGGCTAAGCCAGAGCCAGAACTGGGCAGGAAAGACCCAGGGATGCTGGCCAAAGTCTCCACTACCTTGGCCAGAATGCGACATTCATTCCCAGCGGGGCCCCAGTTCTGGAATGGCAATTGCCTGGCCTTTGTTTTCTCTGGAGATGTGCACTGCTTTAGCCCTGGCATGGCGATGACTCCTCTCTTCCACAAAAGAACTGAGCCTGCTTTGTGCCTGGGCTTCTGACGAGCATCTTCTTGTTAGGGCCTCCTTGGGGTCTTCAGTGAGAATCCACTCAGCAGAGGTTGGCATCCATCATTCCAGCGATGACATGGCAGAAAGGGGACAGTGTGCAGTAGAAACACTCACAGGGGAGGGATGGGAGAGGGCTGGGCCAGGGCACAGGAGTCAGGGACCCAGCCAGTCCTGGATTGACTTAGTGATGGCAATGTTAGGGAGTAGGGAATGCTCTGGGATCAAATTGGCAAAGCTACTCTCCTACTCACTGGATGTGTGATCTTAGGTAAGCTATTGGACTTTAATGTGCCTCCACTGCATCTGCAAAATGGATATAATAATCATATCTGGGCTGTGAGTTAAATGTGGGTAAAGTACTGTAACCCACAGCAAAGAGTTCAGTAAATATTAGCTGTTCAACTAAAGGACTCTGCCTCCTCTCAGGACCTCAGGACCACATGGGAAGAACAAGGCTCTTAGATCATCCCCTGGCATCCACGAGTGGAAGACTCCAAGACAGGGGGGTTTTAATGAGGTTTCCAACTAGCTCCTGAAAGTGTGGTATCTCTCAGTAAGCTCTGGACTGCCAGGGCCACTTTTAGGTCAGCCTCCCTGTCCTCAGAGGGTGGAGCTGCACTGGGTGATCTCCGCACTCACACTCAAGGCAGCTGCCCATCTGAGTGACTCAAGAAGCCACCTGGATCCCACACACTGTCACTCAAGCAAGGCTCAGGATCTGAACCAGGAGCAGCTTGTGGACAGCTCCATGGTGCGTGACCTGTGTGGTCACAGAAGATACCAAGCCTTCAAAGTCCCCTGTGCCCTGAATGTTCTGCTGTCACAGTCCTGGGATGTTTGTCATTTCTGGATGCAAAGCCCAGCTTGACACAGAGCTTTGCACTGGGGCCTGTATGTGGGGTGGCCAGTTGTCCTGCACACTGACACACTCCCCAAGGTCACTATCATCCAAGGGTGTACACATGGATGAGTGTAGCAAACAGGGGTTCCTGCATGTGGTAAGTTGCTATGTATGAGGGAAATGTCCACGAGCACTCTCTGCTTAACAGAAGCCGGGCTGGTTCAGAACAATCTCTATACTGGCCCACCCCACCACGCAGACACAGCCAAGCCCCCCGGCAGTGGCGGCATGGGGCAGGCTGGGGAGAAGCCCGAGCTGACTCATGAAAATGTCCCTGCATGCCGCGCGGTGGTGATTTTTCTCTGCCTTGCTTCTGTGCCTCTCACAGATGATGTATGAATTGCCTTATTTACCTTTTCCCTCCAAACCTTCTCCTTTATTATTTTTATTAATGTCATGCCAACCCACCGAAAAAGTGTTTCTTTTGCAAAAAGAAAAAAAGAAGAAAAAAAAAAAAGAAAGAAAACAACCCCCACCTGACACCTCAATTGCATAGCAGTCAAAACATAATTTTTTTAAATAGTAGTATTTGTGCATGTGTCAGATGGTGACAGTGAGACCGAGAGGGAGAGAGAGAGAGAGATTAAAATGGGTTTAGTTAGAGGAGAGTCCCGATTCTGAGGATAAATCGTAACAAAATTTAGATCTTTATTTAAGAAAAGGGCAGATTATCCAGGAAAGTTTTATCATCTTTATTAACAAGAAAATCATTGCTGCATTTAACACATTTTAAGTTTAAAAATAAAAAGTTACAGAATGCATTTAGAGCCAGGGTAGAGAGCCAGGACAGTGCTACATGTGCATATTGGGGCCTCACACCTTGGTCCTGGCATCTGTAAGTGCTGCTGCTGCCCATGCGTCCAGGCATGCATGTGTGTGTGTGTGTGTGTGTGTGTGTGTGTGTGTACATACCTGCTGGTGAGTGTGTACTGAGCCCTTTCCATTCAGCAGGCCACGGAAAGCATAAAAACCTCCCTATGGGGCAAGTGTGTTGTGATTTATAGAGGGTGAAACTGAGGCTGACCGAAACTCCATAAACGCCCAAGGTCTCACAGCCTTGAGCCCTGCCAGACAGATCCACCCAGCCTCAGCACGCCCAGGCACCAGCTCCAAATATCCTCTTTGGCTTGTGTGTGTGAACATGAGCCACCTTGATTAGCTAGGGCAAAATAGCCACAGACTGACACTTGACCGGGCTGCTGATCCGCTATAAACACAGTATCTCAGGGGACAAAGAGATTTAAGATGTGATGTTCCTAACGTGTCACCCAAAGCAGATTTCTTCTCCAATTTCTCCTGTTTGAATTTCAACTTGATTATTGCCTGCAATAGGGAACTCACTACCTGCCTCTTGCATAGCTGTACAGTTCTTTGAATGAGACTGTTTTGACCCTGGAAGACAGGTCTTTCCTCTCCACCATGGGATCTTGTCTCCAGCGTAAGTCGTTCCACCTTCCTGGACTCTCCAGTCTGAAGGCAGAGCACATTTTGATCTGTCAGTTCTTTCTCCCATAAGCCAATTCCAGGCCATTTGAAATCATTTCAGGTATGCTTCTCTGTTGAAGGAAGCAAAATCTTACAGCTTTGCACCGTCATGCTCGACCTCGGGGGCTTTGGGGTGCACTCCTGGGCCAGCAGGGTAGTGGGCTTTGCATTCCACAGGGTAAATATGATGAAGGACCTTGTACTGGAGGGCAGTGTGGCCTTCAGAATCTGCAGCCATCTCCCAGTGTCCAGTTCCTCCCTTGAACCTGCTCCTTCCTGGAAAAAAGCACCCTTCTGCCTGGTCATGGGGGCCTCTTCAAGGACCCTGGGGAAGTAAGGGTGCAATGTTTATAACGACTGTTTAATGGCTCCCAGATCATCTATATTCGAAATTGAGGAAAATAATGGTAAAAACATCATAAAGAAACAGATGTACCCAAGTCAGGTTTTGTGGCAGGAAAAAATGTGGGTTTTCTGGTATTGATTTCATTTTTCCAGCTGATGAGGATGGATGGCCGTGTGTTCCAAGGATGGTCTCGCACAGCCCAGGGCCGAGGTGGCACCATAGCTTTGGACATGCGTGCTCCTGGGGATTACATATACAATGCAGCTGGAGAGGGTGATGTCCAGAACATAGGTGCTGACCCCTCCTTAGGCTATGATGCTCTGGCAGTGCCTTTTCACCTGTCTGGGTGTGCACAGAGGAGCCCGAAGGCACTGTCTGCAACATCGCAGGTGTACGAAAATACGTGCATGTGAGTGAGCAAGCTCACACTCTCACAACTTCATCTCACAGGTCCAAGTGCTATAGCTCAGGTCACAGCCAGAGCTCCAGGTAGCCAGAGCTCACAGTTTACCTTGACCATAGCTTAATCACTCAGCACTTTGTAACCAACAGAACGTGGTCTGGGGTTTCAAGTTCTGACTTTGGACCTTGCTTCTGCAAATCACTAGCTGTGTGTGGCCCAGGGTTTGTTAGGAAGCCTCCCTAAGAGTCCCAATGGGAGGGAGAGCAGAGTTGTCTTTAGGGCTGGAGGTTGTGTAGCTAATACTTTCCTAAGCTGTTCAGTGAGTGGAGGAGAAGATTCTCCAGGAAAGGGTGCTGTTTGGGGAGCTTCTGTGCAGTGAAAAGCCAGTGCACAAGAAAGGATCTAGCAAGGTGCTGTGGGCAGTGCATAGGCACTCAAGCAGCTTGGGACATGAATCTAGGCTTTATCTTTTACCTGGCATCCCAGAGAGTTACTTAGTTTCTCAGGGCCTCAGTCTCCTAATCTGCAAAATAGGGGCAATTGGAGCATTTGCTTCATGGGCTTGCTGCAGAGGTTAAATGGGATAAACAATGCAGGTGCTTGGCTGAGTGCAGGAGGATGCCTTTGGTTTATTCTACCTGGTAATCTGCTGCCATCTAGCACAAGCTGCCCCTCCTCAGGGTAAGCTTCTTCCCAGCACTTTTGTGCATGTGAAAACCTCAGTCTTCCTCAACGCGCTGTGTCTCCCAGGCAAGTAAAAGCCCAACAATAAATCCTCATCAAATAAGAGAATGGAATCAATAAAAAGAACACCTTCCTCTCCGCCCCTCGCCACCAAAGTAGAACGTTTATTTGTTCTAAATGTCTATTTTAACCTGCCTTCCCCTATGTTTTGGTAAGTTTAATTTCTGAAATGTTGAACAGTTGTTTTCAGATAAATCACAGTTGAGCTCTATGGCTCAATTCATAGGAATATCGTTGTGTGGAGGGGGAAGAAAGCTCTTCTGGCTTGTTAGAGAGCAGCCAATGTGTTCACATCGTCAATTCCCAGTGGTGTCACCGGGAAGGGACCTCAAACACGAGGCTTCTCAGACTTCCCATTTCCTATCACTCAAATGTGTCGCAGAATTCTTTTAAAATGGGTTGCTCTTCAGTGGGGTTTTTGTGGAGGTGTGGTTTGCAGGTAGTTTTATTAAAAATAGCTTTGTGAAGATGAGCCTGCCTAAAAATAATATGCAAGTAGTTACAGTCTGGGTGTGAATACAGTAAATACAAAGTGTTTCAGAAGACAGTCTCAGTGAATTCCTGGTTGGTTGAGAGGTGAAGAGCATATTAGCACCCTATCCAGTCTGGTTTGCATGAGCATTTCTCTGTAATGATATTGGCCCTGCCACTGTCTTCTACAGAATGACTGAAATTTCAGACTGTAGTGGTACAAAAATCTGGGTGTGAAACTAAGATCCAAAACTCCTCTAGATAGTCGCCATTCACTCCTCCAGAGGCGACCTCCATCTATGCAGTTCTCTGCTCCAGGAGGTTGTTACAGGTGGTCTGCAAACACCAAGGAGGGTAGCAGTTTCCGTATGTTGGTTGGATTTGGCCAATGCAGGCCACCATAGGGGGTTGGAAACCAGATAAGAGGAAAATGGTCTGGGTGATTTTTTCTTCTTACTCCCTTCTCAACATGGCCTAGATTTGCAGTTTTTTGCAGTGTTTTCCTTTGTTTGAGCCCTCTCCCTCAGCTAGGACACTCTGGGATCTCCATGAATGATTTCTTCATTAACCTGACCCCATCCTGTACCTCAAGGAGCCTGGCTGATGCTCATGCAAGCTGTGAAGTTCTTGTGCCAATAACTCCACATTTCCAAGCCTCAGTTCCCACCTTGAAGATGGGCCATGGAAACAGTTCCCATCTCATCCAGATGTGGAGTCAAATGATACAACAGTGGATGCTGTGGCATGGCTCAGAGCGCGGGCTCAATAAAAGGCAACTCTCATGCCGCCATCTTCATCGCCATGGCCATTCAGTTAGATTTCCAGACTACTGGACTTACTCCCAGACATTCCTGACATTGTCTGCAATGACGATTCCTGCCATTTATCAAATGGTTCCAACTCTCTTCCCCTCCGGGGTCGGTCTTTCCTGCCTCTTTGTCCCGGGGGCGGTGGACATAGGAACTTCCTTAGTCAGTTAGATGTGAGTGGAAGCCATGTCTACCAATTCCCAGAGGAGGCTGTAGGGGTCCATGTGTGATTCTCGCCACATCCCTCCCCAGACTGTGGTGATCGTAGAAACTCACGTACAGAGGGAGCCTTCATCAGCTGACATCTCTGGGTGACAATGAGCTCAGCTCTCTGACAGCCTACACTGCACATGCTAAGCTGTCTTTGTTAAGCTGTCACCTCGTTTGTCTGAGCCAAGGCAAATGAGGAGCAGAGAGGTGAAGGTCTCAGTGGTCCTGCCACCCAGCTCTGAGCACCCTAACTTTCTCCTTCCCTTGATGATGGGGCTGGGCGGCAGAGCGCCTGGGACCTGGCATCTGAGAAACATCTGGACAGAGGCATGGAGCAGGGCCATATACTGTGACAACTGAGGGGATCATATCAGGGCCCTGTTTTCACAATGTTCCTGAGTAACTTTCGTCACCTGTTCAGTTTTAGGGATGCTTAAGAACAATACCAACTTCTGCTCACCTTTTGCCCATGGCAGAGAAGAAAACCTGCCAGATGCTCGAAGAAAATACAAACCTACATTGTGCAAAAATTTCACATAAAACCAGAGTTGGGTAGGACTATTACTCCAGGCTACAGACTTGGACTGAGGCTCGTGGAAGGTAAGGAAACAGGCTGAGGTCTGAGAGCTAGTAACGGGTGTAGTGATGATAATTAATATAACTCACAGTTTCTTTAATTGGCATTTGCTGAGTGCTTGCTTTCTAACAGAATAAGGCTTCTGTTATATCCTTATGCAAGGTGCCTAGGGAGACGGGAATTTTACCACCACCATTTCAAGGATGGCGAACTGGATGAAGCCCTGCTTTGATTTTCCAAGGCCTTCTCCACGATGCGGTATCTGAATTGAATTTACTCCAGGATGAGGGAAGAGACATCTTCTAAAGGTCTCATGACCATGTTCTTGTCCTCATTGCAGAGCAACTAACCCATTTATCCGCTGTGTTGTTGTTTTCTATAAAATATTCTCTAAACATAATTTTACATTCCCAATAAAAGGCTAGAGATTGCTGAGACAGAGGTGCCTTCCTGGATGAAACCTTCCAGTATTCTGTGGCTGGAAGGTCCAGTTTCCTTTGTCCATGGCCACAAAACCCCTCACATCTCCTTGACTGTCTGATCTGGCCACCTGACACTGGCAGATACATGCTGGGTGTTCATCTGCTGGTCTACACCATAAACTGAAAACCACTAAGGCCTGCCTTCTGCTCTTACCCCGTTTGTCCTGTCCCTAAGTGGGTCAGATTTTCTCTGTTCAATGAAAATCACAAACACCAGCCCTTTGTTTCAGGTTCTGGTCTGGATTCACCAAATGGTACTGATGGGGAAACATCTAGAGATAAAGGGGTTGCCCAGTCCTGGGAGCCACGGAGGCCAGTGGCTAGCCATACACGTGGTCACTTAATTACATACTGGCCTAACTCAGGTTGCTTACCCAGAGGCCCCTGGAGGCATGTGTACTTTAAGTAATTTAAACCTTAAATAAAGATCAGATAAGTGACCATGCCAAATCCAATGTCTCTGAGATTCCAATGCAGATCTTTGGGTGCATTTAGTCTTTGAAAAGCAAGTCAGCATGCTGAAGGGTAATCATGACAAAGACTCAAAGCTGGTCTTTCTTTCTTTCTTTCTTTCTTTCTTTCTTTCTTTCTTTCTTTCTTTCTTTCTTTCTTTCTTTCTTTCTTTCTTTCTTTCGTCCTTTCTTTCTTTCCTCAACCAGAACCTGAATGCCTGCTTCTAATGTCTGGGAACTCTGAAGAACTTTCCCTAGAGCATCAAAAGTCACCACCCATTACCCCTCAACGCCACCATCATATACTTGGAGCTGTGTTAGCACTTACTCAATGTTAGATCCCCCCAGACTTCACAGACATCAGTATGTCCCATTCTCCCAACAGCACTATGAGGAGCTTACAATGTTCCCATGTGACTGATGACACAACAGAGACTTAGAAAAGATCGATCTTTCACCCAGTGCCAACTCATTCAGAAGGGGGAGAGCTGAGTTCCCCCAGCCCTATGACAGCTAATCTTAACTGTCAACGTGATTCATTTGAGATCTAGGAGATGTAGTTAAGCAAATTTCTGGGTGAGTTTGGGTGGGTCATGGAGCATGACATTGATACTCTAACTGGTTTCTAACTGCTTCCTCTCTAGCTCATCGCCTGCTTCCTGGATGTGCTGGACTGAGCA
Source organism: Cavia porcellus (assembly GCF_034190915.1). Lineage (NCBI taxonomy): Eukaryota > Metazoa > Chordata > Mammalia > Rodentia > Caviidae > Cavia > Cavia porcellus. The sequence goes on from NW_026947487.1 coordinate 113,716,987, forward strand.
GTTTTTCTCCAGCAAACCGTCCACTGCTGCCTTGGAACCAGCAGACCAGGGACTGAATCTTCCAAAACAGTGAGCTAAAATAAACATTTCCTCTTTGAGTTGTATATGTCAGGTATTTTTGGCCCAGCCACAGAAAAACTGATCAATATAGGGTGTGATAATATTATTATTAATAACATTTTTAATATCTTAGTTATATTCTGTTCTCCAAGTCTTTTCACACCTACTGCGTTGGTGGATTCTCTAATACCTGTATGACAGAGCCACTACAGTCCCCCCTTTGTACGTGAGGACCAGAGAGATACAATGAACTTGTCCAAGGCCACAAAGCACAGACTGCCTAGACAGACAGTCCACATTTAATGACCAAATTTCAGTCCTGTGATTAGGTCCTTAAGTGAATTGGTTGCTAAATGAGGAATCATATATTGTATGTACATTGCAATATTCAGAACAAAGAAATGGTCAAAGCAAACTCCAACTTGATGACTTTGCTTTTCTCTGCATAACTCTTTCGTGTCGTACTATAATGTGTTAACAGGACGTAAAACTACAGTGTTGTGCTGTACAGTGCAATCAGCAAAAATTACAGTACCACACCATAGAAGAAGCCAACTGAAGGTCACATTGCCACTCACATTCCCAAATCATAAGTCTGAATGCAAGCTTCAAGTCTCAGTGCTTGGTTCTAAACCTGAGCGGTCATTAAGCAGGAAGGTCGTTAAGTGAGGAATATTGGTACTTGAGCCTGTTACACAAAGCTCATGGGTCCTAGACACAGCCATGTGGCCTCCTCAGGGACATCAAAGGCAGAGGAACTTCAGTGCAGTGGGGTATAAAGCACCCTGGACTCTAAAGCCAGAGTGGTAGTTCTGCCTTGTCTAAACTGGATGCCCTGGGGTGTCTACCCCAGACTACATGTCCAAGGAGAGCCAAGAGTCCCTATCTCAGCACCACCGTGTGTCCTATTGTCCCTGTACCTCTCAGGGGACCTTCTTGGAAGCAATCTGGCTCAGTATCTCAGCCCTTCTCTCCCTCCCTAAGTGCTGCAGTGCAAACCCAGTCCTTATCTCTTGTCCTCATTAACCATCCCCTGGCCTTTGGGAGCCAGATGGGACTATAACCCTGGTGGCCTGGCAGAAATCCAAGCCGGGCAATGCTGCTCTCGAATACCCAAATTTCCTGCCTGTGGTTTGTGCTGTTGTAATTAGGCTGTCTCACACTTCCTGTCCTAACCCATGGACAGGCGTGACTCTGTGCTCCTCCAGGACTGGGCTAACAGAGCAGGTAGCCAGTGTCATCCTGTGCCCACAGGCCCAGGGGAAAAGCAACCAAGGTTCTGGACCCTCTTGACTGCTCAGCCTTGTGACGTGGCTCTCCTGGCTGTGCTGTGCGGGCTGAGTGGGCAGAGGGGATGCTGGAGTCCTGCGGGAGAGGAAACCACCATGTACAAATACCTGTGGACTGAGACAGTTACAAACAGGTGCAGACAGACTGCAAGAAACCAAGTCTCTTTCAGACATGGATGTATGTAGATAAATCCTTGGCCAATGGCTGCTAACTCCTGAGACATCCTCTCCTTGCCGTCACTCGTGGCTTCAATTTGACTTCACCTCACACTCAGGTGATCATAGGATCCAGTTCTGACCAAGCAGCACTCCTGACTCCAGCCCTTCAATGCCTTTGATCCCACCAAGAAGTAAAAGTGAAATCTCTCCATAGTGAAGGGACTCTGCAGTGTCCAGCCCCAGAGCTTTGGGTACCTGCAATGTCCGTGTGCCCTACAGTCCTGCTGGACTCCTCCACCCTCACACAAAAGGCTCTGGTCACCCTCCCACACCCCGTCTCCCATGTACGATCCTCTCTCTGTCTCTGACTCCCATGATTTTGCAAATTCCTACATATGGAATTGCTCTCATTTACTTCTATCCAGTTTGTATCCCCCCAAAAGGTGGGCAGTGTAGAAGAAAAACATTGCTACCAGCATAAATAGAGCAGAAAAGAGACCTAGCTTTGGTGCCAGTCTGATCTGGGGTGGGTTGTGATACTGTCCTGGGTAGGCTGGGGCTAAACGTGTCTACCCAGGACACCAGGCAACCCCTGAAGTGACAGCCATTTCTGCTCCCGCTGGTCCTTGCTGTTAGAGTCACCCGCTGAACTCCTTCCAAATCCTTTCATGCCCCTGGGAATCAGGTCTTCTTATAAGCATCATATTTTAGACAATAAACTGAGACTCAGAGAGTTTGAGACACTTACCATGGTCATTACGTTGGTAGCCTGGGAGTCTGGCTCCAGGGAGATCGCACCTAACCACGCAAGTTTACTTTTCTCTAAGGTTCAGCGCAATAATGAATTAAAGCAAGAACTCATGGGAAGTAGGGAGCCAACAAACAGCTTGCTAGGAAAAGTAAAAAACATCTTGGTGCTCAAGTCTCTTAGAGTCTTAAACCCAAGCAGGCACTTCCCCCCATTTACATTCAGTTAATAAAATCATAAAATATCATTGAGTCTTAATGGGACCCCATGGGGGTTAATTACATGGTGGAGAATTGTCCTCCAGCTCAACCACTGTTGGTTTAATAGATGTACCTTCAGTGAAAAATACATAGCACATTGATCTTTCAAAAGGAAAAGTAAAGATCCTCCAAATGCAAATGAGGGAAGGGAAAAGTCTGCACTCAGCGTTTAGCTCCCCATTAATCCTCAGGACATATTTCCTGCAGGATCTCTGGGCTCTTCCTGTTGTGGACTCCGGAATTCTAGGGCCCAAGGCTTCCAGGCAGAGCAGCTTCCCTACCATCCTGAATGACAGCCTCCTCCCTCCTTCTTAGTCTAAGTTTCCCATACACACACACAAAATTTTTCCCACCCTGCGCAAATGCCCAGCATCAAAAACAAAAGCCGGGCTAACATTGAGTCTTTCCAGGGCAAGGACCTCCGGTGAGCTTGTGTCTCTGAGACTCCATTTCCCCAGCTATAAAATAAAGATAGTACCACTGATTTCAGTAGGACACTTCATTTCAAGGGAATGCTGAATAAAACCTAACCGTAGCTACTGATTTTTGTGGCTGTGTAGAGAAGACAGCATATTAGACATCATCTTAGTAAAAAAGTCCTTATCTCACAGTCCCTATATGATGCATGCTAACAGTATCTTCATATTGCAGAAACAATGCTGGGCTCCACATAAATAAAGATGAATAAGATGTAGTCACTGGCTTCAAAGAGCTCTACTTCAGTTGGAGAAGTGGATTGAGATTGAGGTCATTTCATCTCCAAATCTTGGAGGCTCCACTGAACCAGTGCTATTTGGTCTCTTCAGGCAGTGTCTGAGCTTCCTGGGGGTAGAAACCATGTTGCTCTTTCTATGTCAGGCCTCCTATGTATGCAACTAGTGCTGTAGTGACTTGTTACTTAGGAAAGGAACAAGCCTGCAAATGATGGACACTGTATCCCCACCAACGCTAAAGGAGATTGGTAGGACATGTCTCTGTATGCACACATGGAAGGGAACAGCTACCAAGAAAGAAAGAAGTAACCCCCAAAGCAGTTTGATAGACATAGTGATGATTCCTGTTCCTGGCACAGAACAGGGACATCAACAGGCATCTAGATGTTGCCTCTGCCCTTTAGGAGCTGAGCGTCAATCCAGTGCAAATGCACACACAATTCACATATCAGAAGGCCAAGCTGAGCGTGTGCTGTGAGCATGGTCCCAGCCAAGTGCTCTGGGAGTGAAGCCTGTGATTAAATCAAAGAGGCTTCTTGGATTGAGATCAGTCCAGCAATGGCTGCTTGCTGGAGCTTTGGGCAAAAGTCACTTAATATAGCTGAATGTTGAAGGCTGAATTTGATTAAGGTTCTAAATGCTCAGAGCTCCTTGGAGATACTTGCTTCATAAATACCACATGGCTATAGAACTCAGAGTGGCAACATATCCCTGTGAGCACCACGTTTAGATTCCCACATTCCATCAAGGAGACCTGACATCTGTCTGAAAATCTCCTCCAGTTCAGAGAAAAGACAGAGTGACGGATAAAGGATTTTGAAGGTTTATTGAATTATAACAGCATTGGGTCGTCATAAAAATTCTATAGCCAGGAGTTTTTTCCTTGGGGATCGAGTTGATTTTCTTATTTTCTTGAGCTTTTCTTGATCCACTGGTCAATACTGTTTGATGAAGTTACTGTTATGAACACAGGACTTTCCATGTTGCAAAGCCAGAGTGGCACCTGTTTGACTCAACTGTCTCTTCCTCCAGGCACACTGCTCTAAGGGAAATTCCCCATGACAGCTAAGGCGAGATGACACTTCGAAGATTTCATCCTTACAGTGGGCAGAAGGAATTCTTTTTCCGGGGACAGGGAGGCTACTGTAAATTTTCTATGCGCTAGACCAGACTGTATAGGGCATGATGTTGGATCCTTGAAAGTCTTATGCAGACTTTCGTGTGCCTTACTGATTTCAGTTTTCACACCAATGTATAAGCATAGGTTTATTCATTCATCCTAAGATATTCACCAGTGTTACCAGCCAGTCACACTGGTGAATGATAGAATTTAAGCATTGAATAAGAAAAACTGGCCATCTGGACATATTAGTGAAGAGGACAGAAGGGTGGAGTTGCCCCTGGGTGTCGGTGGGAGATCAGTTTCAGGGTCCCCATGAGTATCCAAACCCATGAATGCTTAAGTTCCTTGTATAAAATGATACAGTATTTGCATGCAACCTATGCGCATCCATTGGTCTACTCAAAAGCATCTCTACATAGAATATGTAGAACAGTGTAAAAGTATGCAAATGGTGATCACATTGTGTTGTTTAGGGAATGATATCCAATATAGATGTGAATTTTTTCCACAGTTTTTTGTATCCGCAGCTGACTGGATGGAAGAATGGGGAGCTGCACGGACACAGAACGCAGATTGTAAACAAGGAATTAAAAGGCTAGATAAGGGGATCCTTGAAGCACAAAAAGAGACAAAAGAGAGCTGCAGAGAGCTAAGCAAATATGAAAGGCTCCATCTCATAGAAGGAAAGACCAAATCACACCGAATGCAAGGTCAAATGTCACCCACACTTTCATCCAGCAAAGTTGGTGAGCTAACACAGTCCAACAGAAAGGAATTCATTGGTCCAACAGCAGCCTAACTAAAATGATTAGTTCTTTAACTTTGAGGAGATTTGAAGTCTGCTGTGGTTTCTTTTTGGTCTCTTGAAAACATACTTGTACTAATTCAAGCATATTAATGTACTTATACCACTCTTTAAGTGATGCACTAATGCTGTGGCCACCAAGCTGAAATGTCTGGCCTCTTTGCACACACATCTACCTGGAGAGTCCAGGACTCCCCCAGGGAGTCTAGCTGACTCAGGCCTGCAGAGGGGGCAGTTCTGGCACCCTGCTGTGCCCATCAGAATCCCCAGAAGCTTTTCCTCCTTGATAAACACCCTGATCCCTACTCAGATCAGTTTCAATGGGCAAGCAGGAAACCTGGAAAGAAATTTAACCGACTTAACCCTTCCAAAGGGAAACTTAATTTGCTGCATTAGCTGGGGGCCATGTGATACTTGCTTGCTTGGATTTCGTGCTCCTCTCTGACCCATCTCTCATAAGGATTATGCCTTATTCTTGGATTGGACTCGGAGGTCCCTTTTTAGATGGGGATTTATTTGAAATGGGCAAATGAATGTTACCTAGCCATTAGCCTGTTGCGATTATGCCTGTCCAGTCAGCCAAGTGAGAGCTCAGCTACAGATCCCAGAGGTTCAAGCTGACTGGCCAACATTCACCCATGATTCAGGAATGTCCGGGACCAGCAGGACAAGAAGAGCTTTTTGTCCTTCCTGTCTTCCCCGAGATTACACTAGGAACGAGCCTCACAACGGCCAGCTGGACTGGATGCTTTTGTTTTGTGTTTTCTTTTGAATCCTGGTTTCCTCGATAGCTCAGTGTCGACCTGTAGTTCTCTGGAGAAACATATTACTTCCCATTCACCGAATAGAGAAACCATTCAGTTATCAACCAGAAAGGAAAAAAATAGATGTCATTACTTGCTTTCCCCCAAATCTTTATCCCATTGGATATGGGAATTAGATAAGATTAAGTTCTTAGGCAACATCAACTTATGGGGTGGACAGATTCCGTGCTGTTTAACTGTGTCAGGACAACATTTATATCTGCTTAAATGGAAGACAATGCAGGCAACACACGCACAGAGAGAGCTGCGTGAGGTTTGCTTTAAGTGGAGCAGCGTTAGGTTACTTTAAGGTGACAATTTCTAAATGAGAGCAAAACTGTGTAATAAGATTTAAAAAATTGGGCCCATTCTTAGTTCACCGGCTCCCCAGCCAGTGACAAAATACGCCATTAGTACGATTCTGAAAATATACCTTCCTTACAATTTAACGCTTTTTTTTTTCCCTGTGAGCTAAAAATTACAAAGCCCCGGATTTCATCGCTCTTGCAATCTATTCTTTTCCCCTGACTTCCTGTTTTCATGAAATTTTAATCAGGCACTTAAAATAAATAGCTATGCAGAGCTTCTCTGCCTCCCCCAATACCCAGGATGGATGTTTTGGGTAAAGTGATAGTCCAGAGACCTTGAGAACAGTGAATCCCATTCTGGCGTGGCAAGACAACAGAAATTCAAACATGACTCTGTCCATGGCAGCACATTGGAGGGAACAGAGTGGCCCCGGAGGACCGAAGACGTAGTATGCTGGATTTTTAAAAAATGATTATTCTTCTTCCAAATATTGACAGCAATTTGATCAATTTGAAATGCAAATAAAATAAAGTGCAATTAAATTATTTTAGGAGAAAGGGGGAAAAAGAAGAAGAAACAACCGTAAACTTTTCAAATCCCATAAAAGGAGAAAAATGAAGCGTTTAAAGTAAGTTGTTATTTTTGGTTGTTAATGGTGTCCAATGATGGCTAACAGAGCCCTTTATTTAAAACCAGCCAAGACTTGATTTTCTATTTTTTCATGGAATGTTTCTGTCTACAAATGGCATTATAGAAAGGTTTCATATTTGGGACATGAGCGCCATAGATTCATGGGGGAATGTCTTTTCTAGCAATAACTTCAATCTCCATGGACCAAGAAACAGGTGAGAATGTTAGAATACAGTTACTCCTATTCCTACTCTGGGTGACAAAGCCCCAGAAGCTTGGAACGAAGATTCCTGGAGAAATCAATTTCCTTGCCACAAACTTCCAAGCTTCTGTATGAGAGCAGGTAAACATCAAAAGTATTTCATTTAATAAAAATAAAGTGCAATGATGTAAGAGTTAACACCCTCCAATCCCTAGGAACCTGCATGAACTTTCTGTCTCTTCTTGCCTTCGATGTGAATGAATTCATGTGAGCTTCGGATTCTGAAAAGCACCAAAGATGTCCTGCCCTGGCATGCATCTCCCTCACCCTGGAGGTCCAGTGCGTGGCTGTAAACACTAAGAGGGAAACGTCTTCTAAGTTAGCAGTGGGCTGGCAAACGTTTTATGACGGGGCTTCTCCAGACAGAAAGCCCTAATGTGCAGCATTTACCTTTCTCTGTGGTGTGATTACTCCCACTGTTGTCAATTGCAAGTAACTGTGACATTACTAGATGTGGATTTGAGGGATGCACAGTAGCAGCTATAGTATTACAGCAGGTAATATCATAGATGCAAATGACAAGCACATGTATAATGGTTTAACATCAAATAGAAAATTTTGAGTACTTATGACATTTTAAAACACAGAATTCATTTGATTATAAGTTTACACAATTTAATTTTTAATAACTATTTTGCATAACAACTCAGACAATTCCTACACATGTAACAGTAACTTCTTGTGAGTCAGTATGAACTAATTCCAACACATCAGGCTGTAGAGGAACCTGTGCTCAGAGTGCCATTCACTTGGAAATGGTTGTGTGTCATTCTGTGGCTTAGTAAATTGGTTGTTTCCAAGGATACATCATAGTTTGGGATTTGTACTAGTTTGATGTTGGTGTCCGCCCACTGCTCAAATTACAACTGATCACCAAGTACCAGTGATATCTAGTTGTTGTTATTTTTATTTTTATATACAGTTTCATCTCTTTTACTGTCTCAAAAAATAACTGTAAGCTGATTATCTTACCTTGTTTAAGCAGTAAATGTAAACAACCTCAACAAGAAATGAATCAAATCCCTAACCCGACAAAGTCATTTAGCTTTATGCAGTCTCACGTCACAAGAGGTTAAGAATGTTCTCCTACCTGCAGGCCCAGAAGATAAAGTTCCACTAGGGGTAAAAGGTAGACCAGATGCCTACCAAGTTCCTTTCCTAATGCCAACACTTGGAGCCCTCATAGAACAGAGCTGCGGGACACTTCAACCCTAGCAGAGGTCCCAACATTTGGTTACAGTCATCAAGGCCACTTCCCAAAGAGGTGTGGGAGAAGGGGTTGGATCTGTAAGAACTCTCCCAGCAGTTTGAAGTAGAATGTGCTGTCAAGACCTCTGCAAGAGCCACGTGAGGGGGCCTCTCGCTAAGATGGTGCCTGCCATGAGTTGGTTCAAGACCAACAGAGAAGGTGTGAGTTTAGAAACAAAAATTGAATTTGAAGATTCAGTTCAAGTTGCCAAGGAGCTCATGTTCCCGGAGTCTTTTCTACCCGCTTCAGATCCACAGCCATGTCCAATTCCACACTCCCAGCAGCCTTTTCCCTCTTCTCCTGGCTGTCCCAGTAAGCAGTACTACAGATTTCTGGAATGGCACTCATGGAAGAAGAAAAGCCAAGCGCCTGCGGTTGGATGTATCTCGCTCCTGTGAACCACCCACACTATCAACAGACACTGTCCCAGTGGCTGGGAAATCATCCTGCTCTTGGCAGAAACTTTGCCACTCACATAGGAACTGAGCAAAATCATCCAAGCCAAGCTAAACTGAGCAGAGCAGAGCTCTCTGTGCCGAAATCCAGATTCAGCATGAAGGATCTTGGCAGAAGGACAGCTGGGCTGGGCCCTGGTTAATGTCACAACCATATCTCAAATAACCCATTCTCTTAGTAAAACACAGTTTGAGATATCAATTGGAAGGGAAGAAAAAACAAAAACAAACAAAAAATCGAGAGGAGCCAGCGGAGAGCCTCCTCCTCTGTTAGTGCTCCTATTAAATGCATATGCGTACATGCATTTCTGACAGAATAATCTAAAACTCTGAAATTGAAATTGGCTGTCTTTGGCTGATTTATTTACAATCACTAACTACTCAGGGGCTCTCAGAAATGCAGAGATTTCTTGGAGCTGGTTACCTATAGTAATGCACCTTCCCTTCAGCCCCATCTAGGCAGTTGATGGCCCGGTGCAGGATTTCCCTGCGTTTGCATATTTATAGGGTCTCCTCCAGCTCCACTGAACAGAGCTTGGTGCCAGAAGAAGGAAATCAAGCTGTCAGGGGTTTCTATTTCTGTTCTTACCTATAGTCTTAGTCAGCCAGCCCAAGCTCTTCCCCCAGCTGAGAATAAAACTACTCTAGGACTCATTGCTGCATGGGGGGCCCCCTGAGGCACGGCAGCAGCTGAGCAGGGGACTGGACGCACTTCTAGAATAAGAGGTCTGAACTCCACCTGGAGCCCCATCCTTTAGCACTTGCTTCCCTTGGGCAAAAACAAGAGGAGGTTTACCTTGGACTTCATGCATCCATCAGTCTCCAGCCCTGTCTAGGTGGAAGCTGGAACTGCTTAGGCATCCTGAGCCTGTTTCCTTATGTATCAATAAACAAACAAGAAGAAAATCCAAAGAGGAAAGAGAGAAATTCTCCAGTGGGGAAAGTCAAGGGTAGTTAGAACTCTACGTACCATTTTAGCAGCTCCCTGTGAGTCCATAATTATTCCAAAATAAATGTTTTTAAAAGGACCATTAATAATAACAACAATAATAGATTTAGTAATATCTCAGAGGGTGTTTTTGGAAAGGTTAAATGGAATAATACATGTATAAGTGTCTAGCAGGTGGTTGACATTTCAAGAATGTTGATTGAACGCCTAGATGGGAGTAGAGATACTAAAAACTCAGTAAGTGATATTTTAACTTAATCTCAGACAAGGGATGATTCATGTTATGTTCATCAAGCATCAGGAGAGCGTTTTCCTTCTAAAGAGTGAGAACAAATGTGAGGGGTCCCCACTGGTAGCTTCCAGAGGGGACCAGTGAGGCAGGTTAATAATGTTATGCGTTGATGGTATAGTCAACCTTGAAGACATTCCATTACGTTTTCTTTTGTGGTTCTATTTTGCATTTACATTGCTTAGAGACATACACCAACATTCCCATTTGTTTATGTGGAAACAGACAAAAAGCTAAATGAGCTCTCTGAAATCTCACAAGTAGTTCAGTGGGCCAGGGAGCCGGCTATATCTGCAGTTAACCAGTTTTCCATTGGGTTATCTCATCTCACCAAAATCCTACAGGACAAAGTCTCCGAATACGCACTCTGTATCCCCAAATGTCCCCCGATAGATCACATTTTCAATTTTTTTCGTATTTTAAATTATTTCCCTACATGCCATCAAATGTCTTGAGGATAGGACTCAAATCTAAAAAGGATATTCATGTATACTCCGTGTACACGTTACATATCCAAGTGGCAGGTGATTTCAGGTGGTATGTCTAGTGCACCTGTGTTGTGATCAAAATATCACATGAGGCCTTTTTCCCTGATAGGATCAGGTCAGCACATAGAAAGTTTCAGATTTTGGACCATTTCAGATTTCTTTAGTCAAATACATTATGGTCAACTTGTTCTGGGAAGCATTAAGCCACCTTTTCACAAAACACAGTTAAGTGCCTTTGGAGAAATGTATATAGAATACACTAAATGAGCAATTCAGGATAAAATACTTAAGGATGCCGTTAACCTTAAAAAGAGTGTTTTTCTCTGTACACACAACATGAATGGTTCTGTGTATTGTTGTTGCAAAAAAAAAAAAAATGGATGCAAACAAAAAGATCCAAAGGTTAACAAGACTTTTTCTAGTTATTGAGAAAATGCCTGAGTTATTGTTATTTTCATCTTTGATTTTTTGAATTTTGTAAACTTTCTCTGATGTATTACTTTTATGACAAAGTAAATTAATGATCCACTGTGGTTTATGATCTTCTTTCTAAATTAGTTACGAATGGCTTTTTGTATAATTAGGATCCTGTGGAAAGTAAGACCACAGAGAGAAATGGCCATTGATTACCCTTGGGTCACTTTCCTGTGGCCAAAAAGGACTCTTGAATCTGCCAAGCTTGTATCTGTTAAGGAGACAGCCCTGGGGGAGAAACACCCCAAAAGAAGGGAATGAGAGACAGCGAGGACATTCCCTGCCAGTAAGATTTTCGGGAAGACAGAATATCTCAGCTCTAACTTCCTAAAACTCCCACTTCACGGAGTGTTTGGGGGTTCGGTGGGGTGAAGTAGGAGCACTGAATACTGGACCTGAGAGGCAGGTGTCCCCTGAGATGTCTTCATTCTATTGCTGTGGAGCTTTTATAGACATTGCATGGCCTGAACATTTCTCAGGGGTGACATCCAGGTCTCCCCAACTTCAAAGAATTAAATAGTGGGCAAAGGGCTCAGGGTGAGACAGGCTACAGTCTCCACAACTTTTCTGTTAAAAAGAAAGCCTTTCCTAAGTCAGGACTCTGGTCTGTGCAGAGGAAGGAAAGAGGCCCACAGGGTTGGAGGAGACATCATGTCCTCTCTTTCCTTACAAGCACATCTCTGCCCTAGAACAGGATTTGGGTGGGCTTGGAACACCCGTGAGAAAGGTGCCCCACATTGGATCACTAGGTAAAATACAAATTGCCCATTTCAATGTGAATTTCAGATAAACATGAGAAATTGGTACTGCACATACATCTCAACGTTGCACTGGAGTAGATCCCAATGTTGCATGGCATTTACTTATCCTAAAACTATATTTGTGTGAGCTGAACTAGGTTTCTTGTGATTTGGTTACATCTGAAAAACTAGCAAGACCCGGCCCTCCAGCTATTTGGGTGGAGTGTGTGGGCACAAAGGAAGCCCAGCCTGCCAGGTTCTCAGCCCATACATGCAGCACCACGGGCCCATCTGGGACAATTCCTGTGAGCAAATGAGAGTGTTGGTCTTGGAGAAGCAGCTTGGTGAGACTTGTACTACATAAAGGAGAGAAAACAGAGACAAATGTGCAGCGGTTGAGAGTTGTGGGGTAGTTTATTTCAGCTCAAATCACTAAATCCCACAGGGTTTTCAATTGCAAATAGCCAAATACAGTTTCCTCTTCTCAGAAGAGAACTGCAAATTATCTGGCCTCTATAAACTCAGAATTTAACTACTAAGAAATGGTTGATTAATTATCCTAGTCAGATCCTTAGGAGAAATGGATAAGCCCCTTCCCCATGCTTTTTAGGGCTTTAATAAAAGTTGAATATTAACTGTGTGAATATTAACTGCACGGTAATAGAGAAGGCACATGATGAACTCTGTGTGTGTGTGTGTGTGTGTGTGTGTGTGTGTGTGTGCGCACATGTGTGCAGCATGGGGCCCAGAAGATGGATAAAAATAACACAAAAGAATCACTTAATACCCCCAGATGTCTTTGAAGAAGCACATGGATCTTGTCTGATCATCCCCAAGTGGCCAACATGGCCATGTGGTCAGTACCAGCTTTACACAGTTAAAATAAAGAAAACAAATACCCAAATATCCAATATCAGTGCTGCGAGCTGGCCTGTGGGTCCTCGCCGACATCTGAACTGCTTCACATAACCTCCTGGCCTCTAAAAATAGATATTCTGTGGTACATATAATTTTTATAAGATGACTAATACAGGAATGCCCTTTGGGATAAGTTAGTGTCTTCATTTCTCTCTTTTCTCTCTATATTTATCTATGTCTTCACTGGCCTCTTTGTATGAGAGTGAGATTGCAGCCATGGGCTAAGAACATTAGGCAGGAAATTATTTATCTATTCTTTAAAGGACTATATTTTTATCCACAGAAGAGACATTTTTTTAAAAGAAGAACACAAAAGTGGTCTGACTTTATGTTCCTCTAAAAATCACTTTTCCCAACCAATGGCCAGGGAGAGAGGGCTTCTCGATACCCTGTTGCTTATTTGATACAAAACAAAGTCAAAAATAGAACTCCAACATGGACCTTAGAAATTCTTAAGTTAAAGATGAGTGCCCTAAATCCCCCAAAGAAGGACAGCGTCATCACCCACAACCACGGAAATGTAAGTTTCAAACTTACTCTTCTTGTCTGCTGTAAATTAGAACAAGAGAGTCAGGGGGAGAGGAGAAAGATTGGGGAACAGTTTGACGTCCACTCATGGCCCTTCCATCAGCCATCAAGAACATAACCTCATCTTTTGTCAGGGGTTGAGGATTCCAGAAACAGAGCAAGATCTCCTAAGGGCACAAGGAACAGAGATTCAGTCTTTACTTCCTTTCACCTTTATTTTAAGGCCAGCAGCCTGAGTGCCACCTCCTGGGTGACTTAACTGATCTTGAGGATGTGTGCTCCCTAGAGAAATAACAGTGTACCTCTTCTGTGGCTTAAAACAATAACAGTTTAAGGTCTGTACATGAGATTGAGTCACACAAAGTCCCTGCAGGTGGGGTCAGGAAGACCTGAGACATCAGCCCCTGTGCTCCCCCGAGGCCTCCCTGTCACCCAGACTATGAGCTGGTCTCACAAGAGCTCTCTGGCTCCAGTTATATTTTAACTAGAGTCCTTTGAAGAGAGACAACAGAATCCACTTGGAGAGGTGACTGATTCTAAGTTGACTCTTCAGAAGTGTGGCTTGGGAACAAGCAGTAAGACTTATTTTTCTGACCTCTGAAGTTGAGATTATTTTACTGCTTCTAATAAAAACAGAGCTCCCAAGTAATTTATCATTTTTTCTCTTAGTAAAAAAAAGTTTAATTTAGGTGCTGTGTGCATGTTTAATTTTACTTTTCCCTGTGTGTCATTTTGCTCGCTGCCTTATCATGTAGTTGTGAGCTTGTGAACAGAAAGTTAGGCCAGCTGCATGTCTGAATTTAGGAGAGTCAGGATGGCTGCCAAACTGCGTAGGAGCTGACCTGGAGTGTAATGCCATAAAGCTAAGCAAATACCTGCAGACAAGCTTTAATGCTTCCTATGCAACCAACTTTACCCCCAGACCTATGATTTACAGAAGACTGCCACTGCGTCTACGTTTAGGACTGGTGACAGCTGCCAACCACCTGCTTTGCAGGGTATTTCCTGTAAAGGGTCCAGAACCACAAAAAAAAAAAAAAAAAAAAAAAAATCTAGGGCACTTGGAAAGAAACATCCAACCTTTGAGCCAGGTTCTTCCCTGGACTGTGCGAATCAGTCTTTTAGTCTCTAGGTCTCAATTTTAATTTCCTCATTTCTTGGGGATGATGACAAGAATGGCGACAAAAATGTCACCTCCTTTCACAAGCTGGCCTTGGGGACTGCGTGAACTGTTCACCTGGAACTTGCACGCTTGCTTCCAAATCCAGTTCAGAGACGTTGACGCCTTAAGGCGAAGTGTTTCTTCAGCTGTGCCTTTTGCATCAGCCAGGGAAAGTGAGGCTCTGCGCTTCCAACCAGGAGCCCCCAAATCTTAAGGGCCCCTGCTTGGAAAGTTTGCTGTGCTTTTATCTACTTTTCTCATGCAAGTCTGCGGGGCCAGGGCAGCGGTCCTGTCTGTACAGTGGAGAGTCTGGAAATGTCATCTTTTTGGTGTACCTTCTGAGTTCACCAATGTGAGGGAAGAGAACTTAGACAATTCCGTCTTAACTTTTAAGCACTTCTGCCCCCCAAATCACACTAGTTTCTTCTGCTTTTATTTTATTAGTCACAGCAAGCTACAAGACCACGGTGGGTGGTCAAGAGATGTACAGAGACATACTTAAATCCAAGAAGGGAAGAGAAGCTGGAACTGTTACACAGTATTAATATCATTTATCACATATTTCTATATAGTGTGCATTATTCATGAAGAGGTGCAGACAGCATTACACACTGCTGCTTCCTCCAGCGATAGCTGTACAGGATCTCCATTAAGCAAAGGTAGGGTTACACGTTCGTCATCTGCATGCCTGCCTCTCTCCCAGTGCTGGCGACATTTCCAGAATCAGAATCGTGTTCAGTTCACTTTTGGTTCTACATTTAAGGTAGACAATAGGAGCTCAATAAATACCAAATAGATAAATCAATATGTAGACAAACAAACAGAAGATCTATAGATGGTAGGAAAAAATGATAAATGAAGAGAAGCCCTTTAACTTAAGGGACTTCATAGTTTTAGTGTTCTCAACACTGTGTAGCTAAAGGCCAGCTTTCATTACCATGACCTTGAGTAGGTTGCACACTTTTAAAAAAAAACTTTGGCCCAGGCTGTCTATGAAACTTTCGAACACAGATTCACTGGAGCCATGAGAGGAGCACGCTGTCAGGACGGTGCTGGTAGAGGGGCTTGTGTATGCTCAGCCTGGACATCCAGCATCAGTATGGATGTGTGTGTGTGTGTGTGTGTGTGTGTGTGTGTACCTCGAGGCTCACCATCTCTGCACATCCATAAGACCCTGGGAAGAGTGTACCTTCAACATGCAAAAACAGTGCATTTCATTGAATATTCACGTGGCTCCTTTGGTGAACCTAATCATAGCTCAGATGTGCTTTGAGCCAATGCAGAGTCATACTCTATTATGCTCTTTCTGCTCAAAGCCTTCAGGATTCTCTCTGACGTGGCTTCAGCAGATGCACAGTGATGCCCGATAAAGCCACCGTCATCGTTACCTTCCTGTGATCATGGAGCACATCCTGCGCTGGGCATATGCTGAGTGCTTTACATGCAAAATCACACTCACTTCTTGGAAGGATCCTAGCCAGCCCATTTATCGCTGGGACCCTGGCACTCAGAAGGGTGGTGTGGCACACCCAAGGTCCACAGCACTAAGTGCTGGGCTGGTCTTCCAGCCCAGAGTCACTGCTCTCCTGCTCGTGACCCAACCTGGCCAGAGAAGGACACCACACCAGCATGGATGCTGAGCTTCAGCTCCTGGAAGCCACCATGCTTTCCCGATAGGAGCAGCTTGCTGTTGGCTGCATATGGCTGGAGAACAGATGGCTCCTAGAAATACTTGGGATGCCATGAGAGCTGTCACCTTGAAATGCCAAAGCAGCAGAATTCAAACCCAGGGGCCCTGAGTGCCAGTGAGGCCACTGGCATCTTTTCATCCCCCTGGATGAGGTCAGAGATGGAATGTGAAACCGGGGAACCTCGGTGGCCCTCCGGGAGAACTTTCTCCAGTCCGGCTCTGCCTCCTGGCCTGATGTACCTCCCGTGGCATCTGTGTGACATGGACACCATGATACCCCATTTCACAGGTAAGGAAACTGAATCCTGGGGAGGAAAGGAACTTTGTCCAACACCAAATGGTCTGAAAAGTAGGGGTTTGAGTCCCTGTCAATCTGGCACCAAAGTGTGAATTCCTGTCTACAAATTGCACAGAGGGTAGAAAAACAGAAGCCACTACTTCTGTTTTTAATTTGAAAGTCAAAGCAAGGCAGATAATCACTTTAGCAGACATTAAAATGTATAATAAAAGCATAACAATAATCAACAAATAGATAAATCAGCAAAGTGGACTATCCCTTCAAGTTAAAGCACAATAAAAGATGGACTGCCATGCTTGGCGGCTCCTATAGTAAATGTAGTTATAAAGTTGGTTATTTATGAAAAAATCAAGTTCAGCACATCATGTTCAACATCAAAATGAATTCTAGATGTACTGAAGATTTAAATGTTAGCTATAAAAGTGAAAGGTGCACAGATGAAGAGTCAACTGATACAGGTGCGGAAATTCTTCTAAGCAGAAAAGCAGGAAAAGATTATATTAAACTTGAATTCCCTCAAAAAAAATAAAGTAGAATTAGAAGTCCCATGTAATCCAGCTATTCCCCTTCTGGGTATTTTTCCAGAAAAATTGAAATGTCATGCCCAAGTGATATGTATGTACCCATGTTTATGGCAGCACAATTTGTAATAGCCGGATCTTGGAAACAGCCAAAATGCCCATCAACTGCAGAGTGGATAAAAAGATGCGGTATTTTTTTTACAACGGAATATTACTCAGCTAAAAAGGGGATAATCTTGAGGCTTTTACAGGTAAATAGAAGCAACTTGAAACCAGGCTCATAAGTGAAATAAACCAAACTCATATGTATAAATATTGTAGTCTTTCTAGTATAAAAAATAATAAAAAATAAAATCTGAAAGAGTAATAAGATTCAAAATATGCACTAAATACTGTATGATGAAAGGGAAAGAAAGTGATCGAAAGGACAGAACTACTGGAATAAAGGAACAAGGAAGAAAGGAAAAGATTGTATGTATGTTGGTAAAAATACATAAATGTGTGCATGTGTATGTACACTCGATAGATAACTATGCTATTAATCTCTGTTAGTTCACCAAAAAGAACAGTTTGTGCTGTCATTGTTTGATTGATCACTTTTGTGTCTAGATTTTGTAACCTGACATCATAATATGCAATATATTAACTAGTGTTAATTGCCTATTTTTTCCTTTTATGAAATTCTCTATCATTTCTACCCTTTCTTCTCTTTTGTTTCTTAAAATTAAAAAAAAAAGAAATTCAGTAGAAGCTTTAGTCGAGTTAAACACACACACAAAAGCTTGAATTCATTTGACTTACAAGCTAAATGTCATAAAACAAATATAATTAAAACATAAGAGATAAACATGGACATTTTAGCACAGATATGGCAAAGGTTAATACATCATATATAAAAAGTCCTGAGAAACAAACAAAAGCAGCAATAGTCATGAACAAAAAAGGAGAGATAAGGAAGGAAAACATTGGACAATTCCAGGATAATTAAAAGTGATCATAAATAAAATATGAAGATAAGTTGCAGAGTGAACAAAGATATGAACAACGAGTGTTGAAATACTAAGATGTGATAATGACTATCAAAAGAAATTTCATAAATGGTTTTCAGACGATAGGTACAGTAAAACTTTTCTCTAGAATTTGTGGTACAGTAAACTAAGTTCCTCTGAAGGCAATAGTATTTTATGTACTAGGTTTTAAAAATCATGTTTTTATTAGTATTTATGCTACAGAAAAACAGAGATTGAGGCAGATTTATGTATAAAGATGTTCAGTAGAGTGTTATGTATAACAGAAAAAAATCCTGACCCTCTATACAATAATTTGATGATTAAATTGTTTCATTTATAAAGCATACTATTCAGCAACCTTTTGGTCTTTTAAAAACAGTATTTGGACAACAGATAATCTCACATAACCTATGGAAAAATACAGGCCATGTAACTGTTTAAAATCCATATGAAAGTTGGCATGTGGTGCCTGTTTGTAGCTAGACAGTCAGAAAGTTTGTAAGTTCAAGCTGGGCAACTTAGCAACTTACTGAGACCCTGTCTTGAAATAAAAAATGTGAAATAAAATAAAATAAAATGGCTGGGAATGTAAGTCAGTGTCAAGGTTCTGGATTCAACCTCTAGTACTGCTCCCCCTCTAAAATCAAAGACACCTCAAGATCACATGCATGTAATACACTCCTAAGTACATGTGCATTAATAATTGATTGTAGCAATGTTCTCCAAAGTAAGCACGGATTGTTTTTCTCTGGCAGGATAATGAGGGATCCTTAGTCTCGCCTCCTCTGAGCATCAGACCACACTATTTCTATAATAACAAATACTTCTAAGCAAACACAACCACATCAGTCCTCCCTGAGGCTCGCTATGGAGAGACCCTCACACTGTCAGCCGTGCCAGCCAAAGAAAAGCCCTGACTGTGTCATAGAATCATCACCAAAGGGCCCCGGAGAAGTCACTGCAGCAATCATTCAGGACTGAGGTGGGGACACCAGACCTGTTGGGTGATGGTGGTACAGCAGAAGAGTTAGCCGCCTGGGTGGGGACAGCACTTCTCGTGGCCCCAGAGGTTGGCCAGGGGCCATCTAGACCTCAGGCAAGGCACCAGCACTTACCACGTCAGCTTTCTCAGGGACATCAAGTCCTGCTTCCACTGGCTGCAAGTAGTGCCCTGAGAACTTCTCGGCCTCTTTGCATGATCAGATGCTCTGAATCCAGGGCATCTGTACACCAAAGCCCTGCTTCCAGCTCAGAGGCTGCCCGCAGGCCTGGGCAGCCCTTGGGAGTCCGTCCTTATTTATCTTCCTCAGACCCCGCTCCCCACTGCGAGCTTCCTGGGGGCCACTGTGAGGAGCTGTATCTCCTTGTTGCACAAGGGGTGCCAGGAAGATGACGGCATGACTAGCGAAGGCTTGATGAAGTGGGTAATCAAAAACATGGTGAACATTCAAATTTTTAAAAATTTATTACAGTAAAAGGCATTTCCATTAACCCCCTCAAAACACACCCTCTGCCTCAAGCCCAGGCATTGAACACACTTGATCCCATCCTCCTCGCCACTTTCTGAAGCAATTCTAGAAGCCCTGTCCATGAATGTCCTTAGTTACACTCTATCCTGGCTGCTTTGACGTCCGGCGTCAAGTCCAGAAACTTCCCTTTCATGGTCACGTTGACTTTAGGGACGATCCAGATGTTATAGATGGTCACATACAGTAAAGAAGCTTGTTGAGAATGCCCTGTGATGTGTTTCTAAGCTTGCCTTTGCAATGGAGGGCACTGGGCAGATTTCACTGTATTTTTTTAATCACAAATTATAAAAATACTCACATCCAGTTCTGTTTCAGATAGCAGCCAGAGCAATGGGATGAATGTGTTTGAAGTTTGAGTGGGATTCATGGCCAGGTGTCTTTACTTATAATAGCTTTAAAAACAAATGTCAACATTCACTATATATTTTGATCACACCTTATGTGTTCTTGTTCACAACAGAGGGTGGAGATAACTCTGCATTTCATCATTGCATTAGACTTCTTTTCCATAAACAGAAGAGCAGAAGCTGAGGACCCTTGGAAGAAACAAAGGAGTTGGTTTGCAGAAGAGTTTAGCAGGGCCTGCCACAGAGCCATGCCAAGATGAACTACTTCTGCTGCTGCTGCCGTTAACATACTGCTATTAACCGATCCTGCTGATGGTGCCATGACCACCTCAGCTGCTATCACCACTCCCGTTAGCATCGGTGCCACCCCTGGTTTTACCTTAGTATCATCGCTACTCCCGGGACCACTGCTATCTTTAGTCCAAGCAGCCACCTCACATTCTGGAGTCAGGGGAAATAGCCTGGAGTTATTCTGCTCCGTCATCTCCAAAGGCTGTCTTGTAAGGCCAACTGTACACCTCACTTGTGCAGGAAACATTCATGCCTATAAGCCAACTCTTCGTTGAGTGGAGCTGTAAGGCTGAAGGTCCACAGAGCCAGTGTCAGGTTCTGGTGGGGGTTCAGTGTGCACTGCTATTCCCCTCTGCCCTGGGACCAACTGGTGCTACCCAGTAATTGTTTTCTTTTCAAGGATAAAGAAACTGAGTCTCAGGAGATGAGACAAGGAGCTGAGTTCACCCAGTTGGTGAATGGAGGGACCCTGATCAGACAGTTCCAGGAGGGCTCTCGCCATCAGCTAAGAAAATGTGCCATACATGCAGAGCCTCAGGTGATGGCATTAGCAAATTTGTTTGGGGTAAAAGATGAGTTTTGGAATAAGAGGCTAGGCTGTTTCACCCTTGTTCTGGCTCAGGCGCTGCAGTCTGGGGTGATAGTTTCTGACATTCGAGAATCCGTACAGCAAATGCCCATGTGCGGGGAACTCTGGGCTCCCAAAAGCCGCCCTGCCCTGTGCAGGAATCCCTAGGGAGGTGGGTAACTGGCACCTGGATGAAGCGGAAGGCAGAGGAGCACTGTGGTGCCACTGGCAGACACAAACAGGAAAGCGGTTCCTGGGACTGGAGGCCTTCGCTGGCTGGGCCTGGTGTCCCCAGACCCTCCTGATATGTTATTTTTGGAATGAGCCACGTGATGGTGCCTGTTGGATTAGATAGAGTCAAGGCCGCTTTCCAAGCTGGTGTCTCCCAAGTGACGGGGGTCAGGCCCCAGGCCCCAAAGACCAGACTAATGGCTGGACTCCAAATCACAGTTGCCGTACCCTCCCCCAGACCTCTCCAAGGCCCTGGATAACAAAGGGAAGCATCCTGAGAAAGGGGGAACCACTGCTCTTCCTTCCCCTGCTGCGGGGACCCGTGCTGCAAGCTCAGAGGCCGGATCTGATGACCTTAGCAAAGCTGGACTGGCCTGGAGGATCTTGCAAGCTTGGACTTTCTGGGGCCTGTGTTCTGATGGGTGAACCCGGCTTCCTGGGCTGGGAGCATCAGCTTCCTTCCCCTTTGGGACTTTTGTACCCCAACCCTCACAACAGTTGGAGACACTGCCCTGTCCTTGATTAATCTGCAGTGACCACAGCAACCAGGTCAAGACAAACTTCCAGAAATGACCTTCAAGAAAAGACAGACTTTGCACTGCAGATGGGAAATGTCAGTTTTTCACAGCACTGAGATGGCATAAGTCTGCCAAACTGGTCCTATCTCAGGAAAGAAGCCACTGCCGCGAGTGACACAGCAGAGTTGTACACGTGGCACGCAGGGATGTTTTTCTTTCTTTGCATTTCTCTCTCACCACCATGTAAGCACTTATACTCAGTCAAATGTTCAGTAGTTTTAAAATGAGAATTGTGTCGTGGTGATTTTTACATTTTACTGGTTCTTCCAGCGACCAGGACAGAGTATGACAACAGTAATGAAAGCAGACTCTTCCCAGGTAGTTAAAAGCTACCCTGTCCTTACTACCTGTGTCTGTCCCCTTTATTACTCCCCAGGATCCTGAAGCAAGCAAGAGTGCAAATAGAATTTGGAGCCAGAGAACACTGAGATCCAGTTCTGGTCCTGTGACATGCAGGGTGCCTGATGTTGATGGAACCACCTTCCCCAGCCTCACTTACCTAATGTGTATAGTGGGAATGGTACCTACGCTGGAGAGTTGATGTCAAGGTTGAACAGTCACTCATACAAAGGGCTTATGCAGCCATCGGTGATGTTTTAAAATCCCTGACTTCTGGGATAAACAAACAAGAGGCTCCCATGTGGCCAAGTTTCAGTGCTCAGCCTTACAGTAATTTACAGGTTCTCTCTCTTCTGTCACTATACCAGCTATGCACCAAGAAACCTTCGTCAGTCATTCATCTTGGACCCCCCAAAATGGGGAAAGCTTGTAAAGTTATCTTTGTAGTAGCCGCACAGCGGGTAGTTAGATGTGGTCAACTGTGGAGAAGAAGAAAGCTTGAATATATAATAGAGGAGCATATATAAAAACAGCAGGAACAAGAGCTTAGTGTCACACTGTTCAGTACAGTGGGAAGGCACTGATACGGTCATTGAAATTTAAATTTATGAAAATTAAATGCAATTAAGCCTTTCTTTGCTCTGTCACACTAGCCTCATTTCAAGTGCTTAATAGTCACAAATGGTGAGCGGTTACTGCATTTGGCAGCAAGGATCTAGAACTTCCCATCATCAGAGAAAGTCCCACTGGACGGCGCTGATCAGAGATTAAGGGATTTTCAGTGATTTCAAATTTTATGTTGTTAAATGATATTCCATCATTATATTTTTTCCTAGTAAAAACTTCAGTACTGAAAAGCAAGTAAAATATTACTAAGTACTGTTAAAATACTACTTTTGGGGTTTTTTTGGAATAATGGTCTCATTATGTAAGTCAGGCTGAGCTTGAGCTCACTGTGTAGCCATACTGGTCTCAAACTCGCTTTGATCTTCCTGCCTCAGTCTCCCAAGTGCTGGGATTGCAGGGGCGTGCCACCACACCCAGCAAAGATTGACACCTTACAGCAGTTTTTGGGTCTGGCTCCTTCTGTACAAACTGAAACCACCTCAAACCAAGAACTGCTGGTCTCTCGGAGTGGAGGGGCCTTCTTTTCTCCCAGGAGGTGGGGAGCAGGCATTCCCGCGGTTGCTGGTCTTGCTCCCCCCTTGCAGGTTGAACAGATGGTCTTTGAGTAGCATTGCCTTCTTTAGTTTAAAAGTCTACCTTTAATAATATGAAGAAAAATAAAGTAAGTGTGTAGGAGAAAGGACAGAGCAGATATTACAGGATACACTAGAAACTGGGGGCATCTCTGGACCTCTACTGCCAGCAAATCACACTTGGAGAGGATGTGTACCTGTACGTGGATGTGTGTATCCCTATAAGTATGTATGTATTTGCATATATAACCATATATAGTATATATGCATACCTATCTATCTATCTATCTATCTATCTATCTATCTATCTATCTAGTTAAAGGTGGGGAATGCATTACCTAGCATGTGTAAGGCCTTTGGTTTGTTTTCCCACTATTGCAAAATGAACACATAAAAATGTCAAGTTGATTGACTTAGTGACCAGGGGACTAATAAGGCACATACATGAATGTGTCTGGGTCAGTTACAGAGGTGTGGCCTTGGGTACTACGTCTGGTCCCTAATTCATTGTTCTCCACTGTTGATGCCCTGCTCTGTCCCTGGCCACCATGAACTAAGTAGCCTTGCTAGCCACACCTTTTAGTCAGGATGTTTTTGCCTTGGAGCCAGAGACCATGGACTCAACTCCTTGAAACTGTGAGGAAATTGAACTTCCCATCCTTTAAAATGTGGGTATCAGGTAGTTTGTCACAGCAATGGGCAATCTGACCAATACATGCGGGGCATGCAGACTGGATCAGTTGCTTCCCTGAGAGCGCATGGGATAAATGACAAGCTGAGATTTTGCACACTTTGAGAAGAAGACAATGGAGCATTAAACAGTGTGAGATCCTGGTTCACTGCGCATCTTGTGTGCCCATGAAGCTGGTGATGATGCAGACTATTACACTCTCCCAAACCATTGGAGAAAAAAGGAATTCCAGTAAAACATACCACACCTTCCACCATCACTAATTTTTTTGGTGTAAATATTATTTCCAACTACCAATTGCCTATATGTTGGTTTATCTTTGATCCTGATGTTCAAGTTTAAGCATCTCAGTATAGCCTATTTTAAAGCCTGGTATACTCAGATGTTGAATCGAGTGGCAGTTACCTGAGACCAGGGGCCAGAGTTTGGAACATATTGGTCGAAAGGCACAAAATGTCAATCAGATGGGAGGAGCAAGTTCAAGAGCTCTGTCTTACCACATGGTGACATTAATAACAATTCACTGGGCATTTGAAAATCATCAAAAGAGTAGATATTGTGAGCTCACCAGAAGAAAATAAATTCTGTGTGTACATAAATTAGATTGATTTAGTCATTTTCCATGCACGCTTATTTCAAGGCTTTCTATCATACACCTTAAGTATGCCTGATTTTCTTTGTTAATTAAAAATGAATAATAAAAATCAAAATAAAGGCATCATTCCCTCTGAAAAAATAATAAAAGTCGGTATGAATGTTACCATAACCAAAGGGTTAGTGCATGACCTTAACATTGGAGCTCACTGGTGAAAAGATGAGCGTTCTATGATTGCATTGATAGGTCCACGCCCCCCTACTAACATAACTAAAGTCAGCTTATTTTGAATATTACTGCTCAGCAGTCCAAGAGAAAATAAAATATCAGTGTAAAGAGCATTTAGATCTATTCCTGAAACTTCAGTTTGGGAATGAGAGTGTTGGTCCTACACCCAAATGTCCATCATTTTCTGTAAGGAATAGGATGGCGTCGAATGGAAAAGAAGCAAGCAAGAACGTTTGAGCATGTCTGGAAATGCAGAAGTGACAAGAGAGCTCTTCATGTCTGAAGCCAAGGAGGTTAGCTCTGTGGAAACTGCAAAGGCGAAAACGATTGCACCTCGTGTAAGACTGTGAAGAGCTAAGAGAAGCAACTTAATAATACCAGGACACGGTGCCTGCCTGAGAGGCCGGTGGAGCTCACCGTGGGCGCTGCCTCTCTGCATCATAGCTGGCCACTGGTGTGGTCAGGCAGCAGGAGTAGCTGAGGCCTCCCTAAACGCGACACTAGTGTGGCTCTCTCTCTACCAGTCGGTCTTCTTGAATGTGGGAAAGGGGGAAAGACCTTGAAAAAAAGAATAAAATCTTCAAATCCTAGACCCGGGGCAGCCTGACTTTCTTTCTTCCTCAGATATGTGTGTGTGTGTGTGTGTGTGTGTGTGTGGACCACAGAAAAGGGCCCGTGAAGTATGGAACCCAGCAACTGACCTATTCTTAATTGACATGATTATGGCACTTGCAGTGGAGAGGGTGGATTTATGTGACATATTTATGAATTGGAAACTAAATAAGGAGGACTCTATGGTGGTGAGAAAATTTCTTAAAATATTGGAACATGCAATTGATGATGGTAAGTGAACATCTGGGAAATTCTGATTCATATTTATGTCGAGAAGTGTGAGACATGTTAGATGACAGTCACAGGACAGCCTGAAGTTTTTTTTCACTGAGAAATTCTTTTCTGCAATCAGGTGTTTCTAGATATCTGTGGGAAAGCAAGGAGATGGACCTCATGCTGCAGACACATCCTCCACTTCCCCCCCGCCACATATCACATAGACACGTCCCAAACACACACCTACAACACACCCTACACACGGACAGCTGCAAAGACACACATGCAACACACAGGCACCCACACAAGCATACACATTGCTATACAAATGCATTCATACACCTATACTCACACCTACACACACCCACCTACATATCTACACGTCCTACCGATGTGCCCTTACACACAAACACACATGTAACTGCACACATGCACACATCCATGTACCTACACACAGTTTGTTAAAGACTCAGCTAAATATTTAACATGTATTCTAAGCCCATGCAAACATCCAAGTTTACACATACACACACTCAACTTGATCTTTAAAATTTGCGTAGAAACACCTTTATGGAAATGCTAAAATTAAGTTTAAAGTCAATTGAGATACTACCACCTGTATACAGCTATAGAGATGCAGACGACATCTCGCTTCCAGGGTTGACATATCGCAGTTCTCTGTGCAAGATTATTTAAGACTCATCTGAACTGAGTCAGAGAGTTCCATTGTTCAAGTTTCAAAGGCCTGTGTGACAAGAATGTGTCACATATAGGGTGGTATTTTACACAAATCCCAGAAACCACAAGAAATATAAGACAGGGCTGTGTATCTACAGTCTGCATCAACTAGCTTCTCCACCTTCTCTTTCCTGGTCTCATCATCTGTTTTGCATTAAAAATTATGTATCTGTGTGTGTGTGCGATACAATAGCATATACAAGTATTTTGTTTCCTAAGTGCGTTTCTAATACTTAGACTCAGCAAAGAATCCAACTCACAAAAAATTGAGATCAGTTGCTTTAATAAACATATCATGGTTTGATGTAGTGGTTGTTTTCTTTTTTAGACTTGATTTATCTGTCACTTTCTTTCCAAATTTGATTTATTGGTCAATTTCTTTTCGAGATTTGATTTATTGGTCAATTTCTCTTCAAGATTTGATTAAAACACATTACATAAGTCTTTTCAGATCTATTTCTAAATATCATATATATTTCTAAGTATGGATGTTTAAAGTCTATATTCATAAATGTTCTTGATTGATGCCTGTTTTTCATTAGTTTTTTATACAGTCCAGGTTGTCATTTCTTCTGTAATCAGAATCAGCATAAACAAACCATAAAACCCAATTGTGTAATGAATTACTCAAATCTAAGATTCAGAGAGAAAAGCTTAAGACATAACAAGATAGAAACAGCTTGTGCATGTGTGTGTGTGTTTATGTGTCTGTGTGTTGGGGGCATACTGACTGGTGGATCTTGAATCTCTAGATTTTATAGATGCATTACAAAGCAATCCCACAGGAAAAGATTCTGGCATGACATTTCCCATGTCCATTCTTTAGTCCATGGCTACCTGGACAGCCTTGGAGGGAGGTGGTCTTGTGTCTTCTGTATGATATTATTTTATTTTATGGATCCTTAGAGCTTGGTTTCTTGGCACTTCTCTACACTCTGGCAATTAGGAGACCAGGACACACAACAAGACAGTATGGAGCTCCCCTGGATTGCTGGGTGCCCTGGAAAGAGCATGCTCCCAGAAGGGCAGCTGTTGTGTGGCAGAGGGGCCAGATCTAGAGTGGAGAGGCTGCGACTCCAGAGCCACACCTTCCTGTCTACACCAGCTGGAGTCCCTTTGGTTAAGAAGGATGCTACTAACTGCTTACCGGATATGTACCTCTAGGGAGACCATTGCTGCTGCCACCTGTCTCGACAGTGACTAACAAAAGCCATAGTGAGTGTTACTGAGTGGACAAGGTGTGGACGAGGGCAAACCATTCAAGGGCGCATACGTTTATGAAGCAGAAACTCCCCCATCTCTAGCTGAGTAAACTGAGTCAAGATCAGACCTGGGAGCATCAGCTCCCTCCAGGCTGGGGCTGCACCCTCTTCAGAGAAGCCTTCTACACTTTAAGAAAGCTACAGACATATTTTACGGAAGTATCTTGGAGCTTTCATGTACCAGTCACTTAACAAGTGCAGGTCATTCGTGTCAAATGCAAGGTGAAAAACTTGTGTTGTTTCAGCAAGACTGAATCTAATCGATTCTCAGCCCAGCCCTAGGCATGGCCAGTGAATATCGGCTTCGGTGATGCTGGCCACATCCCCAGAGGGGAAAGCTTCCCTTCAGATTGATGTCCCTCTAAAAATGATCCCTCTTGGTTCCGTTTTGTCTCTCTGATGTGCGACACCAATGTGGGTCATCTTGCAGCCTCTGAAAAGGTACCTAGGGCAAGCCTAAATCTGTCCAGTTCTGTCATTACTGGGTTTTTTTTTTCAAATGAGCTGAATTCTAAGGAAGACACACTTCCAAATTTCTTTGTAGATAAAATGCAAACCCCTGGCCTGTGACACCATGGTCTCAAGACAGTGGGAAGTGTAGACTATTTCCAGGGAAATTGTCCTGGCTTGTTACTGTTCTAAGTCCCATTCAGTCACATCTTCTCTTCTAAAACTACTTTTCCAGTCCTGGCTGCCTGGAAAGTCCCTTGCCCCACCATAGAACCCATTTCAAGCTTTGTAATCTGGAGGAGCTAGATATTGGGATGCAGACAGATCAGGGTCTGATGTCCCTATCTCTGTGGTCTTTGGGTCTCAGTGTCCCACTTACAAAACAGGCCATCAGCATCTTCCATATGAAAGAGCTAGCAGGATTAAGGGGTTTGAAGAAACAATGTCCCCAGGATATACTAGGTGCTCAGAAAATTTCAGTTGTGTACTGAACTTCTGTCTTGGTGATGGTTCAGGGTGTCTAGTGGAGACAGCCATTCCTTGGGCCACTTGGCCTCCCCAGCTCTCTGGACTGCAAGGGAAGCTGCACTGCTCAGCATTTGGCTGAAAAGCATCAGAAACATTAAGGCTGCCCTGAGCCCCTGCCCTAGACAGAGCCACTTCGAGGACAGGGTGGGGTGAGCCATGTTTGGAGGACTCTGGAACCATCTGCTGCAGGTGAGGACACCAGGGAAAGCGACTGCACCAAGTTACATTTCCCATTTCTGTGTCTGCTGAGTCTCACCCACTCAGGCATCAGGAAGGTGAAGGAACTTGAGTCACAGTAAAGATGTCACACAGAGGGAAAGACTCCCAGGGGAATTTCAGGCACTCTGGGGAAAGACGCCAAGAGGCAATTCACCTGGAGTCCCGAAACCTGGCTGTCATTCCAGAAGGAACAGGAGGACAGGAAGACAGTGCAGGCCGATGGGCATGCTCACAAACAAGTGGGTTCTTTGGGCTCCTCTGACTGAGGCTGACTGACCCAATGCTTACAGTTCCATGGGTAATTAGAAGGGCAATTCCAAGCCAGGGATGGTGGTGCACATGTGTAATTCCAGAACTGAGGGAAGCTGAGGCAGGAAGATTGCAAGTTGGAGTCCCATTTGGCAAATTTAGTGAAACTCTTACTCAAAATAAAAAACTAAAAAAGGGCAAGAGAGGTAGCTTGGGGATAGAGCCCCTCTGTGTTTGAGCCTTACTATTATAATTAAAAGGACCATTCTTGGACCCAGCACTAGCTCCAAAGACTTACAGTCCTCAAAATGGGCCCAGAAAGCTCCTGCAAGTGGGACCCTTGCATACTCACATTGGAAATTTCTAATCAGGGAGGCCCTTCCTTTCTCCGCCATCAGACTTCTGGCTCTTTCCATGCCTTTTATTCAAAAGAAGCATTCCAGGAGGTCAGGGACCAAGTTCCCTCAGAGGCTAGACCCAGCAATGTGGTGAGTTAAGTCTGGTGGGAAGACCTTTTGACCAGGAGTAGGCAGATATTCTCTCCTCCCTCCCTGGCTTTCCCCTGACAGGTGTGCTAAGGCTCTGTCTGGAGAAAAGAAGCTGGCTGATCTATTTGTGAGCTTCCAAGCAGTGGCAAGCTTGGCCAGGCATCCTTCAGGTATGCCTCCATCCTCCGCTCTTCAATGGCCCTGGACCCTAACCTACGCTTTGGGGTGGGGTAAGGTACTGCCCCTCCCAGCAAAGGGTTAGTACTTAATGCTTGCTTCAGGCTCTTTTTTTTATTTTGTCCAGAACTCTGAGTTAATACACGACTAGGTAACAGTCTTAAGTCTCTGGAATGCATTTAACACCTTTAATGTCAAGGTCTTTCTTATTTCTGACAGTGACGAGCTAGTGTATTTAAAAACCAGCCTTCCAAGAGGAAAAATGTCCTGATACTTACAGTTCACTGGTTTTTGTGCTGTGTTTGCTCCCATTGCACCCACTTTTAAGCTACCTGTGTGAAATTATCAAGCTTAGGGTTGGGAAGAAATGCTCATTGCCTTAGAAATATGAGTTATTTCTATGAGATCCCTAGATATATATATATCCTTAAGGGCATAAATACTAACATGTAGTGAAATCATTAGGAAGCAAAGATGCTGTTGATCACCTTGATAATATAACTTATTTATTTGTAATTTTATATAATTTAATTTTAAATCATGGCTGTTTAACAATCTGCTTGCCAAGTTCCTGCAGATTTGCCAATCGGGTTATATAAACCGGTACGAGCTGACCTCAGCACACCACTGTCTCCCCGCCTATCCTACCATCTGGTCAACAGCATCAAATCGCTTTACTGCCTCATTGCTTTCATGTTGCTACTGCATCTTTTCTGGAATGTCTTCCTACAGTTTTGGGCACCTGGCAGATTCCTGTAGAGCTTTTACCACTTAGCCGAGGCTCCCGCCTCAAAGCATATGCTGAGGGTCCACAGGATCGGCCATGTCTGGCTCAGCCTCTTGGTTTTAGGTAGAATGATGCTGATTTTCTGCCTTCTGTGGTCCTTGGCCATCACTGCCTGAGCCCAGGACAGGAGCCCTCTAGGAAATTGTGAGTTAGTCAGGCAAGGGGAACTCAGCCTTAAGGAAGTGGATGCTCACAAATTTGTAAGAGTTAACAACATACAGAAATTATAAGCAGGAAAGTTGAGGGTGGAGAGAAAATCCTTGAGTATCCTTCTAAACTAGTTGTATCTCTCTGGCATTTATTCCACATCCCAAGTTATGTATAATTGGCATCCTCTTCTTTTAGCTATGTGATCTTGGCCAAGTTGGATAATCTCTCTAGGCCTCAAATTCCTCATCTGAAAAATGGGGATAAAAACTAGTAACCACACCACACAGAGCTTAACGTATAAGGGGAGCTCAGAATAAACAAAGTGTGAGCAGTTCTCTTGGGATTTTCCCTGCTGGCCTCTGTGGTCTTCACACACTTGTAGGCTCTTTTTGTCCAGCCCTCGTTTTGATTGGCTCCAGTCAGTGAGATCTTTTGTTGAAGAATTCAGTTCTATGGCTTGTGCCAGCTCTATGGACACTTGATTTGCTGGGGAAGAGCTAAGCAAGACTTTTCTGCCAATATAATTTCCCGAAGTTTCCATTTTTGGAGGGTAAAATTAGGCAATGGCCAAGCTGAGCAGTTTGAGAGCAGAACAGGAGAAAATGAGCCTTTTGTTGCCAATGATCTTGTTACAGAATTTTCCAGGCTCTCAAGTATAGTAGTACCTCAGTTCATGAGTGCTTTTCTTCTCAAACAATTTTGTTTGCAAATAGAAGCATTTGGCAAAATTTTGTTTTTATTTGCAAATTCTGCACTGGGTGACAAACACAACCGTGGCTATCTTTCCTGCACAAACACAAATGTAACCAACTTTTCCAAAACCACAGAACAAATTAAGTGTGTGAACTGAGGTACCACTGTTTAACAATGGAGTAATCACTGCCCTGATCATAAACAAGAATATGTAGTATTAAAGCATAGCATTTCCTTGAGAATTTTCCTGAGAGTGAGACACTGACACAGACAACTTCCTTCCTTCCTTCCTTCCTTCCTTCCTTCCTTCCTTCCTTCCTGCCTGCCTACCTTCCTTCCTTCCTGCCTACCTTCCTTCCTTCCTTCCTTCCTTCCTTCCTTCCTTCCTTCCTGACTTCCTAGTCTAACCCAACCACATCATCCCAAAGGCAGAGACTGTGCGGTCCGTGGGCACAATCTGCACCCTCCCCATGTGGTTTACTACCTATGTGGCCTTGGGCATGTCCACTTCCCTGAGACTCAGTTTCTTCATTTTAAACAGAGATAG
Organism: Cavia porcellus; assembly: GCF_034190915.1. Taxonomy (NCBI): domain Eukaryota; kingdom Metazoa; phylum Chordata; class Mammalia; order Rodentia; family Caviidae; genus Cavia; species Cavia porcellus. The sequence goes on from NW_026947487.1 coordinate 113,748,631, forward strand.
GAACAGTGCCCAAGTCTTTGAGTCCTGGGACTGTTCAGTAGGATGGGACTACTGTAGGGTGTCTCAGTAGGATGGTCCCAAAAAGTCCCATAGGATGATCCATATCATAGCCGAATATTGTCCTCTGCAGTGAGGTTGACAGTTATTATAATGACATGAGACCATGTGTATTTCTCACCTATGTAGCCCCTATTATAAAATGTCCAGTATATCATCCAGTGCTCTGGGTAGGGGTGGGGACACAGGAACAGGAAAACAACTCGTCCTGTGGGAATTATGAAGATGCTTTAATACTACCCCTTCTCTTTGGCTAACTACCATAATTTGATTTGTCATTGCATATGATTACATCTCACCTGTTCTTTGGACTAAAAAGACAATATTGGATTTTATATTATTGTTTGTCTCATTCTAGAGATGAAGGAAGGTTTTTCAAACTTTGGAGGATGAGTTCCATTACACCAAGACAGGCAGGGGAACACCTGTGTCCCCCAAAAGAAGCACAGAAGGAGATATTTTCATCAGATGTTGGACAGAATCCTAGGCCCTAAGGACACACTGGTCCAGCTCATAGACACATGCTGGCCTCTTTGTGGTCTAGCTGGATTTAAGTCTAAGAGTCTAGGTGTTTTCTTTGGGACAACAAAACAAAACAACAAATGTCTGTGGTTCTAAAAGATTGCTAACCTGATTCTTGTGTCTGGCTTTTACTTGATTCATAAAAGCTTTTGAAATTTGAGGAGTCATCAGTTGATAATCATCTGATTTCCTCTCTCCAAAGTGAGGCAATCCATCCATAGAATTTATTCTTAGCTGGACACATGTTCGTGTCTTCTGAACCAACAAAAACACCACAAAACTCCTCTCCAGGGTGTGTCTTTTCCATCTCGCTCGGTCCCTGTGTGTTTGTTTGGAGGGTGTTGACTTCTACGTAATTGCCATCTCTGAAACCACAGAATCACTCGTCAAGTCTAAGTGTCAAGGACACTGGCTGTGGTTTGAGTGGGCTTAGCTATTAAATGAACTTGAGCTACCAAGAAGACAGCTGTGAGAGCCCCTGGATTCCAGCTACCAAAGGTTTGTATACGCATGGTGTGCAACACTCTTATTAGAGTGAACCACTGTTACAAGCAGACAACAGTCTGGTTTACCGCTTGAATCAGCCTGGCCCTCCACATAACAAGATTCCCAGAGGCTCTGTCACTCTGCCTGGTCAATAATGTGCATCTCTGTGCAAATTTTGAACTCAAGACAGCTGGCAACAATCAGACTGGCTTTTCCAGAAGGGAAGCCTACAAGAGCTGATTCCAAAGTCACAGTATCCTTCCTGAGACTGGCATACCTTTACCTGTGGCTTTGTCTCTGCTCAGCAGTGAAAACGGGATACGAATAGCAGGAGATTGAAAAACTTGAGCCCTCCACTGTTTTATTGACTTGTCACTGCAGATAAATTGACTATAATTTACTTCAAGAGTAAATTACAAGATGTTCATAAAAAAAAAAAAAAAAAACTGTTGTACGTTACGGTCCCTAATTAAGATGTTAAACACGATTCCTTTTTTTTTTTTTTTTAAATTGAAAGAGCCAACGGAAATGAAAAATGCTGACAAGGCGGTATTTCATTCTGCTTTTTCTCCCCCTTCCTCTCTAGAACAGGTTATTGTTTGGCGATCAGATGGGCAGACGTGGCGAAGTCAAGCCTGGGTGTCTGAAACTTTGCTCACTGTTATCACTGTTTCAGTTCGGTTGGGCTGGTTTTGTGTTTCTTCTCCCCCATGTCTATGTCACTCGTACTGTCATTTAAAGAAGTCTCCGAGCCACATATGGCATTGCAGACTCCGTTGATTTAATCAGAGAAACCTAAAGAACTGGGGGCGGAAGATGGAAAAGAGAATAACCCACACCAGCATCCATCTCCATCTGCAAAGTCTGTTGAATCAATGGTATGTTCACACACACACACACATGCACACACATACACACACACACATGCACACACAAAATTATCTGAACTCTTTTTTTCTTCAAACATATGCAATTGATCATATCTGAGGGAGAGGCGCAGAAAATGTTCTGCATGTTGAGACCATGATGGACACAGTGAAAGTCACAAGACTGAGCAAAGAGGAAGCGGTTGCCTGCATGCTCAGCAAGAGTGGTCCAAAGCCAGGGCTCCCATGGTACCAATTTCCTTCATTTACTCAGAAATTACGTGCACTGATCCAGGCACCAGTGAGCTCCACCCATGCCAGCAGTGGACACAGCGGTGTCTCTGGTCCCCATTGAGTCACTCCCCTTGAGCTCATAGCCACTTGCTAGCCAATTTCAGCTCCTTCCCATGCTCAGCAGAGCACTCTTGTTGTTTGACTTATTAAACATTTGCCAGCGGCTGGTGATTTAGCTCAGCGGCGTAAGCGCCTGCTTTGCAAGGGTGCGGTTGTGAGTTCGATCCCTGGTACTGATTTAAAAAAAAAAAAATTTGCCCTTCCCATGCTCTGTCCCTAACTTCTCCACACATAATCCAGCTCAATCTTGCATGCGCAACTGAAATACCAGACCTCCTCATCTCCAGACCTGGTCTGGTCTTAACATTCTACTCTCCATCCTTTGGCACTTAACATAGCGCTAATGAGTTGTTTGTTTAAAATCCATCTATGCCAACACATTGCAAAACTGTGGGTGGGCAGGAGTGTGTCCTCATTTGTGTTCCCAGCACCTCACTGCCTCATACAATGGTCTGTTCACAGGGGATGAGTCAGGTGAATAAATACGTGAAAGGAAGGATTTTTGAATGATTGCATGACCTTCTTCACCAAGCTCCAGGATCTAAGAGCAGAGATAAAGTTCTTAGCCCTAGAGAAAAACTTGTTAAAGATGTTTAAATATCCACTGCCTAAATGCAACACATGCACTTTCCAGATTATCCTTACCAATGAACACTACAGACACTGTCCACGGGCAGGCAGATCTCCCAGCATGTGTGGACCTGGACTCTGTATGGAAACATCAAGCTCTCTGCAGCCATGACTTAGAGAAGACCTCTACTCATCACAGAGCTGCTGGGGACCTTGGCCCAGTCCCCACTTACGTAGTGGGAGACAATGAGGCAACAGCACCCTGACCAAGATGTGGGTCTAGCTATGAGAATTTTTCATTTGTCCCTCTAGATCCAGGCCCCTGCCCAGGTCCAGAGAATAGAGTGCATCTCTTCCCTTATTGTTTAATTCCAAATCAAATCAAAGAAAACTCTTGAGATTCTTGTTTGAAAGCTTTATGTGTCTACCAGACAGGAAGTCCCTCATCTGTCCCTTCTTCCCTCCATCCATCTCTTGGCAGCTGTGAAGTTACCCGGCTGTGCAGGTGCCATGCTGGGTGTCCCTGCTGTAAATGCAGACCTTGGGTCTCACATTTGGTGGCTTTAGCGTGCAGGCTGAAGGCTGTGTCCATGAAGCCCTGCTCTGTCCCAGACAAAGCTACCCTTCCAGCTAGTAGTTAGGGGTCTTCAACCAGATAACTCAGACAACTTCCAAACTCCAGGGCTCGGTGCGCTGTCCAGCGCAGTAGCTGTGAACCACATATGGCTATGTAACCCTTGAAGTGTGCTGGGACTGGCTTACTAATTTTGTAGAACTCTATGTTTAAATGTAAACACTGGAATGTTGTGATTTTTTTTTCCTTTATTGTCTTGGTCAGACTCTGTTTCTCATTAACCTTGTTGAATATGTGGCAAATTCAGATATCCATCAAATTTCAAAGACTTGGCATCAAAAAAGAGATGGTGAAATATCTCATTAGTACATTTTTGTATTGAGAATGTATTGATATAATATTTTTCATTTATTAAGCTTAAAATGCTATTAAAATCATTTCATGTTTCTGCTTAGTTTTTTTCAAAAAAGAGGTTAGAACATTTAAGATTGAAAATGTGGCTCATGTTTTGTTTCTTAACGGATAACTCTAGATGTTTTAATAAACAAAACAAGCACGCCCACATGTAGGTTTGATTGTTTGGATGATGTCAGGATGTGTCACTGGGATTCCTGACAGTACTATACCGGTAAGAGGGAGGAAGCCTTTCCTTCCCTATAAGTTTTCATGTTTGAAATGTGTCATCTAGAGTTCCCAAAGAAAACCAGCAGCCATCATTTGGGGACATTAGATCAGCCAGCTCCAAATAACTGGTTTAGAGTAGAGCTTTCTTCTTAACCTGGCATGTAATTCCATGAATTGCAAAGACAGAAAGACAGAGCCTTCTCGGGAGGTGGGATGCATATTAAGGAGAACAAATTCTTTATTCAGATTCCCCCGCCCCATGGCCATTGATGTCAGCCAGGACTCCTGGGATTCCCACTCAGTGACTGTCACTATGTAATCCAACATGAAGTCCTGTAGGGTGGCCACTCTCCTCCTCACTTTTGCAATGTTTTGTTTGGCTCAGAGAAGACAGAAGGAGTGTGGCTTGTTCTAGGAAGCACGGCTGAGCTGCTATGCAGGACCTGTCAGTCAGAAGCTTCTTTCTTCTGGTTGCAGGGAAAGAGGAAGAGGAATATGGGGAAGAGAAGTGAGGAAATGGGTCACAGCCAAGTAAGGTCAACAGTGTCAGAATGGGATTCTGAGGGGGAGTAGGACCCCTGGATGCTACTGAGGGGAAATGGACCTCTGGATCACTCCAAGTAATAGCTAATCGGGCAACAAACTCAAAGCGTGGATGGAGGAGCACATAGATGCACGGTGACTAAAGTGTGGGGAAATCTGCAGAACTTTCCACACTCAGCCTGAGCAATAAAACCCTGTCCTCTCTGTCTCTCCTGACTGTGGATTTGCTAGTGGAAAACATCTGGCCCCTAAAGCATGTTATATTAAAAGCCCTGGAATGATAGAGAAAAAGAGGGAAAGGTCCTATTTTGCATCATGAAGAGATGGAAATAAACTTGAACTGCCCTGTGCTGGAACTTTTTAAGGAAGATTATAAATCTCGAGATATCTACACCATTCAGAGTCAAATTTGGTTAAAATGCCCAGTTGCAATCCCCTCAGTTGACTCTGCAAGCTCCGGCACGCAGGACCCAAATTCTGACCACCATGTGTTCCCTGCTTGCAATTTGGTTGCAAACAGAATTGTGCAACGAATTGTGTGACCCAAATCATGGAAAGAATGAAGTTTGCGACCTCAGGTACCCCTGGACCTGTTTGTGTGAATAAGCTTTTTTGGAATCCAGCCACAAGTGTTTGTTTACCTACAATCAAGGGCAGAGCTGAGTGGGTATCACATGCCCACAGAACCAGAGTCACTTACCACCTGCAAATGGTAAAACGATTGGGTAAAAATCATTTACCAATCCTTTCCATAGAAGTCAGCCAAATGCTGCATGAAACGTCACAGCTGAACTTAGCAAGCACTCACAGGTCTGCGTCCCTGCCCTGCCCTGCTGCAAGTACTGTTGGGAAACTGTCTGAATGGGCAGGATTCCCCATGTGACAAATGAGAAAACTGACGCTCAGAGAGGTACAGGCACTTGATCCAAGCCACACAGCCTCTAGGGGATTTCACAGAGTTCTTAATGTAATCCTTGGGTTGCCCCAGTTTGGAAAAACTGCATATAATCAAAAAATATTTATCATTAAAATGTAAATATTGGCCGGAGTGGGTTCCCATTTAATGTAACTTATACTGTCCAATCACTAGCAACTGAGAAGTGGATCTACAAAAATCATAGGTCAAGTGTGAATTTTATTTTTTCTGTTTTTATAAACAAACAAACAAACACCAAAAAACAGTTGGGCCTAGTGGTGTGTATCTGTAAACCCAGTGCTCTGGGAAGCTGAAGCAGGAGGATTGCAAGTTTGAAGTCAGCCTGGATAATTCAGCAGTTTAGCAAGAAGCTGTCTCAAAACCAAAAATTAAACAGGGCGGGGAGTATATTTCAGGGTAGAAGCTTTGGGGTAAATTTTCAGTACTGCAAAAATAAATGAATAAATATGTAAACAAACAAGATAACAAATGTTTAAAAGTCGCAAAGACACTGACAACCTGGTCTTATTTCTTTATTTTGCATCCTCCCTGTCACATGCGAGGATCATGAGATGAGAGGGGCAGCCATGACCACATCTCTGTACCTGATGGGGGAGGGCAACCCAGCCTCCAGCACCTTAGGGGACAGCTGGGAGGCCCACTGGACAGATGAGAGGACTGGATTGCCCAGCATAACATACAAGGGACAAGGTGGGGCTGGACAAGAAAGGCCAACATCAGAGCTCTGGCCTCAGGCCATGGTGTCCTATTCTCTGAAAATCACAGCCCCCTGTCCAGGGGCTTCCTCCCAAGCTAGAGGAGGAATGTGAGACCAGAAACCTTCTCACATGAAGTCCTCAGCACAGTCCAATATGCAGAGATGAGAGCAGGTTCGTGGAGAGCACCATTCTAAAGGCATGACAAGATGGCACAGGCTGGGACAAGTCAGCAGGGATTGTCACGGCCCTCCCACTGTTACCTCCACAGACATTTCAGTGTTCTGTTTCCCCCATCTACAGGGCAATAGGCCTTCCCCTGGCCAAGGAGGCGTGCACATAGCTCCTTCCTGTATCCAGAAACAGAATCTTCTACCCACCACCAATGGCTCTTTGAACTTCCCTTTTATTTTTTTAAGGCGCTAAGGGTGAATTTTCTCCTACCTCAGGGAGTTGGAAGTTCAGCTTAATGTACAAACCTTTATTTTCCAAAGAGGCAGGTTGGCCTTCCTGTATCGACAGACTCCAGAGCTTAGATTTATTACAGAATGGTAATCAGGCAAAAGAATAAATACACTGCATCTTTAATTCATTAATCACTTCGGAAAGCAAAATGAACTACAGTAAAGAAGACAATATGTTTTCAAATGTTGGGGTGGGGGAAGAGGGAGTTGGTTTCTCGATAAAATCCAGTGGCTGAAATCCATTCCGAGTGCAGATTAGAGGAAGGACACTGTGCCTCGAAGGCTGCAGTTGGGCTGGGACCTGGGAGCTCTGCAGAGGAGGTGCAAGGCTGGGTGTGTGTCGGTGGTTCTTGGCTGTCCTGGAATCTCCCACTTGGCACCTGCTGTAGCTCAGATCATGAACTACAGGCTGGGTAAGGGACCAGGCTTGGAGTCAGACAGTCCTGGGTTCAAGTTCCTGCTCCAACCTGGAAAGCTGGAGGCCTGTGGAAGTCATCTGACCCACTTACTGCCTTGAGAGGCATTTGCCTCGTGGAATGTGAGTCCAAGAGGCGTTTTGTCTTCTCAACAATTTGCTTCACCAGATTCTCATCAAAACAGACCCGTCTAAAGGCTGCAAGTGTGCAGGGAAAATTCAACTATGAATTTTTCTCAGTAGCCACATGCAGTGGTGCACAATGAACGCAATGTCAGGCCTCCGGGTCTCAGGTCTGGCCCGGCATGCTAAGAGGCAGCCCTATGCCTGCTGCTATTCCTGGGTCCTGGTGACCTGGAACCAGACACCAGCTGCTTCTCCACCTACTTAGCAGAGCTTCAAGCCGAGCAGTAGTGTCAGCACCTTGGCCTCTCCGAGCCTATCTTCAGAATCAAGGTTGTGTGCAGAGACAATGGGAAAACAGAATCATGGACCATATTTTGAGGGAAGGATCTTTTGCCTTTGCTCTTACAACAGCCTGCAGAAGGCTGGCCCCATGACTGTGACCACTTTACAGAGGAAGCAGGCTCTCGGAGGAGGGCAAGTCCTTCAACCAAGTTCCCATCACTGAGGGACTCAGCTGGGAGGGTAAGAACTTCTACAGTTTGTTGAGCATTTTTTGTCTACTGTGGTATCTTCCAGGCTCTCACGCATTCTCAGCAACAGTGTAGTTAGACAGACTGAACTCTGTATACTTTACATATAAAGATAAAGCAGAGCCAGCAAGCTTAAACCAGATCACTATAGGCCTGAATAGGTGACATTTGGGACCAGATCATGCTTTGAGATGTAAGGTGCTAAGCAGCTGCATCTCAGATTTTGACCCACTCAAGACCAGCAATCTCACTGTCTCAAGTCATGACACTCCAAATTGTCTTGAAATGCTGCCAAGTCTCCCCTGGGGAGCAATGCTCCCCAGGATGAGTCCCACCACTCTAAACCAATAGAGAAGTCATGTAGATAAGAGCTGCAGAGAAGTTCTGCCTGCCTCTGCCATGAGATTGCTTTCCAGGTATCCTTCAGATGAACTAGGGTAGTGATTCGCAAATGCTCAAATGTGGTCCCTGTTCCAGTGTCATCTGGGATGGGCTAGAAATGAAAATTCTCCAGCCTGCCTCCAGGCCCCTGATTCAGACAGTGGGGAGGTTTGGGTGGTGCCTAGCACCCTGTGATCTGGGCACTCACTGAGGTCAGAGGACCAGTGCCATGCCGCCCTCAACGTTCCTCAATCTTAGCCGTGCATTAGAATCACCTGAGGAGCCCTGCAAAAGCACTGGTGTTCAGTGCCACCCCAAGATTCCATTTAATTGGTCTGAGCTGGGACATTCCCTGGACTGGGATTTTGAAACCTTCTCAGATGATTCTCTGAATTGACCTAGAAGGAGCTTCACACGCGTCTCAGAGACGTACTGGTCAAAGTTCAAAAATTTAAATAAACGCAATCCAGGCTGGCCTCATGATGCATCTGTGTGAATATTGGGCCCATGCAGAGGGAACCCTGCAGTGATTTCCTTTGGGCTCAACCCCAAACATAGCCCACAAAGCCCAGCTTCTTCGATTATTCCCTATTTGTGTCCTTCTCCAGTGATATATCTAAATATATAAAAGTTGGAGAAGCTATTTAGTTAGACACATGAGCTCAAGAGGTTAAAGTGGCCACTAGAACTGACAGGTGCATGTTATTTGCCATGTTGGGCATGGCTGTAAGGCAAAGGATTCACTGTTGTGCGTGGAAATGGAACTCAAGTTCTCCTTTTCAGTACCAAGAATCCTTCAAGGCTCTGCCAGAATGAATTCCTCCTCCCGCCCTCTTGCCATCCGTTATTGTATGGCTCTACGTCTGATCCTCTTCAGTCCTCCGCAAGTCTATGTCTTCACCGTCCCTTCCAGCTCCAGAGTCATCCATTTATTAACCTGGCTCTGTTCCCTCGTTCCCTGGTCCTGCAACCTGGAACCTCGTTCCATTTCTTCCTTGTTATTTCTCACTTCCCTTCTTTCTGATACCCTTCTTTTGCTTTTGACAAATCGATTATACATTTCCCCTGTATTCTGAAAAAAAAGATCTCTGGTGTTTTAAAGCCAAAGAAGATCCAGTTATCTTGGGATGATCACTTTGGCGGCCACCTAAGTGATGACCAGAGCAGCCAGCTGGCATGGGTGCTTAAGACACCAACTGATTTGCTCATTCCACCTTTTATAAAAATTCCATAAAGTTGGTTCTAAAGCCTACACCTAAGGGCAAGGAAATGAGGCACCTCTCGAAGGAAAGTAACTTTACTGAAGTCTCAGGCCTTGGAGGGTTCGGCATAAACACTGTTATCTGTACACTGTGCTCCACCCAGAAATGCCTGTTTCCAGAAGAGAAAGTGGTCTTTCACTATAATGGAGACTGAACCAACAGAGCCTTAGAGGGAACTGCTCCCCCAAAAGTGCTCACTCAAATCCACTTCCTCCTGGATCCCCAGAGGAAGGAGAGGGAGAGAGAAGGCCAGAATGGGGGCAGAGGCAGCCCTGCCCCTGGCAGCTTCCCAGTTCCCCTTTAGATAGTGATCCACATAAACTCTCATTTTACAAATGGTTCCTCGGCTGAAACAAAACAAAATAAAGAGAGTTTGAAAACCTTTAGTTCGTGCCAAATCCTTAAATTTATGGAGGCTGCAACTGAAGCCCAGGCAGTTCCTCGTGGCCATTTCTACCACTGCACATTTCCTTCTAAGCCAGTAGAGTGTTAGGATACCAGGAGAGTGAAATAACTCAGGAGGGATTTCTCCAAAATGCACGAAATCCCAGTCACCTCCCTTCAGAATGGAAAACGGCTAGGATATAATTTCAAGCAGGCTAGGAGCTGCCGTCCAAGAGACTAAGGGTAGTCCAAGAGACTCTGAGTCTGCCTCTGCTATCCGCTGCTGGCTTCCCACAGGCTGGGTCTAGGAATTTCCTGGCTTGGCAGGGCTAACGTGTCTAACACCCTGTCACATCCAGATGCATGGAGAAATACTTGAGGCCACATCATTTGACACAATTTCTCTGCAGGTACAGACTCCCCCCAAATGCAAAAGCATTGAAGAAACGGAGCGGCAAAATGTCCCCACTCTGACTGCCATCCATCCCCAACTTCCGCATTTTTCCCCTCCTAAGAGAAGACTATGCCTGCATTGCTGCATTTTAAGATATAACTCACAAATTAAAAACTGAAAGAAGAAACGCATTTTTCTGTCAATGGCTTAAGGGGATTCCACCTCTAAGCTGCTGCTAAAGCTTTCTTAGTCTTTTTTACATTTGTAACATTTTGGAGCAATTTGCTGGAGTCAAAGAAAGCAGTAAAATTTCCACGACCGACTTCAAAGTCCCCAAATCCTGTATCAGTGGAGGGGAGTCTGGTAGCAACACCAGAGGGGACGTTTTTTCAAAGAGGTGTGCGTAGGAACGTGCCAGGCATTTTTGCCCTGGGTCTGCGATTGATGTTAATGGCAGACATGTGACCAAATCTCCATGTCGTTCTTTGAAAAATGTCCCCCGCCCCATCACTTCAGGCTGTGACAATGCAGATGCTATGGAAAAGAGCTAGAACAGAATAGAGGAGTGGCTGGCTGCCTGAGCTCCATGAGGAATCCTGGCCTCGACTCAGTGAACACAAGCAAGTCTCTCTTTTACCTGGAGAAGAGCACGGAGCAAACTCAGGTGGACCCACAGGAGGGGCTGGATGGTTTCACACTTGGGAAAGGGATCTCACAATGCAACACGCTGGAGAATCAGCCAGCCACGGTCACGCCTTTCTTTTGTAGATTTTGTCTCCACTCATAGCATGGCTTTCCAGTTTTTTCTAGATTAGATTCCTGTCAATTCATCTCGACCTGTGTTCCAAGCAACCCTTTATCCCCAGTATGCACATCTAAGTCATCTGCTGTGTCTAGCTGAATCCCTCACATCAAATTCACTTTCCAGTATCTAGGTAATATACAGTGTTAATTTTAACGAAGAATCCTTCTTAAAACAATTAAGGCATAATTACCTTGATGGCAAACTAATTGGAGGAAAAGATGTATTTTCAAGAAATTTACAAAAGAGGACATTAAGAAATAATTCCGGTGCAGAAGACATTTTCCAGACCATCTGGGAAAAGAAATTGAGCCCAAAAAACTAACCGGAGAATGTCAGGATGGGGTCTTCAAGAGATCTGGAAGAGGATAAGAGAACAACTTTCAATGTTGCTAGACAATCAAGATGTCATCTTCGACATTTCACCAGCTTTGACAGGCTGGCTTCACCCTTTGGCTGGCTTGTTGGTGTACCTAACTGCTGACTCAGCTTCTCCCTGTGCTCCCCGGAAGGCCCTGAGACAGATGCTGTGTGCAGCTCACTGACACAGGACCGTGTTGAACATGAGAATGTACGAGGCATGAACTCCACACTCACGAGGAGGTGAGAAGCTGAAAAGGCAATTGTCTTCCAGAATGAAGTGATGAGTGTCTCTGTTTATGTGGTTTAAAAGTGCTTCAGTGGAGAATCAATATGTCTGACAGTGTGTGCTCAAGCATTTTCGTTAATTTGAGCCAGAACCATTTCCCCTTAATCCTGTTTCTTCTATCATCCAAATCACACAGCACTTAAGTACCTAATCATAGTAATGGCAAATAATATAAAGTTCTCATTGTTATCTGGAGAAGTCTGTACAAATAATTCAGGAATATATCTACACTTATAAAGCAATAATAAAATGCATTATTTTTTCTATGCAGAATTTTTAAAAAATGCACAAAATCCAGATCTTCTGAATCTCCTTGGTTTACACACTGGATCTGTGAAGAAATGATCACTGTGCTAATTGTATGATTCAGAGAAGGCTTTAATTTTAGACCAACTGACTGGTTTTCCAACAGAGAATAATGAGATCTCACAAGGAGACTGGGAGAATGTGACCAAGCCAGATACCATGGCTGTTTAGTGGCCAAGTTAGACTCTAAACTGAGACTTCCAAGTCCCATTTTATTCCCTTATATTATGGGTTAAATCTGAGATGTCCCCCAGAAGTCTCATTGAATTCAGAGGTGGAAGTTTTGAAAGGTGACTGGATTATTGGATAAATCCATTGATGAGTTCCTAGCCGGATGTGCTCTTAGGAAGTGGAATGTGTTTGGAGATAGGGATCTAGGGGTGAAACACAGAAGGGTGTGCTCATTTCCAGATATTCCCTTTCCTCTGTCTTTATTTTCTGGAGAAGCTTTCCTCTGCCATGCCCTCCCATTGTGCCCCTTCTACCTTGGAACCAATCAATCATGGACTGAATCTTTCAAGACCATGAGCCAAAACAAACCTCTCCTGTTTTAAATTGAAGGTGTTGTGTATTTTGTCTGAGCAATGATAAAATGACTAACACAGAACGTCAGTCAAAAGGTAGAAATAAGATCATCAATGTGACTGATGATGGCTGATGATGTGGCCCAGACACCTTTGGAACAGATTTTCAGGAGAAGCTTGGGAAACTTTAGAGAAGGCTTAGACTGCTGTGAGCAGAGGTTGACAGAAGATGCTGGTGGAAGCTTAGAAGACTAGACTGCTTGATAGGAATGTGGACAGTAAAGGCCAGGTTCAGGAAATCTGGGAACAATGACCCTATGGAAATTAGATTAGAGATCATACATATTATACTCTAGGAAGAACTTGACTACATTGGACTAAGACAGTGTGAGGCTTAATTTAAAGATGGTGGATTAATTAATCTGACATAGAAAATTTCAAGTTAGCCCAATGTTGAGGCAGTGGTATGGTACTGGTGACTGCTTTTAGCCAGCTCTAAAGTGAAAATTAGGAGCAAAAGCAGAGCCAAAAAACCCAGGTACTTTGTCTGACTTCCTTGCCCTTGCTTATAAAGAATACAGTTGATAGTGATAGATGACCTGGCAGGCCAGATGAGGCAGAGAAAATGCAAAGAAATTATGCCCCTCTTTCCAGAAAATGCTGTATTGGCAGACAGAAAATAAAGTGTGGGAATTCTACCTGTGGCTTCGTCACTTTCTGAGCTTCTTTAGATAACCTTGTATCCTGGGCTCTTTTCTAGGAGTTCTAAATCCTGGTTGTACATTAGAATGTCTAAGAACTATTTAAAATAAGAATACTGATGCCTGATCCCCCGAGGGCTCAGAGGCTCTGATTTAATTGATCTGGAGAAGAAATAAATGATTTTAATCCCCAGTCTCTTCCTGAGTATCCAAGGTTTATGACCCATTCTCCAGGTTCAGAGATATATTTGTGTCTACATGCTTTTATTGTAAACTCTGAAAGGGATATAACTAGGCACCAGTTTTCCTCTGCTGTATTGAACCATTGTCCAAGGCCTGACCAAGCCTATTCTCAGAAAGTCAGACTGGGCAGACAGCTTTCCTGCAGAACCCGGCTAGCCACTGCTTATTGGATGAGAGATGAGCCAATCATCTCTCTCTTCTGAAAACAAAAATTTAAGTGTCTCCAATCAAGTCAACCCAGAAAGAGTGTCTGCAGTGAGATCCAGGAGTGAAGGTGGAAATTCCCTGTTCTCAGAAGCAGAGTTTTAGGCAGACTACTGTGGACAATGAAAGGAAGAGGAAAGGGAATGAACTTCTATCTCCAGCTTTCCCCCAAATCAGTTGGCATTTCATGACTCTAAGGGACACCTTTGTCTATGTAACAAAGGAATTGTTATGGTCTCCAGTAATCTAGGTGGGGCTTCGGAAGGGGATTGAATCAGGGGTACTGTACTCATGGGTGGATTCATTCACTGGTAAATTCAGTGGCTGAGCATCCTGTTAGGAAGAGGGGCTGGTTGAATGAGACAGGTCACTGGGAGGGGTCTCCTCCCGGTCCTTCCTCCCCTCTCAGCTCCCTAACACCATGACACAGCAGCCTTCCTCCACAGCAGGCCCTGCCACCACGCTGCGTCTGCCGAGGCGCCTGCTCACCGTGGACCACAACTTCTGAAACTGTGACCTCAAATAAGCTTCTCTTCCTTTAAATTGTGAACATCAAATATTTTTTCCCAGAGATGAAGAAAGTGACCAAGACAGGAAACAGAAACTTAGAGGCAGAATTTTTATGTTCAAAGCATCCCTGGCCAAAACTTTAGGAAGTTAGAATGTTCTTTCTAGGATTTCTACTGTCCCTTGGATGGCTACTCAGTCGTGGATGATTAAGCTAGTGGGTTTTCTAGCCTGGGGTTTTCCACTGAAGTAGAGCATCCCAAAATGAGATTCTGAAATCCTGCTGGGACCCATGAAGGCAGTAACCGCGCCCACCAACATTTGCATGGCTGTAAAGAGTTGTAGGATTGATCTAAAAGACTGCTTCTCCTTTTGGATATCTATCAGTGGGTTTTGTTGTTGTGCTATCAAATGAGTACAATAAATACATAGGATGATGAAGAATCATTGAGAACTTGTCTTACATGGGGGAAAAGTAATAACGGGGATCTTCAGTGCTTAAAAATGTGTTAGAGTTCAATAATTTAGGCCGGCACTTTTCAACACTGCCCTCATGCTAGTTCCTTGAGATGGGTGATTAAAAGGCAGGTTCCATGCTCACCTAAGCCTAGAATATTCTCCGGTTCCATCGGTGTTGGTGCACTATGCATATAAGACACACAGATCAATCTATAAAGGCTCTAAGACAGACCATAGTAAAATTAAATGTTTAATTTATAATTTACCGAAATTTTGACCACAAAAGTTTTTTTTTTTTTTTTTAAATTTTTCAAGTGTAGTATTTTTTTTAAGAGATGGGCAGGTAATAGCTATAAATAACTTTTCTATGCTTTTCTCAATTTTTCAATTTTTGAAAACATTGATTTTAAGGCAGAGGGGGAAAGTGCAATACCATAATAGCAAAGCTATTCTAATACAAACCAAAGCTTGCAAGGTGTCAAGGTCAAATCCTCATCCCATATAACGCTGTCCAAGGCCAAGCATGCTGGGGTGTTTACCTCGTGCCAGGTGCTTTACATATATTATCATACTTAATGCAGGTGCTTTACATACATTACCATATTTAATCCTTTATGCCCACTTTTGAGAGACTACCCTATCTTTCAGATTCAAAAAGTATGTATTCTTTTTAGTGTTACTACAGATTTTGCTGATGACTTTTTATTAAGTGGGGCTTTTGCTGGGGTGATTTAATGCTGATCTGTCTTCACTACCTGACAATTTCCTGAGTGCCATTTGTACATCTGACACTTCACACATTATAGAGTGTAAAGGAAATGTATCGCATCTATTATTTTTTAAGTGCTGTTGAAAGGACAATCTTTAGTTTTTTGAGTTGGAAACATCTACTCCTTAACACACTAAAGTCAAGCCACAGAATCACTTGTTTTGAGAGCTGGAGGCTCCTGAGGGTCAAGACTACAAGAAGTCCTCGCTTTGGTCTTGTTGGTACTAATACAATTACATGTGCTTTCTGCTGGGACTCACTTGACCTGCTCAGGAAAAGATGACTAAGAAGTGGAAACCTGGGCTCTTACTGTAGGAGCTGAGCTTAAAAGCTGGGGGATGGAACTAAGGAGGGAGAGGGTGGAGCTAAGGAAGGGAGAGGGGACAGACTGACCCCAACAGGGACAACATGGTATCTATTTAGAAACATCAGTATGAATGCAATGCAGACTCAAGTGACACCTTCATTATTCTGTGCTTGAGTTTCCTTAACTATACAAATGGGATTCAAATACCTGCACGTCTAGTTGTTTTGAAGATCAACAAAGGCATAGGTCCTACCTCCCAGGAGATAGCTGATCCACAGTAGCTGGTCCTCACAGCCCAGAGCTTTGCACCCTCTAAGGGCAAGGCTGCTGGAACATCCTGGTCCTCAGCTCTGTCCTCTAACCCCTGCTAAACAAGTAAGACCCCCAAGTGACCAGAAGAAATGCTAAACATCAACTCTCCTTCGATAAAGTTTGAGACTCATGATTGTCCTATATTGCAGAGCTACGAAGAAAAACTCTATAGGGATTTTTTTTTTTTATTAGTACAGTACAGATCCCATGGAAATAAGACTTCTAAATCCCTGCTGATGTCCTTGTATATCAGAGAGCTCGTGCATGGGCTCTTTTTCTACATCATCCTCTTCTCTTCCTTTTGGTGATCTTTGCCAAGGCTGAGCCCCAGATAACACTCACTCAGTCTCTCCAGGGCCTGTTGCTGGGCAGACACTTGGGCATTTAGGTTGCATGTTTATGTCCTTGATAGCTTTGCTCAAAAAATATTTTCCGGCTTCAGAAAATAAAACCCTGCTAATGAGCACATAATAAATAACAAGCAGAGTATCTTTCTCTGAAAAGTTTCAATTAATGAGGTAGACTGGCATTAATTTAAAATGATTACTTATTAACATTCATAAATTTCATTGTTTCATTAAACATCTAATTGTACACCTATAATGGGGTATGTTCAGGGTGTTCGTAATTTATAGAATATATTGATTTATGGTTTATTTGATTGTAATGTTTTTGGGTGTGTTTTCGGAGGTTTATACCAGGGACCCATTTGCACCCAGAAAGCTACACCAGGGTGTCTGTAGTATTATTGCGTCCTAAGAGTAAATATCAGGGACTCAAGTGAATGTCGATATTTACACTGTGATCAGTTTCATCTCCTCCTCCACACTGTAATTTGTCAACTGTAAAGATTTCATCCTTTGATGCCTTCTTACCAGACAGAATTCTATAGCCCTATTCACTTCTCAGATTAACAGCTTAGTATTTAAAGTTGGAAAGTCAGACAAGACAATACGTAATAAGAAAACTTTAGGGTTCCCCAATAAATAACGCTTGTCTTCAATTCAACAAATCTTAGAGTTTGAAACAGAAAGCTTTTAAAGAGCTGTCCTTCCAGGTTTGAATATAATGGTCCTGGGAAAAATGGAAATAATTTTTGCTTGATAATCAGTCACAAATTATTTTTTCCTTTAAAAAATTAATTAAAAACCTAGATGGAATAAATATTTCAAGACACCAGCAGCAAAATGGGAAAATACCATGTGTTTGGAGTTTTAGTGCCCTCTGAGTACAGAAATTTATTTGCAGCAAGCAGAAAATAGACAGCAAACATAAAAACACAGCGGAGTCCCCCTAGTAAAATTATTTATCAAGCTAACAAGGGAGGGACTCTTCTAGTAACAACAAGCCAGCGAGGAAAAGACACAGCTTTATATTTTACCTTTGGGTTAGCAAACCAGTAAAAATGCCAACTGACAAGCACTTCACATAAACATTTCTTTCTAAATGAGCTTCCTTGTTAGGGGGAAAGGAAAAAAAAGTCTTCCATGCTAAGGAGCACGATAGCTTTCAGACAGAGAATTCTAGCATGCATATTCTGGCTCTTCTGTGCACAAATAACATAACTGAAAATGAAACAAGGCCACGTGAACTACAAAGCGAGTTTAAATAACAGCTTAGAAGTTCATTAAAGAAAATGTGTGTCGGATGTTATCAGTGTGTCCTCACACTGAGACGTGGAGAAGTCAGCTTGGAAAGATGCTTTTTCGGAATTAGTTTTAACATACTCTGGAACAAACCACAACCACATATATTAATGCACACAGATATTTATATACGTACTGACATTGCCTCTATGGTATGCCCCTCCCTGCTGTGTTTTTTCAAATATTGATTTTATGAGCAAAAACTCCAAAGTCAGTTTTTACAGTTTAGCTTAATGACACCAAACTTTCATTATAAATTTTAAGTCTTGTTACTGTGGTTTGCAGTCACAGGAAGAGAGAGAGGAGAAACAAGCAAAGAACAAAAAAAGAAAGAAAGAAACCCACAAGTCAAAAGCAATGGCCCGATCCCAATTAAATTTTAAGGAAATAGTAAAAAGATACATTCTCAGAATAACTGCACCCTCAATGGCTCTGCAAATAACTCCTGCTGCATTTTCAGTGAGATCACACACTTGGGTCAACATGGTGATGATGGGATGGTGCCTGTTTTATTGTGGAAGAAAACGATGCCTAAACAGATGGGAGCAAACTAGAGGACGCAGTAAAAGGCTGTGTACAGGTAGACGGACGCCTTGCAGGTACCGAGCCCCTGCCCTGCCTCCCCGTCAATGTCTTGGAAAATAATTTCTAGCAATAGCAACGGCAAGCTTTTCATTACTAATATCAGCTGACTCAAATAAAACAGAAGGAAAAAAAAAAAACTAAAAACAAATCCTTCCTTATTTTTCTCCCTCTCTGGAACAGGGTGACATTTCACGACGCCTCTGTAAAGCCTCCCACTCTCAGGCAGGAGGCAAGTTGTACCCTGTGCTTTTCTTTCAGGGTCAAAACTCAAATGCTCCAAATCTACTCCTCTGGGCAGGTTCGGGAGCTGGGCATGATATTTACCCACAAGTCTACAGTTTGCCGGACGGGCCAGGTATACTGCAGGACCACCACCACTTCTGCCCATTGGTGAGGGTCTCCTCAGGATGCTGCCCAGCAAGAGGAGATCTGATGTAGCACTGTAAGTAGCTCAGCCCACCGCCAGTGGACACAAGAGTGCTAGGGACACGGTTCATTTTTACCAGCAGCTTTATTCACTGGCTCTGAGCTGAGGCCAGACTCATGAGCAGCAGTGCTAAAAGTTCTGATCCAGTGGTTCTGTGAATCAGCAGAACACTGAACAAGTGGAGAGGCGGCGGGTGCACGGGCATGAATAGGGAGCCCAGCGAATCCAAGTGTCCAGGGAGTCCCCAGAGGCTTCCTGAGGAGGAAGCGGAACCCTGGAACCCTCAGATCTGTGAGCCCCAGCGTCACTGTCACTTACAGAAACCCTGTCCCCTGGTTGTGAATCCAGATTCACTGTGTAAACATGGCAGCAAGAGCTGGTGGCATTTTGGACACTTTGCCTTTTCATCCTACTGGGCCGTGACAAGAAACTGTTTAGAATATTAAAAGGAGAGGAGGAAAAAGAAAAAGAAACATTTGAGGAAAACCAATAACAAAACAGCTTCTGAACATCTGGTTAGAACGTCAAGTATGCGCTACCCACAAGGGCAAAGAATGAAAGAGTTCTCTGGCTGGGGTCAAGTTGCCCACACTGGTGATGGAATGCATGTCTGTCTTGGCCTCCCTCGTAGCTCAGAGCAGACATATTGCCTCAAGGATCTCTCAGACAGGCATGTCTGGTCAAACGCAGCGTGCAATTCCAAGCAGATTTAAGGGTACAGTAGGCACCTAAGATTGGTCAAAAGGCTGCTAATGGCTCCCCTGGGGGTGGTGGGAGGGAAAGAGGAAGAAGCAGAGGAGGAGGAAGAAGGAGGAAGAGGAGGAGGAAGAGGAGAAGAAGGAGGAGGAGAAAGAGAAGAAGAGAAGAAGAAGAAGAAGAAGAAGAAGAAGAAGAAGAAGAAGAAGAAGAAGAAGAAGAAGAAGAAGAAGAAGAAGATAGAAGAGAAAAAGAAATATAAAATTCTGCTCCATTGAAAACCTTCCTCCCAGTAGGAAATGTTCATGTTAGCTTTCTCCCCCACTTCCTGTACATCAGGAGTGGACCTCACTTTAAAATCCAAACTAGCTGGAGGCAGGACACAGACACTGGACACCTTAGTGTAGACTCAAGCCTTTAATTAACTACCATCAGTGACAAAAGGTCTCTATTTTGATTAAGTTTACAAAAGGGAGTCAGCCCTGGTGTTGGAATCCCTTTAAATAATTACAAACCCCAGACTTCACTCTGTTGCTGAAGCAGGCAGAGACCAGGGTAGAAGAAAAGAAACTTTGTGTGTGCAGATCCCAATTTAAAGGAAGAGGACCTCAGGGTCAGTTTCTAGGAGTATTTCAGATCAATCCCATCCTCACCTCCACTGCCTGCCTGCCGGCACTTGAAGGTGCTTTTCAGTAGACTAAAGTGGCAAAAAAGAAATCTCGTCACCGGCTGCATGGGAATAACCACATTATTAGAGGACTCCTGCTGAGGGAAGAGGGGACAACAAAATCCTACTGACCAAAGTTTCCCTGTACCTCTCTTTTTGGAGGAGCATGCTTGCCTCAGCAGTGCTGAAGTCCTAGGCCGGGCTTTTCTGTTGTTCCTTATGTGTTAATATTTCACAGCAGCTTATACTTGGGGTCACTGCTCAGTGGCCACCTGGGCTTCTCCCCTGACAATATCTGTAAATCCCACAGCTGGTTGGATTTTCCCAGGAGACACCTGAAACTGCCTATCCCCTCCCCCACTGGGCATCAGTCCCCATCCCCCATCGGGACGGATTTATGTGCTAACAGCTTCCCACTGGCATTTTCCAAATATTACCAAATGAAAAGCAAAAACAAAGAAACAAACAAAAACCTTCAAGCCCGGTGCTTCGCTCATTTATTGCTGATAATTTCATTAGGTGCCAGGAAAAGCAAAAAAAGAAAAAAAAATGCAGACACAAAACAACAACTTGACAGTAATTTTTGGCGTGAAGAAATGAAAGACTCAGCAAGCTGCAGGTGAAGGGAGTTTAAACGCTGGCATCTGGGATGGAGCAGTAAATCTGAGCTTCTGGCAGGTGACTGAATGTGAGCTTTCAGAACGAGAGCTCTTTACAGAAGCATCATTTTGTTTTAAGTAATGAGTACTGTGCTCTGTAGAAAGCCCTTCCTCCTTTCTTTCCTCTAAAGGTGTGTTTCTTTCTTTAAGTCTGATCCATCAATAGTGTTCTAGAGTTAACTGAAAATAATACACTTTCATATGGCACCATTAGGTCAGTCACTTTGCCCAAGCTCTACTATAATTAATTGATTAAATCAATTTAGCAGCAGGCCATAGCCTGTAAGAGGAACCTATTAGCCAGCCAGTCTGAGAAGGGGGTGCATAATTTAACCAACTACAATGGCAACAAAAAGCAGGGTGAGTTTCCCTAATGAAATACATCAAACAGAATTATTTCCCCTCATTTTTTCCAGTGACAACCGCATGGATCCCCTAACACAGAGTGCTTGATACATGCTTGCAAAATTTGTGCCAGATCCATTCCCACTGCAAATCTCCAAGCAAGACAGCCTTGTCCTCTTCTTGTCCTGTGAGCAGGCAAATTTTTCTAAACACTGAGGATTCAGAAAGCCCCAAGAAGCCTTCAGGGAAGACAAGTTCAAGACCAGCCACTTGGACCTTTCAGAGGCCCCAAGAAATCAGAACGGACAGTCTGGCTGGAAACAGCAAGTTCACCGCTTCTATGCACAGAGTTTGAGCAGGGACACTTCAAAGGACAGCAGGTTACAGCGTCTCTACCTTTATATTGGAGCTAAATAGTGGTGCATGCTGTGCCAGGCCACCCGTGTGGACACTGGAAAACCGTGTCTGCGTTTTATTTCTGAATGATTATAGGCCACATGGGAGGATTCGTAAGCAGAACAGAAACAAGATTTCTGACTACCTTAACTAGCTTGGTTTTGTCGTGGTTTAGTTTTACCCCAGTTCATAAAATAATAAAGCCTTCCTGACAGCCGGTAGCTTTTGGAGTCCGTACCAGCAACATAGGTGTGGTCACATAAAACATGTCCATGCTGAGAGCCTAGGAAAAACACTGATGGATATGCTAGAACCAGTGAGCAGTGTCTCTACAAGTTCCCACAGTGTCTCCCATGGATGACAGGAAAGCCACAAATGGCCTTTCCCTTGTGCATGTGTCCCACCTGCCCCAAGGCAGCTCTGGAAGGTCGCATCCAGATAGGTCTTAGCCAAAGTCAGGAATACCTGAAATGGGCAGAGGATAGACATGAGCTGGCTAGGTCCGTGGGTACCTTGAGGTTTCATGATTCAGCTCAGAAGATGCAACAGTTTGCTGGGAAGGTCTACTTTCCACGTCGGTGAAAATCATAGTGGGTTAAGCAGTCTCCTCCAGGGCCAGTTCAAAAGCCACCCTGAGCGTGAGAGTCAAGCAAAGTCTTCACCACAGCCATAGTCACAGCTCAGCCCCTGGTGCTTCTGGGAACAGTCTCCAGCAGACAGCAGATGGGGTGGAAGGCTCGGGAGGAGCAGGGTGCAAGTGTTGATTGCATGTTCAAAGACCTTCCTGGATCAAGCACAGTCTTGATAAACCATGAGTTTTGGTTGATTTGAATAAGTTAGTCTGTAACATGCGCTAATGAAAAATGTTAGTCAGCATCCAGGGATGCTCCTGAAATGGAAAATTTAATCTTTTTGTGATACCACTTGGGATGGATATTTCGTAATATGTCCATGAACCATAATACAATCTAGACTGTTGTTCCGAGAGTAAATGGAAGATAATTAAAAGGCTCCCCAAATGGCTCATGACTGAATTTCCAGACCCTTGCCTAGAAAACTGCCAGAAATAAGCCATAAGGTACACACAACGGCATGAGCAAGGAGGTAGAAAACCCAGCGGCTCAACATTTTTGTTTTTTGTCTTTCACTATTGAAATGCTTTAACCAAAGTGACTTCCAGAAAATAAGTAACTTTCCCAAGAGCACAGATATCCAGCTTTTCATCTATCAGCTTATAATATCTAATGTCACCGAGGAACTTCAAGGAATTGTCCTCCTCCTTCCCAAATTCCCCATCTGACCAAATGGCTTTCTCTTCTTTGCTCTCTCCTGTCAATCATGTTCACGGCTGAAATTTGATTTCTCTCCCACAGTAACCTTATATGAAATACCGCCAGTGGGGTCAGGACCACTGTGAACTTTGCTTTTAAAGTTCATTAACTCTTTGCTCAAAATGGATGGTTTCAATGTCACAGAACCTGCCAGGGAGCCTGGATCATCATATTTGATCGGTGACTTTCCAATCACAATTATAAAGACAAGGGCAAGAGAGGAATAAAGATCTGACAGTGCATGCAATCCCGAGACACACAAATCAACCCCACAGATGTACACCAAATTTGAAAATCTATGTAGGCAAACAATTAGAGAAAATGTTAATTTTGTAAAAGGTTAGCAAAGAAATTATAATACATATTCACAACCCAGTTATTCAAAGTGAAACTCTCATCACAGCAGCTTAGAAGTAAGTAATCAGATACTATTTTTGAATAGAGGGGAAAATGGGTTCTGTTTTTTCTTTTGTTCCTTCAATGCTCTCAAATCGCTGGATTCTTAAAGTGCCTCCTCTGCAAAGAGTAGCAATTTGACAGTGTGACTTTTACCCCCCTCAGTTTTGCGAGAAACCAAAATAAAATGTATTTCATGCAAATTTCTCAGCAAGCAAAAATTTTAATGAAAAAAAAAAAAAACTTTCTTCCATTAGCCAATGAGAGGCAACAAGACTACATAAAACTATGAGACTAAACAATTATTGGTGTGAGAGCATTGGTCTAGTTCTCCTAAAGAAGAAGATTCGTAATTAAATTCATACTGGGACACTTGTAATTGCAAACCCATTTTTAAAAGCTCAATTTCATTTTTTAGTGCATGAAAATCAGATTTCTATCCCCATTTATCTCCTCTCCTCTCCTTCTGCCTCCAGTTGAAGAGGAAAGGGTCTCAGAGCCACATTTGGGCACAGAAGGGAGCGCACACTGTGCTTTAAAGTTACACTGAATTTTTCCCAACATGAGTATGGACTGAATTACAAGCAGCTGTAAATTTGGTGTGTTTTGGAGGCCCAGGTAGAGCTGACCAAAAGCCATGGATGGTAGTTGCCCAGACTCATCTAAAATTCCTGCCGTTTGAGAAGGACTACCTTTTCCAGTGTCAACCGAGTCATGTTGGATAAGGCTGAACATCTGAGATCTACCCAGACCACATTAGTACCCAACACATATGTAATGAATTAAACACAGAAAATAAACGCATGCTGCTTCTCACACAAACTGCTCATCCCACTTCTCGGCAGCACCCGGTACCGCCATTTACGTTGCATGTCAAACCCAAATATTAAAATGACTAAACACAGGAACTTTTCACACCTAAAGAATTAGCAGCATTCCTTGCTTGCTTGCTTTTTTCCCACTCATGGCAAACTCACTGAAACAAGCACATGCGAATCAAAAATCAAGCTGTACCTCTTCGACTTCAGGCAACTGGATTTCTCACATCACTGATGTAGAGGATTCCCTTGGGTACCTGATTCAGTAAATACATTAAAATAAACAAAAGGTAATTAATAACCACGAAGAATAGTTCAAGGACAGTATGTTAAAGGCAGCTTAACTATCTATGAAAAGGACAGAACCAGACTGCAAGAAGTGTCAGGGCCACTTGTGTTTGCATGGTGGACTCAGCCCAGGGAGGCGAGAGGAGGGGCGGGTAGGGAAGGGAATGGTCTACAGTACAAGGCTGTTTCCAGTTAACAGTAGTTCTCCCATTGGGGGGCTGACGTGGCCCTAAACTTAGTGGCTGGCAGCCTGGATCAGCTTTGAAACTGTCCTCCATTCAAAGGGGGCCAAGACAGTCCAGATTCATAGCGGCGAGAGGCTGAATTACTTATGATGGACTCCTCTCAAGGATTCTCCACTGCAAGTCTTTCCAAAGCCTCACCGGTGCAGCTGTGACGGGAGGTTATTAGAGAATGTGCCCTTTCATATCCCTCCCCGGGCCTCCTTTGCTCTGGTCTGCTCTCCTGGGATGGCTGACCTGTACTGTCACTGTTCTCCTAACAAACGGAACCCTTTAGATACTACCCATCCATGTATGCACTTCTCTGTTTAAATTAGTAGGGTTACACAGAATAGAGACATGAAAATGAGGTTGCTTTCTTTTTTTTTTAAAAACAAGATTTTTTTGCTTCACTGTGAATAACGGAGTACAGTAATTCCAAGTAGTTAGCTTTCTATGGTTCAAAAAATCCTTATTATTATTAGCTGTACTAATGTAAGTGGCAAAATAATGATCATTTACTCTACAGAGCCCAATATTTTCCAGACAGCAGTTTAATAACAAACTAGACCTGTCATTTCTTCCTATAGTTAGTCACACTATACAAGTTCAGACTGTCAAAATATATTTAAAATCTAATTTGAAAAATTCAACATGGTTACAGCAAATCTGTGTACAATAACTGCAATAAAGTAGTAAGTCAATCTAATTTTTTTTCAACAAAGATGTGCACTTATTTCTCGAGCCCCCTGCATTTTTATCTGGGTTGCCTTCCAGCTGGTGTGAACAAATACTTTTCTCACTGTACGCTAATGTCTACAGGCTGCTGAAACTGAATACATAGTCTTTTACTTAAATTCTCATTCAACATAACTCTCAAATGCTTTGAATTTTCTTTGCCTAAATAGTAAGACTATGCCCAAATACTCAAATAAGCCAATTTGGACTCATGTATCTGTCAGAGCTCTCTCAAATACATTAAGTGCCTTTATTCATGTGTGTTTCTTATTAGAAATGCTTTTAAAGGTGCAAACTTCTTCACAAATTAATCTTTCAATAAATATATTTTTTCTGTACACATACAGAGATGAGAAAAGAACACGAAATGTTCTGAAATTTCAAAATCTGGAAGTGTATCAGCAAAATAAATTGTTCCCATTTGAAGTTCAAGCAGTTAATCTCTTAAAATGATAAAAACAAAAACTTTCCATTTAAGATTCTTCTTTTTTTAAAAAAATCTTTAGAAACAACAGATTCTTTTAGAAATGCAAGCAAAGAGAGTTTAAAAGCTTAAGAGATGGTGGAGAGAATATTGTTGTAATTCCTTTGGGGCGTTGCAAACATATGTTAAGCTTCAGCAAGGAGTATTTACATGAGATCATATACTGGAGAGGCATTTTTCAATTTTAGAAAAATATTACAAAGCAATAATTGGACGTAGGCTTTGTAAAATGCTAACCCCCCTTCCTTCCTGACCATATCATTGATAGGCTCTGTTATTTTTGGAGAAAAAAGAATCAGCCTCATTAAATGTAATATTTGGCATCTTGCCTGAAATCTCATCAAGTAGATGTCCTTTTGAGATCATTGGTGTCATTTTGTCCAGATGACCTCTCTCTCTCCAGCTACCTGGGGAACCCATCCAGTTTTCAAGGCGTTCACTTTCGGGGATCAGCACAGGGGTGGGGGCTCCCTGTGCACACCTGAATGGAGTCACAAAGCCTTTGTGGCTTCTCAGTTCTCAGTACCTTTGCCCAGACTTGTCACTGGGGGCGGGTGGTGAGGGCAAGGGTGTCTCACACGGGAGGGAGAGAGGAGATTTTTGAGCTGGACCTCGAAAGTGTAATCCAAGCCAGATGTCTGACAGCACAGAGCCTCTGCCACTAACCGCTGAAGTGTTTTTTAAATAGCACGCGAGTGTGCACGGCTCTCCGAGGGAGACTTTGAAAGGGTGTGATGCCTTCATAGCACTGTGAATGAACGTGCTGCACACAGACGCCAGGCCTGCGTCTCCACACTGCTCCAAGTCCCTGAAGCCTGGCCCAGGGACCACACCTGTCTCCCACATGGGCAGACTGTTCTGTGACAGCCTTTCCACCTGTGCTCCGCTCCCGTGCTCCAAAGGACACAGGAGACAGACAAATACTGCCCCTTCCTCATTTTAAATCCAAACAGTGGAGACCCCAGATTTACCTTGCAATAGCTTTCCACCTCTGCAGTGTGTTAATTAAAGGTGCGATAAAGAAATAGATAAATGTCAGAAACAATAGTTTGAATTCATTGCCCCAAAATGGAAAGACACAAATGTTATCTCCTAATAGAATCAGTCTCGTAGTAACTGTTGTGCAAATTTCCTGCCCCCTCTGGTTGTATCAAGAAGGCTTTTTTAAACTCTGTATAAAAGTGTCTCAGATGCTTACATCATTGTCTTAGTTTCAAAATATTTATCTGCACATTATAATAAATCTCTTCCCTACGAGAGAGAGAGCGTGTTCTCAAAAAAAAAAAATTATTTATGAAGCTGTACTGATACTTGTCTAAGTTAACTAGGGCCCCTAGGAGAGGGAAAGGCCCCCGAGAAAGGAATTCTTCCCGAAATGAGCAATCTGAAAGCCTGTCCTGCGGAGACAGCCCTGAGTGCCCAGGGTTTATCTCAATCTGTGTTAGGCGTGGCAGGACAGGCAGACCCTCATCCTGGAGCTGAGCGTTTGCTGGACTGGCTGGCTTTGTCTTACAATGTACATCCAACTGTACACCCTGAAGCCCAAACCCTAGCGAGAGTTCTATGATGATTTTCAAATATGTTATCTAGATTTCCTATTTCTTTTTCCTTTTTCCTTCGGATTCTTTTTAGCCCAATTCCCGCCACCCCCACCTCAAGGGTGGAGAGGATCTGGGAAATGGGCGGAAAACTTAAAACAAGTAAAAATCAAATATGTGGAAGTTGGTCCTGTTTACAGAGGTGTTGGACCACTGGCGGGTGGGTGGGGGTCTCAAAATGAGGGGCAGAGCCTTGGAGGACTGAACCCCACTCCCTCCCTCCCTGTGCCCACCTGGCAGTTTGCTGGCCGGTCAGCCAAGATAGCTCTCTTGGTAAATTTAAACTGGATTTCAGTACAGATCCAAGGCCCCTGCCTGGGCCTTGGGACCCATCTCCATCCCTGCGTGTTGGGCACGCTGCCTGCCCAGCCCCAGAGACTCTGCTGCTCCTTCCCAAGCACACCAGCCTCCTAGGGCTCCACCGCAGGGCTGAGGTTATGGGCCTAGCGCTGAGGGACTTTCTGGTGGCCTCATATGGTTCCAAACCAGGCCAGGATGCAGTCACCGTGTACCTGCCGCCAGCCAGGCGGAGGATCCCGAGAGAGGTTGAGGCGAGGCCAGCACCCAGGATTCCAGTCAGCTCCGGCCAGGGAACTTGGGCAGCAATGCCTAGGGGCACTTGGACTCTGCAAAGCAGCTGTAAAAAGAGCTGCCCAGTAAAGAGGTGGAGGTTTTGTGTGGGGTTATGCAGGAAATGAGGGCAGGCCCAGCAAGCCTCAGCGTTCTCCCTGTCGATGGCCCCTTCAGTCCAGGCTGCCAGACTCTGGGCATCAGAAGACCCAGCCCGTTAAACATTCTGGAACAGCCTTCCAGACTTCCCTCATCCCTGCCTTTGTCTATACTTCAACCCTCTGACTTAGGGATCCACGTCTTCAGCTATGGTGACTGCTTTCCAGCCTCAGGGCAAGTGGCCCCTCAAATACTCTCATGGCCCTTGCTGACCAGCCATGGGAAAAAGGAGTGCTGAAAATTATGCAGAGGACACGGGTGGGCCAGGGGTCAGGTGGGAAGGGGCTCCAGCTCTGGAGCTAAGGACCTCAGTGGTTTTAACGTTCTGTGGGGAGCTCAGGGCCTGTCAGCAGCTTATCAGTCACCCTGTAAACAGAGCCTTCCTGGTGAGTGGTGGGGACCCGGAGCTGCCCGGAGCTGCCCCCTGGTGATAGGGGTCAGGAGCCAAGGTTGGCCTCTGTGATGTTTTCCTCAGTCCCTGTGCTGTCCTCTTTCCTCTCTCCTGCTCTCTGGGTATAGTTTGGGGTCTCCTATTGTCCTGGGAGCCTCAGGCCTGCATGTCTTCTAGCACATCCCCCGGAGGAGACCCGGAACCACCTTCCACAGCCCTGCAGAAGTGGATGTGGCCACAAGGAACAGGGCAAATATTGGTTGTGAAAAGGAAATTCGCATCTGGGATTTTCAGGCCAAGATTCCTTTTTACAGCAGTCATTTTAGAGATTCTGGAAGGATCATGGTTTTGCTCCTGTGCAGCCAGGCTTCTTGGCCCTTCCTGCTCCTTAACCAAGGAAATCAAAAACCATTCTTTGGGGCCCCAGCTTAGAAACAGGGAAGCCTGGGAATCAGAATATTTAGAATGGAGAAAGTCAGAAATGAAATCCCCAGTGTGGGGACCAGAGGGAGAGGTGGAGGAGAGTGTGTGTTTGCATGTGTGTATGTATGTGTGTGCACGTGTGCATGTGTGTATGTGTGTGTGCACACGTGCAGTGAGTGCCGAGAACTATTTCCTGTTCACCCCCTTTGCCTCCAAACCTCGGCAGAGACGCTGCTCTCTTCCTGAATTAATATCACTTTCTATTCATGAGTAAAGATCAAGACAAATCTGCACAGAAAGGGGGAATGTGATTTTGTAACCCCAAGTCCTAAGTATAAGGAAAAAAAATTATTATTTAGCGAAAAAGGAAGCAAAAAATAAAAGATAAATAAATTGGGTTGGACAAGTGGAAGAGGTGCTTAGTAGATGATTCTGATTTGAGTAAGGAGCTCTGCATTCCCACCACAGCCTCCTTATGGGAAATGTGTTCGGGGAGTTTCTCAAAACTGTGCAACTCTGCTGCAAATTCGTACAAAGATCTGACTCCTGTGTGCTGCTGATAGGCGCTTTCTCGCTCGGCCTTGTTTTATTGGGCAGACATGGAAAACACACAAAGGGCTTTCAAATTTAAACAATAAAAAGCTGCCATGATATCATCAAACCTAGTGCAGTGACCATACAAATATTGGCATGTCTGAACGGTCCCAAAGGCTATCACCATCAAATCATAGATTGGTATGTTTATAAAAGTTCAGACATTTATAATTTCCTCAACGCTCTCCATTTCAGTTGGCTCTCAGAATCATTTCATCAAATGAAACCTATGTGTGTATAATTTTAAAGAAATGGGCAGCTGGACCTGGACTGCACCTGGCTTATGTGTACGCTGGCTGTGACTCTGGCTTTGCCACTGTGCGAGGGTAATATTCTGGGGTTATTTATTCCTGGAACTCTTGCCTTTCAAGTCCACTTTTCTCTCCTTGTCCTCTTCCCTCGCCTCCTAAGGATTGCTCAGGGAATGGGGACCCAGGCTGAGCTCTGTCTTGGTGCAGAGCGGATTGGTTAGTTTGCTTTCTATTGTTGTGTCCTGCCCCTCTCTAGAGGGTAAATATGCTCCCAATTTGTGGCAGGACTGTACTTCTTTATGCCCCAACAATCATGAGACAGCCTGGGAGACTGAAATTCTCTCACCCTGTCCCCTACCCTGCCAGAGAAAAAATGCCAAACAGAGCAGGGTTTGTTCCGGAGCTGGGGTGGGGCAGTGCCTGCAGAGCATTCCCCTTTCTGGAGCTGTTTGATGTCTGGATTTTGAAGATTTATATCAAAAGCAAGAGAAGCTGTGTTATGGGAAGGTGGGCTAAGTCTCTTGCTCTGTTTTTAAAAAATGCAAGAAAAAACAAGCCAGCAGGTTTCTGATGGCCGGGCGCTGAACCACTCCCTGATGGCCGCTCTGGACTAGGACATCTCTGAGACCGAGGATGGGCTATGAATGAAAACAAGCTGCAGAGTTCTCTTACTTTCCTTATAATATCAAGGAAGGTGCAGGCCCCAGGTTATCCATTCAGCATCCAGAAAGGGGAAAATCAGAGCCACTCATGGCAGAGAAAGCTTCCCCAAATAAAGGCCCCCCCAAACAGAAACCAAACCGAAGGAGGGAGAAAACGAAAAACAAAACAAAGACAGAAACAAAAACAGAAACATTTCTTTTAAGAAAGGGGCTGTTATTGTTTTAAAACAAGCACATGAAAGTGGATCCGAGTGGGAAGCTGAACAAATGGCCATCCAGAGCGGGAAAGCTGCTTCCCAGCCCTCTCAGGCAGGTTTAGACCCAGAGCTTGGGCCCGGAGTTCCCAAGCCAGTGCTTTTCTGGCACAAGAGTCAGATGGCAGAAGGTTGTCACTCGTGTATTTTGGTCTTCCCGTTCTATCTTAGTTAGTCTGTAACTACTGGTGGGCCAAAAGAGTAGAGCTCCTCGTGTGGCCATCAGACTTTTAAATATATTGATTGGTTTAGTACACCGCAGGAGGAGGAGGCTGCATCAGGCCAAGGGTTTGTGCACAGGGAAGGGAGTCGGCCCAGACCAAAACAACAGCAAAGCCAGCCATCCTGCCATGCCCCATGCTCAGGAACTCCTGAATGTGTCACCCGCCATTTCAGCTATTTCGACCAGGAAATGCAGGGAATGTGGCAACAGAGACAGCTGTGTGCCCTGCTCCCGAGAGTGGCTACCACTTGCCCGCTGTTCACTGCTTTTAGCAGTCGAGCTGGTGGCTTGGCAAGGGGAGGTCCTATTTAAGAACAGAAGACTAAAGAATTGATGTTGCTAAATAAAAACAACTGAGGTGAACTTGTAAAGGAGAAAAGCTCAGTGTGTATCGTGCATTCAGTAATAAACACAACATTTCCCATCGGAGTGGTCAGGGGGGAGAGGGGGTCCAGGTGGTAATGGCCCTGAGACACAGAGGAATTGAGGTCCAGAGAGCAGATTTATCTGCTGGGAAGACACGGGACCTCTGCCTATTTCATGTCAATAGACGGATTTGTCAGATACACTGAAAAAAAATATTCCATGGCTTTAGAGAAAGGAAACATGCAAAAAGCTGGGAAATTTAGTCATTTTTGTGAAAGTCAGAGAACAGAAAAAGGAGGGAGAAAATATAAAAAGCACTCAGAGGGTATATGTTTAGCTAACTTTGTATTTTGGCTGCACATGGCTTTCATTTACAGCTACGTCCAATTCATGAACACCGTCTGCTATCACAGATACGGACAGCACTATCTAGGGCCCCTGAGAAAGCCAGGGCACCCAGCTCCGCTGAAACCTCTGCCAGCGGCATCCGTTTGGGGTGGACAGTCAAATATTTCTTCTCTGAGTGCACTTCTCTGCCAGCGGAAACAACGAAACCTGAACACTTAGTGTTTTAATTGTGCACGTCTATATATGCTTTTCCAATGCTACCTCTTCACCTTTTCGGAAACTTTTTGTATGTATACGTCTGTATACATCTTTTATAATTTCGGTGAATTATTTTTTACAACTAATACTCTAGATTGGAAGCAATCACACCTGTTTGCTTGTGCACATCCTAAATCGAAAAGCATGGGTTTCTCGCCCAGGGTTCTGTGTGTAAGGCTCTCAGACAAGAGGCGGAGTTAGTTGTTAATTAGTGCAATGGTTATACATTTAATGGACTTCTCTAACGCAGTCATTTTTCTTTAAAAAAGAGACTAAATAGAAGTCAGGGGTAAGTGGTTCTCCAAAACTGCAAATAATAATCATAATAATAATCATAATAATAATATTTTTTTAATGCACAGCTCTCACATAAATTTCACTTTGTGAACACACTGGCAAGGACTCGTTGTTGGGGCTTCCAAAATGCAGCGAATCCCACTGGCGGCTCCAACTTGCTAGTGGGCTCAGTTCTGTAATTGGAATGGAAGGAATTTTAACACTATTTAGACAAAGACTCAAATGCAGCGTAAAGGGAAAAGCTAGATTTCCTTACATGATTTCTTTAAAAGAAAAAAAAAATTAGAGACTTACTTATAACCTAGGGCATCTAGAGAGGATTTAGGAATTCTTCACAGAAAAAAAAACATTTATTGGTGTTTGTCACTCACTGTCTTTCGGAGTTTTTCTGTTACTTCTAAAAATGCCTTTCAATACTTCATTCAGCCTACCGGAGGCCCATTTTGAGCAGCAAATTTTCACTTCATTTTGTAATGACTGAAGGCCCAAACCAGCTTATTGCAATGAACCGCCTTGCAGATTCCTATCAAACTGCTAAATTGTTGCATAACAATATATATTTTCTTCCCAATCCAGGTCCCACTCTTCCTCCAGTAATTGCAATAACTGAATCCTGGGTGTAACTCTTATTTTGAAATTGTGTGTGCCGAAAATATTTCATCGGATGCTAATCTTTTCCTAAAACTACTAGGTCTAGATTTGGGTCTCCAGAGGGAGGGTACATCTCATGGATGTGATAGAGAAACAAAACTCTCTGACACTGAGGACGGATGAGCAGGAGGAGGACACAGAGGCAGATTTGCTATTCAGACTTTTGTTAAGCAAAATTAAGTGTGGGTTCAGGAACCACATCCGAGCTGGCACCAACGGGAAGGTCAAAATGCAGAGGGTAAACACTGTCTTCGTGCTGTGTGGAAAGGAATCAGGAAGGCCAGTGATAAGGTGGCCAGACTCCTCAGCACCAAGCACAACTCTCCTTCAACAGAAGGCCTGCATTCCGAGTTGCAATATTATCTTTTTTTTTTCTCTTTAAAGCATTGAAAACAAAATAAAACAAAAGTGATCGTGTTTGGCTGTATTTTCCAAACAGTGCTGGCCTTGTCTAACATTCTACCAGCTTCTAGGGAAAGTTGACTGAGAGTACAAACTGCACGAATTTGTAACATTAGTGGCATGAATTTGTGTCAGTTTAAAATAGGTCAATGCTTAAGAGTTCTCCTTAGGAAGGGAGCTGAAATCTTTCCAAATGATCCTCCGGTTATCCCCCATACACAGCCTGTTTGGGGGGAGATACCAATAAATCAAAGCATAGCTTTCATTCCACGAAGGCATTATTTTTTGCTTATATTTCTGGGACTAATGTGATCTGAAATTACTACCAGCTTGCCCAAGTGGGAGATACTCACTAAGGATTCACAGTGGCATGATTTGATAACGCACTTTAAAGCAGATATAAAATTGGGAGTTATTTGAGTAAGGTGTGGATTTTTTTTTCTTATTTAAAACAAATGACCTCTGAAATTAAAGGAAAAAAAGAGAGAAAGAAAGAAAAGAAAAGCAAAGAAAAGGAAAGAAAACAAACAACTTTGATTTGTCCAAAGTGTTTATATTCAAGCTTGTCAGGCCTTGCTAACAAGAAAATCACAATGTGTAAGGGAAGAAGGAAAAATAATCAATCTTAGTCAAAAGACAAGAATTGTTTATCTTTACCACTAACTGAGTCTGTGCCTAAGCCACCTCGGATGGGTCCCATTTGCTGGAAGGTGTTTCTCTAGTCTGGTTTGCTGTTGGGTCACAAGCCCAGAGCCATGGTCAGAAAGTCAAGTTCCACTGTTTTCTGTCTTGTTTTGATTTTTGCTTTCTTTTGTCCTGCTTTTATTTTTTTTTTTAACCAGAGAGCAATGATGGGTCAACTGATTTCAGAAACTGAAAACTTTGAAGAGACAAAAAAAAAAAAAAAAAAAAAATTGAGAGGTCACAATTTACACAGATATTAAATATTCTCACTACTATATGGGGGCAGCCCTTCACCTCACAAAACAGCCCATAATTTCATCCTGAATTACTGTCTTGCTACTCCACCATGAACCCTTCCACTGGAGAAAAGGATGCATTTTACACTTCTCATGCGTTTGTTGGGCCCAGTTAAACTGTACGCTAAGAAATTGAGTACAGAATCAAAAAAAATGCAGTTTATTATTGTAGATTATTCTTTCTCTTGATATAACCAGAATTGAAAATGAAAGAAAAGCACATAGGAACATCACGCGTGGTTAGTTAGTAACTCAAGATATAAAACAATTTTGCACAGCAAAATATGTAAAAGAAAAAGTAACTGACAAGATTTTTTTATATTTATTGTGGTAAGATTTACTTTTCATTTTTTTTTTAAAGACAGGATGTCAGTCCCTGAAAATAACATTTACTGATTATTGCCTTTAAAACTGTGGATTTTTTTTAAGTTACAGAAAATCCAGTTCTGCACCACAATACAACTGTAAAAAAATCTGCATCATCTTAAAACTGTGCAGTAATGCCATTTTTATAACTGCATAAATTTTATTAGCGTTCTAAACATTTTTGCAATTTTTTTTTGTATTATATGCTTGCAGGTTATATCTTAGTGCAATTCAGTCCCAAATACTTTAATTTTGAAAAAAAAAACCATACATTTTGAATGTAAAATACCCCTACAGATATAAACAGGGGTGTTTCCCCTGTTAATACTTTGGTTTTTCAATACAGTCAGTGGTATAGCAAAAACTACACATACCCAACTTATATTTAAGTTGCAAGCACATGCTGTATAAGCTACTTTTTTTTAAACAGTCCCCTTGCAAACTCTACCCCCCTTAACATCACAACAGTAAACAATTTAGTGCATCAATCTTTTAAAAAATCTACAGCTACACAGACCTAACGCTTTCAAATTTATCTATAACATTCCTTTATCTGTAGCATACATTTTAACTGGGCTAACAGATTATAAAAACTAGAATTAAATTATATACTAGAAACCCATAGCATTCCACATTTGACAATGACCAAAAGCCAAAAGAAAAATAATAAAAATAAAACAAACCAAAAAATAATGGGGCAGATTTCTTTTCTTCAAAAAATAAATTTTAGACTGCTTTCAGCAACAGCACAATTTAAGTCCCCCAATTGGGGCATCATTCTTATTAAAAAGAAAGCATTAATGAGAGTTCTTTAATGTTTGCCATGTTAAACCCATTTTGGTATCTTGGACAAGGAATACCTCCAGTGCCTTTACAATGGGAGGCTGAAGTTTTAGGTAAGTCAGAGCTGTTTTGGAGCAGATGAAAACTTTCATGGGAAGAAGGCTCTAGGGTTGCGCTTTTGTTAGTTTTGTTTTGAACTCAAAAAAGTCATGAGACAATAAAACAAAAGAATGAATGCCATGCTCTAAGTCTTCGAACGTCCATTTCCAAGCCAAAAGGAAAAAGAAAAAAAAATAATTATACCATACATGTCCAGCATGCAGGCTTTTTTTTTTATTAATATAATGTCTCTTTTCCATAAAGTCTTTGAAACAGTTACAGTTCATTGTTGCTAAGACAAAGTAGCAAGCATAATAATGCATGAGATGAGAGTGAGTGTTTTTAATGGCAGGCTAAACTCTCAGATTTGGCATCAAAAGGCCAAAACTCACAAGTCACACCCAGAAGGTTGATGCAGGCTTGATTGTGGCAGGTTCATGAGGACTTTTTTTCTCTCTCTATTTTAGCATAACAATGCTAAAAACCCCGCTGGAACTCAGCAAGCTGCTGCTGCTGCAAAGTCTTATAACATTTCACATTTTTTTTTCTTTTGCAAGCTCAATCTCACTTGAAGAACTCAGAAGGAGAAAAAAAAAAAACTTTGCTTTTTTTTTTAAATCTTGGAGATAGGCGGAGAAGGAGTGAGGTGGAGGTTGGGTAACACAGCAAGCTCAAAAAAAAAAAAAAAAAAAAAAAAAAAAAGTAAAATCAAGGGAGAAAAAATCCAAACAAAATAAAACACACACACACAGAAAATGAACACAAGCTCATGAACTGAAGAAGGAGAAAAATATGCAGATGATGCAGGCTTCAAAGGTGGGCAGTATTTCACATGAAGAACTCTGCTGAGATCTTTAAACATTGTGCAAGTTGGGGGGGGGGTGTAAAAAAAAAAAACACCAGCTAGCAAGTTATGGGGAATTTGACAATCCACGAGCCAGACACCCATTCCCTCCCCAACTTAAAACAGCCGCCACCACCAACTCGGAGCAGGGCGTGTGTGTGTGTGTGTGTGTGTGCGCGTGTGTGTGTGTGCAGGGCCAAGGAGGGCGAGCTCGGCAGGGGAGGAGGGGGCCAGGTGGTGGCCAGCGCGGCTCCGCAACCAGCAAGCCCACACCCGAGCCAGACCCCCGCGGAGTACTTATCAAGGTGGCTAGCTGGGGTCGAGCGTCAGACTCACATGAAAAACTCTGGAGAGGACGGGTTGTCGCTGCTCGAGCCGTTTTCTCGGAAGCCGCTGCTCACCAGCTTCTCGTATTTCTCCTTGTACGCGTCCCTCTCGCGCACCAGCCTGGAGATCTCCTGCTTGAGGTGGTCGACCTGCTGCAGCAGCTGGTTCTTCTCGGACTCCAGGACGTGTCTCTGCTGCACCCTCTTGAAGCGGCAGGACTGGGCATAGCCGCGGTTTTTCAGGGTCCGCCTCTTCTGCTTCAGCCGGATCACCTCCTCCTTGCTGACCCCGCGCAGCTGCCGGTTCAGCTCGCGCACCGACATGGTCACCAGCTGCTCGTCGGAGAAGCGGTCGTCGAAGTGCAGGCCGCCCGGGCCGGCGTGGTGCGGGTGCAGGGCGCCCCCCGCCCCCGCCGCGCCCCCGCCGCCGCCGCCGCCGCCGCCGCCGCCGCCCCCGGTGCCGGCCTGGCCGCCGCCGCCCGAGCCCCCCGCGCCGCCCCCCGCCGCCGAGGCGGACGCGCCGCTCGCGGCCCCGGGCGCGCCGGCCGTCGGGTGGTGGTGGTGGCCGGCGGCGTGGTGGTGGTGGTGGTGGTAGTGCGGGCCCGCGCCGCTCTGCGCGGCGGCCGCGGCGATCACGGCGGACACCACGGCGGCGGCGGGGCCCATCTCCTCGCTGCTGCCGCCCAGGGAGGCGCCGGCGCCGGCCCCGGCCGCCGCGGCCAGCTGCTGCGCCCCGCGCGCGTAGCCATCGAAGCCGCCCTGGAGCTGGTGGCTGTTGCTGATGAGCGCCTCGACCGCGTCCTCGGGGCTGAAGCCCAGCGCCTCGGGGTTGAGCTGCTGCGGGTAGCCGGTCATCCAGTAGTAGTCTTCCAGGTGCGCCTTCTGCTCGCTGCCCGAGCCCGGGCTGGGCGCCGAGAAGCTGGGGGAAGGAGGCACGGAGCTGCACGGCGTGCTCATGGGGGTGGAGGACAGCGAGCCCCCGGCGATGAGACGGCCGCACTGGCTGATGATGCGGTCGGTCTCCACCGGTTCCTTTTTCACTTCAAACTTCATCAGATCGAAGTCATTAACATATTCCATGGCCAGGGGACTGGTGGGCAGGTCGGAGTTGCTCATTGCCAGTTCTGATGCCATTCTCCTGCCGGCGCCGCCGCCGCCGCCGCCGCTCCTCCAGATGGGCTGCAGGAGAGGGGCCAGCGGGCTGTGCTGGGTGGACAGCGGGTGAGCCAGCTTGCCGGGCTGGGGCGCTTCTAGCTCGCGCGGCGGTGGCTGGCCCGAAAGCTCCGAGCGCGCACACACCCCCCGCCCTGCCCGCGCCCCCCGCGCCCGCCCTCCCTCCCCCTGCTCACGCCAATGTGCTCGCTCGCTCGCTCGCTCGCTGGCTCGCTCGCCCCGGCCCCTCCTCGCCTGCTCGCCTCCGTGAGCGCCGAGCCGGCGGACGGGCGGGCGGGCGGCTTCAGGCTCGGGCAGGTCCTCCTCGGGCTGCGGCGGCGGCGGCGGCAGCAGCGGCGAAGCCGGAGGAGCCCGGCCGGGTGCGCGGCGTCCCCCGCTCGCCGCTCCGCTGCGCGCTTCGCATAAGGAGAGCTCGGGCGGGCGGGGCGCGCGGCGGGCGCTGTCCGGGCGGCGCGGGCCTTGGCACGGGGGACTTAACACTTCATGCTTCTCGCCGCCTCTTCTGCCTGGAGCTTTTTAATGTTTCTTTCTTTTTCTTTCTTTCTTTCTTTTTTCTCCTCCTCTTTCCTCGCTCCCTTGCTCTGTCTCTTCCCTCCGCGCAAAGTGCAAGACAGAGGTGCAGCTCGGCTGGCGGAAAGGGAGGGGAGGGGGAGTTAAGTTCTTTCTTGCCTTTTTTTTTCCAAGCAAAATAGCAAAGTCCCAGGAAAGAAAAAAATATATATGAATATATATAAGGCCAGGCAGAGAGCAAAAGGGGATAAGGCTGAGCTCACGAGCAGCCCAAGCTACAGCTCGAAGATGAAAAAAGATTTTAAAGCCTCTGATCCAGCAAGAAGAGTTTAAAGCAATTGCGGAGTTTTATAGCACTCGTGACGTCAAGCCCAAATGGGAAATTGACTGGCACTCCCGGCCAATGGGAAGCGGCGAGAGCGGCCGCGATTAGCATAATAGTATAGAAACAAGGAAACTTTTCCGAGCTGTCAATCAGGGCCCAATCAGCTGACTGTCAGCTGGGACGGGCTGGGTTAACCCTTGCCGCGCCGCAGCTCGGAAGAGGGAGGAGGGAGTGGGCCCGGGTGCAAAGTTTAGTGCAAGAGCGAGAGTTTTCCCGAGGGGCAGCTGGAAGCCGCAGCACCCAGCAGGACTGTGTGCGTCCTCCGGAGCGCGACGGAGGCCTCTGGCTCATTGATCCCGCGCTCGTCCGCAACCCGCGCCCCTCACCGCCTGCGCCCCGGCCCCGGGGTAGTGAATCGGCCTGCCGCTTGCTTTCTTTTCCTGCACTCTGCAACTCTGGCACCCCAGGTGTCTGCCCGGGGACCTCCCTTCCCCGCGCCTGGCTGCGCCCTGAAGCTCAAACTTGGCCCAACTCTTTGTCCCTCTGCCCGTGCGGGTGCAGTGGGCTGGCTGGAGGCGCGGGGTGGGGACTGCGCGCGGGACGCCTCTGGCAGTTCGCCCGCCTCGCGGCGTGGGGTCCCCTGAGGGAGAAAGCTCCTTCGACCACCCTCTTGGGAAGGAAGGAAAATAAGTTGTTCCGGACCTATCCCAGCGGGGACTTAGTGGGCCGCTGGCGTAGCGCGCCCTTGGGGAGCAAACATCTACTAGAGAGAGTTAACTCCGGTCCCCGGCTCGGCCTTGGCTGGAGTTTGGCCTCTGAGATTTCTCTCTCTCTTGCTCTCTCCATCCTCATCTGAAAAATCTGATATCTTCCCTCTGTTAAAAAAAAAAAAATACCGAGCTGCGTTTCCTTCCTTTACATTTTTACATTTGACTTAATTATTTCGGACTTGATTATGATCCGAAACTGTGCGGGGGGGGCAATACCCCACTCCTCCCTAGCTTCCCTGCAAGGGTTAAATTTTAAACAGCTGTTTTTCTGGAGGAGTCCGGAAACCCAGAATTTGGAAGAGATGGGGGAGCGCCCCCTCCCCGCCTTGCAGATAGGTAATAACTAGTTCACATTTCTAGATCGATTCTTTTAAAGCGGCGGAAAATAAAAAAAAGGAGAGAGAGAGAGAGCGAGGAAGAAAAAGAAAACAGAAAGGGACTAGCAACTCTTTTCTAAGATTTTAAAGCGATAGGCCAGCCAGAGGAGCTGAGATTTAATTGGGAGAAAGCAAGATTGCATTGAAACCGACTCATTTTTTATTTTTTATTTTTGGAAGACCAGCCCACCTGCTTGGAAATTGGAACTCTTGATTCCTCCAGTTAACGTAATGCGTTTGGTGTTAATCATATTTATTTTATTTTATGGAAGGGGGAGGGCTCTAGGAGCACTTAAAAAAAAATCTGAGAAGCCTGCAAAAGGATCGAAGACTGGGAACTATTGTTGGACCCAGTTGGTTTTTACCTCAACAGCGCCACCTTTCGGCAAAGGTCAGTTGAAATTGATCCGCGTCCAGTTTTGTTTAAGTGGAAAGAAGCTGGTTTCCCAGCGTGGGAGGAGGAAAGAGGCTCAGAAAAGTGAGTTGCGCGGCCGTTGGAGAACTTGACCTTGTAGGAAAGGGCCGGGGAAGGTGCTAGCAGATGCGGGGATCATTTTTACCCTCCTGTCCCCCTTCATTGGTGAGAGGCCAGGGAACCCAGAAGCCCTGGGGATATAATTCTGGGATTCCCCATAACAAGACCTCAAACCCTTTAAAAGGATGAGTTTTCAGCGGGCATTATGGCAATATCAATAGAATTAAAGTTACCTGTAATTCAGTGATAAATGAGGTGTCTCCAGTAAGATTAAGTGCAGCGCTCTAAAGTTGTTTATCTGAAAAATAATTCTCTGAAAACCTGACTTCTGACACCTCGTCATATATTAAGCCACCTTCCGCAAACACTGCACTTCAGAATGTCCTGACCCACCGCGCAGCGAGCGACACGCTTTACTATTTAGCAGGAGACCTTAGGGGTCGCTCCCTGCTTCGCGCTCCAGGTCAGACCTGTGTTCATTTCTCTGATCCTGGCAGCCTTGGGTTTGGGCGAACCCAGGAAATGGACCTGGAAGCCTCTCCAGAACATCCTAAGCCTAAAGGACCAGGGCTGTTGGTACTTTCCTGACAATATTTATGCAACCCAAGAGAATTCTCTTGCTTTCTTCCTCTTTGACAATATTTTACCTCGAAATGAAGTTAAAGGATTATAGTTGGTGTACTCAGAGGAAAATCCACTGCTTAAATTACATGAACATTAGGTTGTTTAGCATTGTTCCTAGCAAGCATTTTCCAGGTCTTTTAAAAAAACTCACTGGCAGCGAACATCTGAAAGGTATATATCTCGTGTAAAATATAATATTTTGTGTATTTAGGAAGAATTAATTTTTTGTTTATGGTAATTTGAAAAATCCCTTTGCATAGCATTTTTGTGAAGAGCTGCAAAGTACGATTTCTACCTCTCAAAAACCTACTTTTGGCAGGAACATTGAAGCTGCTACACTTACAAATAAACATTTTATAAACAAAATTTGCTAATGACGAAGGCCATGCCCTACAGTTTCATGGCCACATACCTCATTGTTACAATTATACACCATTTCTAGAAATGAAATGCCTGTGTTTGTGCAGCTAAATGTATCATTATCTGCACATTTTTATGGTTTATTTTTGTTCACTACCGTCAAGCCATGGTATTTTCCTTTCTCTTATTGCAGAGTCTTTCATAGTCTCCCATTTTCTCTTGAAAACAGAGGGTATCAGAATTACTTTTTGGATGTGTCGCAGGCGTGCTCTCTGGCTTACAACTTAATTCTCATTTTTGTTTCTTTTCCTTTATTATTTAGTGACTCACAGAGGTGTCTAAACATTTACAGTTCTTTGCTAGAAGCATTGCTTTTATAACAATTGAACTCTCTCATTTTAATTAGTACCATTCAGGTTCCTGATTCTCTACAATTACAGCAGGCCACATTTCTTTAGACTTTTTTTGCTAACGTTGTTTGTTTCACTTCTGTCCAAGCCAATCTAATCCAAATACAATATGAACTGTGTTTTCTACTGCTTAATATCCCCTCAGTATATATATATATATATATATATATATATATATATATATATTCTAGTAATCTCTGTAGAACAATATACAGTAATTCAGAAACCATGCGTTTGTCATCATTGTCCAATTCAAACCAGTAGCGTTAAAGTTTCTGAAAGCAATGAATATTTATAGAAGATCCTGAGGGGGAGGAGGGCATGGGTCGAATCACGTAGAGGATTTCACAATAGTAACAAAAACACAATTGTAGTTTCATGGCTGTGGGTCCATAACAACTTAATGCAAAAAGGGGGGAGAGAGAGAGAGAGAGAGAGAGAGAGAGAGAGAGAGAGAGAGAAAGAAAAAGAGAAGAAAAAGAGAAGAGAGAGAGAGGGAGAGAGAACAGGAACAGGAGAGAGAGAAGGGGGGCTTTTGTGTCCAAGTTACAAAGATGAAAATCTAAAAAGAATATATATTTCCTGATGGTGAATTATAGCAGGTCACATATGTTGGAATCAGACATATATAATCTGAAGCAAACAGGATGTATCAAGGATAACGTCAGATCTCTTTGTTTATTTAGGAGTTGGTTTTTATGGTGTAGAACTAACCAGTGTCCACTAAATTGCACAGTGCAACCAACTAAATTGATTTGAGAGAGGGTTCTTGGGAGTACCTGAGTGAGAAGCCATGCACTGTTCTCAGGTCTAATGTTAGACAAATCCTTTTAACAGTCCTCAGTTAGCAGGGTAAGTAAATCACAAATCACTGTTAGCAGATTCATGGAAGAAAATTAATAGAATCAGACGAGATAATCTGATAAGGGGAAAGTTGCTGAGGAAACAGTCTTGCCTCGTTCTGCAGGATGTGAACTACAGTCTGATTACTAGGAGTCGTTATGAATAGGTGAATTATGTGCTAAATAATCATCCGAGTAATTCTGCATTTATTAATTCTTTTCTCTTTAAGCAATTCACGGTTGTAAGTTAAAGCCACCCTCTCTTTGAAGACACATCTTTTATAATTTTTATTAGAGGCAATTTATTATTTGCATTACCTGTATTTACTTCATAATTGAACATTTTGCATTCAAATTTATGTAATGCATTATGCTTGAGAATATATTTCTGCCTGATTAGCATAAATAGTCACTTACCTCATGAATTACTAACAAAGTTTATCTTAAAATATAGGTTTTTTTATTAAGTGGAACACAAACATATGTACAATAAATTCTGATTTTCCGATGCAGTTAGAGAACAACTCACATTATGGGGAAGCCAGGGAGAGAAGCAAAATGTAGACAAATGAGGCAGATTTTTTTCCAGGGGTAGCATTTACACGGGGCAGGTGAGGGATGGGGGAAAGGGCCGGAGGAGGCGCTGGCTGTTGGGGTGATTGACTGGGTGATCTCACCGTGAAATGTAGATTCTGACCAAAAGGTGATTGGTGCCCGTCCCCTCTGTGCAGGACCACAGTAGTAAGTCAGTAGTGACAGAACGGGGAGAGGCTGTTGGTTTTATTTTTATTTATTTTGTTTGTTTTTGTCTTTGCAGGGCTCTTCCTGATATGAAGTATTGGCTTTTCACAAGAGATGTGAGAGACCCAAATGTTTTCTGGGAAGGTGTGCCTGATTTCACCCAGATCTGTTCCCTCCCTTTATCTGATCAAATCCCAGCGCAGCCTGGCAGACAAGAGTCACTGATTTAATACACAGCTTGGGGGACCCGTGAACACTGGCATTCAGAGACCTCTGTGGTTTCCAGCAGGAGACAGAGACGTAAGATGATGGGTCCTGTTTTCCAAGATTACCGCCTTTCTCTATTTCCTCTTTCTCTTTTCAGGGCCTTCTGCTTCTGCTGAGATTTTTCTTTTCCTT
Organism: Cavia porcellus; assembly: GCF_034190915.1. Lineage (NCBI taxonomy): Eukaryota > Metazoa > Chordata > Mammalia > Rodentia > Caviidae > Cavia > Cavia porcellus. The sequence goes on from NW_026947487.1 coordinate 113,792,146, forward strand.
CAATTAGGGACTGCCTGTGACGTGCTCTTCCATTCTCATCGCTTTTGATCCCAGCTACAGCTTATGCCAGTGAGGGAGTTTATCTCCAAAGCGCTCGACCCTTCAAAGATTTTATTGTCATCAACTCAGAGCTGCTCTTAAAAAAAAAAAAAAAAAAAAGCAAAGGAGATAAAATAAATAAATAAATACAGGAAGCTGATATCAGGGAATCTTTTTGCAGGCGGTGTCTTTTATGCCTGATAACTGGGCGGACAACAGGCTCAGTGGTGATGCTGGCTCTGAAGTTTTATCCTCTTCCTGCTCCTGCTGAAGGGGGATGCTTACTTCTTATTCCAGACTTGTTCAGCAGCCATCTGACCTGGGAAAGAAATGCAGTTCTCCAAAGTACTGAGCAAACTTGAATTCTTCTGTGGTTAAAAAGAAAGAATGTTGAAGGAGATGTTTTCTAGATTTGCGAGCTTTTGGCTTTCTTTAGTCCAGGCCTGGGGAAAGGGGTCTCTACAGCTCTGTTTCACATTATAGTTCTCATTTACCTCTGAGGTGTGGTTGAGCACTCTTGTGCATTGTTCTGTGCACTGAAACACCAGATGTATCCATTCAGCATCCTCTGATGAAGGTCAGAAATGGGGCTCACACCTCTACCCATCCCAAATAAAAACTGGCATCAAATATAGCCTTGTTGATAAACTTTTTTTAATATTTAGTATGCTGTAATGGTGATGTGTACTCTTCACTGAATATAAATGCTTAGACAACACAGAAATGGGAAATATTACCAAAGAGGGGCTGGTCTTCCTGTCTACTCCAGCCCTTAATCCTGGCCTCTGGCGTGGTCATCTACACTAGCTGAGGTGTTTGTGTGATCTTTTCACGGGACAGAACCATGGCACTGATGAAGTACCCTAACTTTATACCCTTTAGGATGCATCTACCTCAACCTCAAAAAACAGTTTTGAGAACTCTAGCTTTTGCTAGAATTCACCTAATGAAATCTCATCTCCCGTGTAGGGTAGAGGTGGGCGGGATGTTTAGAGGCCTGATCTTAATTTTCTCCTTCCAACCAAATTATGCATCTGGATCTGAGCTACCCGCAGGCAGGGCTGGTTTTTCAACCAAGTATGGCAGACGGCGGAAACATTTTAAGTTCTTTACACATGAGCAGAAGAGAAACATGGGTTATACCTTCCACTGTACAACCAGCGCCACAGCTATCCCCTTGAGCCACGGTCCAGCAGACACATGCCACCAGTGACTCATGGTGCATGCACCAGGGACACAAGCCCTGGCCTTCCCTTCTCGTGTTCCTCATGCTGTATTTGGGTACTTGTGGTTCTGAACCCGAGCATGGAAATGTCCAGCCCTCCCCAGCAGGCTCCAGCTCATCTGGTTTGGCCTACTCCATGCTAGCTAAATCTCTTTGGGTCTCAAATGTGCTCTTGACTATTTTTAATTGGCTTCCCAGCTTTGTGCCAGCTTCAGATGAAATGATGTGCCTTTTATACAACTTAACCTGTCTGAACCAGGTCCCTGCTTGGCAAGCTGGGCTACTGTCATGATCAACAATTGTTCTCCTACAGAATGGGGCCACGGAGGAGCCCCCCTCTGCTTTCCCTGGGATCCCTGCAACTTGTTGATGACAGCATTGGAAGTGTCAATACCCTGTGGCATCCGAGCTACACGATCAACACAATGTGACCTAAAAGATCATTAAGTCCCCTAATGGACATTTGAAATTGACACAGTCTATTTGGTAATTTTTAAACTCAATTATCCCATCTGGATGTCCTGTGTAGATCTTTCTAATGAATTCTGAAAGTAATTTCACTTTTTTACTGTGTAGGTTCTCTCTCTCTCTGCAGAGGGCAGAGGATAGATTACTGAGCAACCACACCACATTTCACACCTGCCATGGTCTTTGTAAACCTTTGTCCTGTCAAAATGCCTGGTAGTGGCCCACAGCTTGGACCTCAGAGACTAATAAAAAATAGATACAACCGAAACAAACGAAGTGAAGAGCTCTGCAAATGCATGAGCATTTGTGAGCCTCCCTGGTTTTTCCCTTAATGCCAATTTCGAGATGAGGAGAGGCTCAGGGGTATTTTCGTAGACAGAAGAAGTTCAGATTTCACATGTGAGCCTCTGAGTGCTCCAGATCCATCTGGTCTCTCTTGAAAGGATCTAAATGTGCAGGTTTTTGAACAATTTCCCCTCTGAGGTTCCCACCTCACCTCTTTCTGAGGAACCTAGAGATAACAAACACACGGAAAAGGCCATGGGTTATTTATGATCTGTACTCTCTGTGCTGCCCGGAGATCCTGGCTTGAGCTGGCTTGGCACACCCAGTCTGGGGTACTCAGGACTCAAAACAAATGATGAAGGTTCTTCAGAGTGTGTCACTGACTGTTGTCACTATTGACTGGTGGCCCACTCACCTTCTGCTCTCTGCAAATCCCCTCTTCCTCCAGCTCAGCTGTCAGACTGAAAATGGCCTAGACTGCAGGAAGAGGCCAAGAAAGCTCGGGGATGCATGGAAAAGGCCCTCTCAGCCCCTGAGGCTGACAGTCAGATGGGTGAAGAGGGCCACAGACACTTCCATGCTGGGCTGCTTTGGGGCGCTGATGGGTCACCCCACTGTAGAGTGTCACCAGACCAGAACTGCTGCTCATTTACATTGATATTGTTGGAGCTTTTGATGGCAGCATGGTGAGAAAAAAACCTGACGCGTCTCACGCTCTTGCGATGCTTTGGAACCAGGCCCATGGTGTGTGCGGAGTAAATCCTGCTCTGTTCCCAGTGACGTGAGTTAGTGACCTCTGTGAACCTCAGTTTCTCCCCCTGTCAGAGTTGGAGGCAGGCTTTTGGAGCACGATGTGTACCTATAGCAAGGACTTAGCACAGGACCTTCCTGACAGGGAGTGCTGCAAAGAATGTTGTCTGTAGGCATGCACCAGGGACCCTGAGGACATTCCCTACACACCGCCTTGCAGGAGGGATGTGGGAAGTAGTTCCCTCCTCTTTCCTTTATGCATCAGCTTACCTTGGACTTGGTCTTGTGTTTCACTCTGTCCGGAGTCTGCAGGGTTTTGCCCTCCAAGAATTGCACCGTCTTTCACTTTCCCTGTGCTCTGTCCTGGACCCTGCTCAATTTTGACTCTTCCTTGGGTCTTGAGATTCCTCTTCAAAGCCTTACCTGAGTCCTCTTACTTTCTGGCCCCTACCACAGGCCGGGCCAGGTACACAGAGAGACCTTATCTGTGTTCAAACCCTCAGGGTGACCCTGTTAGCTCCTTAACCCAGAGCATCTTTGTTTTTTGGGGGGAAGTACCAGGAATCGAACTCATCACCTCACACTTGCCGGGCAGGCACTGTGCCACTGAGCTAAATCCCTGGCCCTTACCCAGAGCACCTTGATATATAGAACAACCCTGTTCATCTCTGTCTCCTTCTGTTTCCCGGGGCCTGGTACACAGAAGGTGCTCAGCACGTGCTTATCCAATGAGAATGACTTGAACGCACACTCAGATCCCTCACCTGTTTTTAAGTTCTGAACCTTCACAGAGTGTCCTGCTGAACATCCCAGAAAACATGGACTTTGATAGGGGCAGGGCAGTCGCAATACAGCAGTTCACATGTCCGCCTCTGGGGTTGACTGGGCCATCTTCCTGTCATCAGGATGCATGTCTGGTTCGGAGGGTAAACTGTATCTTTCCAAATGGAACTGGGTGGAAAACAGCGGAGATGCACAGGCCCTGGAGCCGAGGTAGAATGCTATCAATCTCGCTGGTGAACTCCGTGCAGGGAGGGCTGGGATTAAGCACGGGGAAGGAGGCGGGGTGGTCTGCTAGCGGCTCTGCCTGCCGCTGCCCAGAGGCCCACTCCTGCTCTGCGTCACAGCTGCTCTCCACAGCTTTTGGCCACAAGACAGATTTGTAATCTTTAGATGATAACACAGAGCCTGCCCCACTGCCACATGCCCAGATCCTGCCCGTTCCTTAAGGCATGGTACAGACGCAGGCTTGCGGCTGAAGCTCTGATCAGGGTCAGGTACGTATTTAGTGACGGTTGTTGGTGCTATGACAGGGGTCTGGAGGCCTCTTGGGATCCCCTTGGTACAAGCTCAGCCTCTCTTAGTGAGGTCTGAGGTGCAGCGTGGGAAGCAGCTAGGTGCAGTGGTTAGGATGGGATATGGGACCTGGGAGGAACCCTCTCTGTGCATTTCTGGTCTCACTGTCCCTATCGGCATAGAGGAACCACTTAGTCTTCTGTGGCTTGCAGGTGAAAAATGTTTGACCTAAACTGACTTAAGCTAAAAGGGAACTCATTGACTCACGTGACCAAAAGTTCCAGGCACAGACCGGTGCCAGGCCTGGCTGGAGACGGGGGTCATATTGTGTCACTGGAACTGGCTTTCTTCCCTCTGTGTCAACTGAAGACCAGGGTTCCCATGGGGACAGGATGGCAGGAGCAGTTCTAATTCTAAATCCTTCTGAGTCTGAGACTAACACCAATAAGGTACATGGGAGTCATGGTTTGGTCACATGAGGCTGGCTCATCTGACTGGTTCCCCGCTTACCCCTTGCCAACCCCTGTGGCAAAGTGATGAAATGCCCTATTGGCTCAGACTTGGACTCAGGAAGGGGTGGGACAACAGCTTGGAATACAGCTCTAGAATACTGGGGAAGCCCGCCTCTCTGGGCGACACTGAGGCCTGCTACCAGACTGTAACATTAGTAACACTCCCAATGGCCCATAGGTACATGACACTCACCAGGTCTTGGCCTCAGTTTCAACTCACCCATAGCAGCAGCATCCCTGGAAGAGATAGCTTGCCTGTGACCAACGAGGAGACTATGGTACCTTTTGGGATTCCCTTAGGTACAGTTTAGAGGGCTTTCCATAGTCTCAGGGCTGGTGAGTGGTACAGGTATGGATCCTGGAAACGGCCACAAAGTTCCCACCACTGATCACTTTCCTTTATTATCTGCTATAAGAGAGAGTCAGGAAACAAACCTGTAACACAATGTAATGTGGCACAACCTAAGGGGATTACTGCCATATAATGCAGAATCGTGTCACACAGAATATTTTACACACCCTGCAATATTGTGCCGTATCAGGGCAGCCACTGGTCAGCAGACCCTCTTTGTACCCATGCCAAGACCATGTCTTGTGAGCATACCCAGAGTGTGCATTGGCTGAGTGACGGACAAAATGCCTCATTTCATGTGTGCACAGTGGGAATCCTTTGACTCAGGAGCCATGTTTCATTCCTATGTTTTTCTTTTTTGGTCTCCCGGGAAGAGCAAATGTCCAGAGGAATTTTGAGGCACAAGCAAGTGACCTATAGCTCCACCGCCTCCCATGGGTTGGACGTTTGAAGATGTTACACTGGACCTGGGCCTCTGAAACTTTCTTCTTGGCCAGTGTTTGTAGAGAAGATCTGAGCAAATATGTTTTACTGACTGGTGGCAGAAGAGTTAGGTGCAAAAGGATGCAGAGCTTTAGAAATTAGTCCTGGGAAGGCCGTGGTCCAAAACTGTACAGTGGAGGCCATGTACCCAAGAGTGGCGATATGTACTGAGTATTAAAAAAAAAAAAAAAAAAAAAAAAACCCAAAACAAACAAAAATAAAAAGAGAAAATAAAAAATAAAAAAAGAAAAAGAAAACATGCACATTTTCATTTATTAAATTTATACAGTAAAATATATGAGTTTTTATTCATTTATTACAATTCATTTCTTACAATCTAAAAATTATTAAACAGAAGTATAACAATATTTATTGTATCTCTCATATACTATGAAACATCACAAACCCCCACAAAACATGTGTTATGCCACACTGATGTTTTAAATGTTGTAACTTCACATTAATCATAAACAAACTTGCTGCTACTCGTGACCTTGAAGTCATACACCTGATAGGTGTAAAAATACTTAACAAAATAGTTTGCTGTTACATCTCAGGTCAGCTGCCACCCCCAGAGGATTAATCTTCCCCTCCCCCTTTGTGAAAATGTCCTTGACATTTTGAGATGTCCATAAATATCCCTCCACTGGGACTTGCCTCACACAACTACGCACGGTCTTTCTAGTGTTAGTGTGAAAACAAGGTTTTGTGTTTTACTTAATAAGAAAGCATGTATTCTCTTCCTCCTCACCTAGGTAGAGATATTAAGGCAAGTACATAACGTTGGGTTTCCTCTCTTCTCTCTTGTCCACCACTCTGTAACCCAGTGTTATGTGAGACATTTAATCAAAGCTTAAAAGCAATTACAAAAATGCCCCTGGAATTACATTCACATTGGTAATCAGAATTGCTAATATCGCCCTCTCTCCACCAGCCTGCTGGAATCCTGGTGTGACTTCTGTTCCCTGCAGGTGACTAAGAGACTGGTCATGAATACAACACCCACCAACTTTGTTGGAATTTACTACAGGAATGTCTGCTTCCAACAGCTCCATGAGTTGGGTGCCAATGTAAGTTCCTGCCCTTCTTGGCCCTGGCAGAAGTCTGTGTGTTTTCTTTGCTTTGAGGTTGGTTTCCCAGCTTGAGCATCAAGTGAGATTTCTGTCCATTTTCTGTGCTCCAGCGAGAAAAGGTTTAGGACAGAGTCTTTTAAAAGAGAACAAATGGATAGATTTTTACTTCCATAAGCCATCATTCTGTCCCTGCATTTTAACCTTTCCTATAGATAATTTGGTAGTGATGATGATGTTGAGGATAGTGACAACAATATTAAAATTACCAGTTTATGGAAAATTCAAGAGAAGAAGCAATTACATAGACACCATAATGAAGCAATAATTCAAATGTACAATTTAGATAGGATATTCTCAAATGTAAACCTGCTGGTTTCTTTAACAAATAAATGACCTGTAAAAAATGGAAGGGTCAGAAGGCTAAACTTGAGAGGAAAAACTGATTCTCTTTTAGATCTAAAGAGGTGACTGGAACCTGGAAACGTTGCGGCCATGGTGGGGGAGGAGAGGACCATGTTAGTTCTTTGCCTTTGGTTCTCTTTTCTACAGTTTGGTACTTGAGATGAACTGAGGTCTACAAGTATGAAATGGAAAATTACGGAAATAATCAATAATAGCAAGCGGTTCACCATTCTGACCAGTGAGTATGATGGAAATCTTGAGCTATCCTGTGTCATCCCACCAGGAACAGGCATTAATCTCTTCCAAGGTCTCTACACTTTAGGAGATATGACTGAAATACAGACTGAATGCTAAACTTAAAAAAAAAATCACACCGAAAGACATGTTGTTATTAATCCCTTTCCATCTATCCCCCCTTGTTTGGAACACTCATCCTGTCATTTGTGCCACCTTCTGAGACAGCTCTGAAAGTGCTACTTCTTTTGTGAGCATCTTTACAAGGTCTGTTCACCAATCCAGTGAGTGCTGCCGCCCAGTGCCATCCAACAGGAAGGGAGGCTCGTAAAAATATTGCAATGTCTCCTCGTCCACTTTTTCACAGGACCTGTCACTGTGTGACTTCTGGCTCTTCCCAAAGCTAAAATGACCACGAGAGGCAGACACTTTGAGTCAACTCAGGACACCAAGTCAGCCATGATAGCACAGCTAAAGACCCTCACAAAAGAGGACTTTCAGAACTGTTTCAGAAAGCAGCAAGAATGATGTTAGTTGTCCATATACCTTTCCATCTGTCCATCAGGTCATCCATCTACCTGTCTGGTCATTTGTCCACTGTCTATTCATCCATCCATCCATCCATCCATCCATCCATCCATCCATTTTTATGCATAGATCCAGCATTTTCCAATAGTGCCAGAATGTATGTGAAAGAACACTAAAGCAAGAGTAGACTTTTTCAACTTCTTCCCGATATCTTCCAGGCACTAACGTGATTTTACTTCTAAACACAACAAGAACACCATCCTCTCAGAATGCGGAAAAGCTAGCTGGTGACTAAAAGCACCACTGTTATTTTCTTCATGTTAAATAAGCAATAAACTTGCAAATTCAAACAGAAAGTTAAGCTGTTATAGCTACAACCCCCTACCACCATCAGCATTTAATAAAATTTGTCATTGTTTTCCAGAAGTGAAACTCCATGGCATCTATATGTATAATTAAATACACATACATATATAATTACAAACCATATATATTTCCTGCCTAATATCCATTCAGATCTTTAGAGTCCCCAGGAGCACAGTGATTATTTGCCTCCCTAGGGAAGTATAAGTGTCCTAACAACTTCACTGAGCTTTCACTGGTTTCATGGTTAGTGGAACACATCTCATGGACAGAGTCAAGGTCATCGAGGTCACCATGCTCCTTCTCACGGGCTTCCTGCTGTTCCTTGGAAACCAACTTACTTACTGGAATCAAACCCCGCCCCCACAGATCTACAGATGTGTTCAAACCCATCAGAGGGACTGGCCCGCACACAGGAAGTGACAGAGTCGCTTCGGAGCTGCAGCTGCATGCTCCTCCCATTCTGCACTGGGCTCATCTCTTCCAGCTACTGGCAATAAAAATTTCACTCGCCAGCCGCCCTGTTTCTTCCAATACACTGATGTATGCTAGCTGCAAATGCCCGTGTTGCCAAGTTTTTGTCTGTACAGATTTTCTACCGAGTTCTCATGTTAAACAGCCAAAACATTTACTGTTTAAAGCAGTAAATAAAACAAAGTGCAGGAATATACAAAGGAAAGCACAGCTAGTGTTTGGTGGGGTGCTCATGCTGGGGGCTTGTAGGAACATGAGGCAGAGACACTGTGATGGGTACTAGAAACGGCGAAGTGAGCGTCTCGGCCAAACTCACAGGGATGCAATGTTTGAGGCTGTGCTTGTGTGAGTTATAAGGTGAAGCAGCAAATAATGAAGCACATTCAGGACCTCACTTCCCTCTGTCCTGAGGTAATCAGAGTTTACACTCTGTCCTTACGACCCTTCTGATGTTCCAGGTCTCTCTGTGGATGCCTGCAGGGCACCCCGTGTCCAAACAGCTTGAGAGAGCATCAAGCCTCCAGCCTTTGGTTTCTTACTTTTAAAATGTCAGAGGATCCCTAAATGTTCACCCTAGAAGTTCATAATCCTGCACACCCCCCCACAATTTACAAAGCCATTTTAATGATAAAAGGTGACATGGTCTCATATAGGATCCTGCCAAATGGAAACCACCAAGAGATGGTTGTTTTCTTCTGATTTTCAGCATGGGAGGCCATGACATACCTGCTGGAATATCACTTCTGTTATAGAAAGACTTAGTTTCAGTGGAATCATCCACCAACGTATAACGACAGTGTAGGTACTAACTCTCATGAACAGTGCCTGGAAAGACCCAGCCCTGCTCAGCCCTGGTGAGGTTGGCAGGAGCTCTCTTGACTTTGGGTCTATTCTCTGCCCACCACTTGCAGGGCCCCTCTCCCTTATCCTGCACAAGACGTTGCTTACCTGTGTTTGAAGTGGGTTGCCACATCTCGAGGAGGCTCCCTGACTGGTGAGATCTAGGCTTAAGAAATAGATGCAGCTGTGCTATTATTTCTAACCCTCAGCTCCCTGGGAGAATTCACAGAAAGGTGGGAATTGGTTTGTTTTGATTCTCAGAACAGGAGGTTGATGCTTGTTCCTTGGAGGAAGATCTGTAGCTCAGAAAGAGAAAAAAAGAAAATCATACACCGAGATGACCCCCTACCACCACCACATACCCTGTTGTGCAGGAGGCAAAATGAATTAGCCAGATTCTAACTGGGCTGATGTCTGAAGGTAATGGGCCAAGCTTCTCGGTGCAGATGACGCAGTCCATCCACAGGGCTGCCCACTTATCCTCTCTTGGTGAACTCTGATTTAATTTGTTCATTTTACTGGTCACAAGCTGACTTTGCATATAGGATGACTCAGCAGCCAGACCCTTCTGGGGTCCTAGCCAGCACCCAGGAAGTGGGGAGGGCTCCAGGGATGGTGAAGGAGACCGTGGCTCTGAGTGTTCCTTTGAGGCCTCCTCTGTGCTTTCGATGGAGCAGGAAGATAAAAATCAAATTGCACATCTGTTGGTCAGCTGTGATGGGCCCCTGCCGAGGTGACAGGCTTGGGGAAGGAACAATAAGTGTGGAAGAAGCCAGGGTAAGAAGGCCTCCCTGGGCCCCTTGTCACCGAGGGGTACGAGGGAGTGTTGGGGTGAGGAGCTTGGGGCTCAGACCAGCATGTGGTGAGCAGCCACCCACACCAAAGAGTCAAGATGACTGCACAGTGCGAGCGTGGCAGGACAGGCAACCAAACCCGCCTCCTCTCTGCCTCCCATTGTGGGAAGCCAAGGCCCATGGAGAGGTCTGGTTGAGAGCCCTGGGCCACCAAAACCACTTGGGTTTTGAATGACCAGGTTTGAGGACTAAGCTAAGCTTTGCCAACTCCCAAAAGAGTAACTCCAGGACCTTTAATTCTAGTGTAGACTTTAGATCATGTTGGAAGGCAGGAGAAGGAAACCACAACCTGGGCTACTTATTTGATTTCCCAATAACCTCAAGGCATAGTTTATATGGTCATCCCACATGAGACTACTTGCATCTTAATGAATTTAGTATGCACACTGTTGTTGTTTAAAACCAACTGCCTTGCAACTGTCCTATACAAATCTAAGGCTGAGGAGACAGTGTAATGAACAGCACAGAGCAAAACGTAGAAGCAGTCCTTGAAGAGAGTCTGGAGCCGGGTCATCAGCTCTGGGCTCATCCAGTTGTAGATGGTCGGACTGAGACACGTGTTTCATTTTGTGAGCTCTGTGTGTTGCATGCTTTTTTGGTTGATAACCAAGAGCACTAACACCTCCATTATGATTCCCATGGCAGTTCCCTGTGTCACCTTTGGAAACTTTCTATATAATCCCTGCTTATTTATTTGTGGTTTTCATCATCTATCAGTGAGCTCCTTGAGATTTCATAGGTGATATCTCACCTTCCTAGCCCCAAAACAATATAAAAGAAAAAAAAAAAAACCCAAACAAGTAAAGCACAACAAAACTTTACATTTGAATGAAAGAAGCCAGCGAGGCTTCTTAGACATTGCTCTGAGGCACGGTTTGTAGGTCCGAAGGAAAAACAAATGTCTCAGAATCCGATGAAGAAGATCAGTTTCTGCTCCAGTCTTGAAAACTTGTGAGGACAGAAACACGTCATTATCTGTCACTATAATTCCAACCAGACTATATGTCTCCTCCGCGAAAGATGACACAAGGGAAATTTGACATCTAATTGATGAATTATGTGTTTCCGGGTCTTTTCTTTTTTCTTTCTTTCTGTTTTCATTTCTCATCAGCACAAAAGAATGTTCTTTTTGCTTTTACCAGAAGTTACACATATATGTGGATGAAGAGATCATATAAATTTCTAAGTAAAACAAACCAAAGAAAAGCACCATGGTGATCTCTCTGTCGGGAGCAGACTGCCCGAGGAACCCGGCAGACTTCATCGCATCCCGTCCCCACATAAAGGCTGCCGTGTTCATCTCTTTCCATAGCATCTGTTGAGTCAAAGTTGTGTTCTTCTGGCAACCAATGAGTGAAAAAAGGCCCACAAACTAACGCTTTAACATTTCCCTAGGAGAACCAACCCCCTTCCCAAGTCTTCTTTTCCTTGATATCCCAAAGGACAGAAAAAGGCAGAATTTTGAGAAACCACCATCTATCATCATAATGATGTCAAAAAGAGTTGTCCAGAGCAGGGCAGCATCCAGGACGGGGAAACCAGACAGGCAACCCCTCAATATGCGTTCCTCTCTTGAGCCTCTGCCAGCTCCTGAGCTCTGGGGAGCCATCCTTAGTGCAATCCCTGTCTGCCTTAAATAAATTATTTTATTGAAGTAAAATTCAATGAATGGACTCCAGTAGCTATCATACAATTCACCCAATAGATACCAGTGTGATAGGTACCACACCAACTCACGTACAAAGTTGTACAGCCAAAGCGGTCTAAACCTACAGTATCTTCATCGGTCCCATTAGAATCCTCTACCCGTTAGTAGCCATGTTCTTCTCCTTTGTCTCCATGTGCCCTGTGCCTAGAGAAATACTCAGTGGCATTCTGGGTCCATGGCTGTGCCAATTCCGGACATTTTCTATAAATGGAACTGTACTGTTTGTGGTCCTCTGTGACTGATCTCTTTTTGAGGTTTCTGAGGTTTATGCAGGTGGGAGTATGTATAAGAACTCCATTCCTCTTTATGGATGAGTAATACTCCGGTGTGTGTGTGTATCCCATTTTATCCATTTATCTCCCTTTCTTTCTCTCTCCTCAGATAATGGAGAGTGACCAAGGAGCTTACATATGCTAAGCGCATGCTGTACTGTTGAACTGTATCACCAGTCTACCCTTCATCTCTTGATGACTATTACAACTACTTCAAATCATGTTTCTGTGAAAATCCATGTGCAAGCTTTGGTGTGGGTGTGTCTTTATACAGCTAAGAGCAGAGTTACCAGGTCGGATCAGGTAGTAATGCGAAGCTGAATCCGTGGAGGAATGGCCTGGCTCCTGTCTCTTGCATCGTCACTTCCTTGGGCATACAATGTCCTCCTGTCTCTTTCCCCTGCACAGTCATTTCCTTCTTGTGGGACTTCACTCCAGTGTTAGGAGAAATGTATGCCCGCGAGGGCCTATGTAGTGAGGAGGGAGGACCAGGCACTGCCCGGGAAGCTGGCAGTGACCACGTGAGGATCATGTCATACAAGCCTGCCATCGCTCATTACAGCTCAAAGCAAAGCACAGGTCCTTGCTGAGGTCTAGAAGATTCAGAGGCCCTTGCTTTGCTCTCTCCTTGGCTATTATTTTCCAGTTATCTGATCTCATCTGGACTCTGCCTCTTCCCTGAATTAATCCTTTGGGCATAACACCTTTGCTTGGATGAAAGCATTCCATTTTCCCCATAGCCAGCCAATTGAATGAGTGAATAAACTAACTTCAATATAGTCAGTGCTTTAGCCATCTCAAAGCTGTCCAGGTCCTGCATAGCATAGCCCCCACTGGGTTCTCCTGTGTGTGTAGGGTCTTTGACAGCATCCCTGGTCTCCATTTATTGGACATCAGTAGCAACCTCTTTCATCCTTAGGTTATGATAACCAAAACTATGTGGAGAGGTTGCCAAATGTTCTGTGGGGCACAGCATTGCCCAGTTAAAGACCACTGCACTGTGGCCATTGTCTTGTTAGATGAATACTGGCCCTCTGAACTAGCCAAGGGCATGTTCCAATCCCTACTTGCCAGAGTTTTATCCAATTCCTCTTTAACAGGGCAGGAAATGAGACCAACTCAAATTTAGAAGGAATTTTAACAGTAACTTTGGAATCCAAAGGGGGTTTTATGATTAATTTGCAGTTAAGGAGAGTATTTAACTCACCAGATTCCTTGTTCTTCTTCTAGAAATTTGGTCCATAAATATCAACACAATGGGATTCCCAAGTACCCTGGATCAGGCAGGCTGTACTATCAGACCCATTAAGGGGACATTTCCATGAGGTATTTTTCCGGGTCGCTTGGCTCATTCTTTCCCAGGATCAGAACTTCAGGGTAGTCATGGTAACAGAAAAGGGGAACCAATTATCACAAAAAGAGAGCCCAGGACAAACAGGGCCCATTCTTAAGTGCTCCCTGTTAACTTCGACAGCTCGGCCATCCCTCCAGCATCAGTCTTAGGACGGAGCCTTAGGAGCAGACATGCTCTCACAGCTGCTCTGGGCCAGTGAAACCCACATCCAAGATGCTTCCTGGCTCCAGCCTTGCTATGCTAACTTGGGGGCAGGACCGGAGAGCCCATTGAAATGGACTCTCCCTGAAAATGAGCAGCACCTTAGCGGAACGTCCAAATACAAGATTCATCTATCCTGCCTGGTGGCATCAGTAACATTGCATGATGCATATTAAAAGTGTAATTAGAAGTCAATTCCCAAGCAGTTCCAGGAAGATATAAAAAGCCTTTGGAGGAGATCTGGAGACCCAGGAGTGTCCGTGACTTTGCTAGGCAGGCCTCCACTCACCAGGCACCAGGGGCCACCTTCCTTCCGTTGCTCTCCGGTAATTTGCAGGTGTGACAGGCAATGATGCCAGAGTCCGTACTGTCCTCTCCGCAGGGAAAGGGACTGCAGCTCCCTGTCCCATGCTGGGGAAATGGGAAGCTTGCTCCAGCAGTCTGATGCTTCCAGGAAAACACAGCTGGAGAGGGAAGCTGGCTCCTTTGGCCTCACTGCTGGAGAAACTCCCTGGGGTCTGAGCAGAAAAAGCAGCCTCAGATGACAGCCCGAGGTACTGGGCTGTCACCCTGCTGCGTGAGAACTTGTTTAGTAGCTGCACCCTGTATGACTGGACAAAATTCACACCAGAATGACCCATTGCTGTTTGAGATGTTCCTCCATGATTTCCTCTTCCCTCAAAAACAAGAGCTCTCCCTTTCTGATATCTTTCCTGTCTATGTATTCACACATGACAACCATGGTCCGCTCATCCTTCATTCCACAAAAGCCTGTCTGGAATCATCTATGTGTCATGTGTGGCATTTTTTTCTGAAAGCTGTCTTTTATTGAGCACCTACTCAGTGCTCTCCACCTTGCACGAGTTACACACACCACCTTGTTGAATCTCTAACAAAAGTCTAGGAGGCGGAATGGGTGGTGACTTTCCCCACTCGACCTCAGTCTCTCTGCTTGCTTTTCTGTCGAATTTTTTCAGTCGTCCTAGTTTCATTCATCTGTTATTTCCTTTTTTCCCTTCCCTTTGTTCTTAATTGACGTCACTTTAGGAAGGAAGTAGTTATATTTTGATGGTACATTTTGGTATCATTCTTAAAGTTAAAATCTGGTTCCAGACTTACAGGTCAGCTTCTATGTGAGTCTAGCCCATGTGCTTCTCTGTGCCCCAGCCCCACATCCCCTTTCCTGGCTACCTTCCCTTGCTCTCTCCTGCCCCGGGGCATTTGCACAGTGCCTCCCAGGATACATTCCCAAATCTGATCTCCCTGGATGAGTCTGGGTGCCCATATTGGGTTTGTATCACCAGTAGGTTAAAGGATTGTGTGTGTGTGTGTGTGTGTGTGTGTGTGTGTGCTTTAAAGAGTGTTTTACACCAGAGTGGAGGATGAAGATGGAAGAGAGGGAAGATAACTGCTCCTAGCACCACAACCAGAAACAGCAGCGGAGGCCACCTGATTCACAAAGCTTAAGCTCTTCTCCGTGCTGGCCCATTGCAGAAACTGTTCTCTGTTCCTGTGGCTATCTGTGCTGTGAGGTTGGTGGCTCCACAGGAGGGGATGTCCCTGACCTTCTCTCCAATTTTCCCAAGTGTTCCATACATGCCTAACAGATAGCGGGTGCTCACTACCTAGGCCAGAAGGGAGAGCAAAAGGACGAAGAGTCCTCTTCCCACCGGGGAACCTTCTGGTGACCTCTCGGAAGTCTCCGTAGGATGTCCACCCACCTCAATTCCCTGGAGTCCCTGACCTGGTGACACTGCTTCCAACTCCTGTCTGATCCATCTGGTATCTCTCTCCAATGTTTCTTGGTACAAAGCGAAACAAATCCCTGCTTCACCTCTAAATAAACCTCTAAATAAACCTCAATCCTCTTAAAACCCACAGCTCTGTTCTGTTCTCAAAAGGAGTCTGAACTGCTCAGTGTGCAGGAACTGGGGTCCTGCTGGCTCCCTCTGTGGTCTTAGCACTTAGCACCTGGTCTTCACAGCCTGGAGCTCCTGGTCCCAGCCATGTCTGCAGGCCCCGCACTGGCCTCCTGCTCTGTGTGGCCTGACAGGTTCCTCCCTGTCGTTCTAAGTCGCCGGCCTGAGGGACTCACTGAACTCCTGCCCCTCTGGGCCCTCTCTTCCAGTCCTCAGACCTTCCTGTGTGATGTCTGCTTTGAAGACCCCACCTCACTGATGTACTTGTACTCACACACCGACGGCCCTGTCCTGCGATGACCAGGGAGGAAGCTCTGGAGGACAGGGACGAGGCCTGCATCCATCAAGTCTCCCCGAGCCCCTGATGCTCAGTAGTGCCTGTCAAGTACTCAGAAACGCAGTGAGTGATCAGATAAGATGGATGAATGAATCAGTGATGACCAAGATCATTTTCTATTCATGTGGGGCAGGAAGCCCGGAGATTTTGTTTTTGTGTTTGTTTTAGTACTGGACATTAAACCTTGACACTGAACCCAGCCCTTTTTCATTTCTAAATTTATTTATTTATTTATTTATTTATTTATTTTTGGAGATAAGGTGTTGATTTAGGGAGGACCTGAACTTTGGATCCATTTCCCTCAAATTCGCAGTGTGCTGGGATTACAGGTGAGCACCACTATGCTCACCTGAGTTTGGTTTTTAAAATATCTAAAATCCCTTTTGTCTTCCTGATAACAAGATATCACCAGAAGTTGCCTTTAGGACTCAGCTGATGTACGGAACAGACTTTGTTTTAGAGTCTTCTGTGGCTCCCATTGATGGTGATGCCAAGCAGGGGGGACGCAGAGCCACTGAGGCAGTCAGCTCCGGGAGGTCCTTGGCCGCCCTTCTGATGAGCTCCTAAGCACTGTGGGAGGCTTCAGGGATGGCTTCCTGTCAACTCAGATTTTCATGGTGGCAGCAAGGTGTAACCCTGTAATATAACTAATGGACAGGACACTTGAGAAGCCCACCTGGATGGGCTGGCAGGGACACTGAGCTCCTTATTTATTCTTCTTTCTATTTTAATTTCTGGAACTATTGTTGCGGTATGGTTTGGCCAATAAATAAGACACATATTTGGCAGTTGGTGGTATCTCTGGGTGGCCCTCTGGGCTGGAAGTCAGTGTTGATCTGAAGGGTGTTGTCAGGCTGGTGTCTGGGGAGTCTGAGATATTCACCGACAGCTCATGCAGCCCTGCGGTGGGGAACGGGGGCCGTGCTCATTGTGTGGTGAGAAGTTAGTGGTGAAAAGCTGAGCTAGATACAAGTTCAGGTTTACCTGCTAGCAACCAACTGTGCTGCTTTAGACAAATTTTCCCGTGTGCCTCTGACCTTGGCTTCTTTGTCTACAACTCAGTGGTTCAACAAATTTAAAGAGGCCATGGGGCGCCGTGCTCCATACAGAGCTGGCGTGCCACAAGCGCTTGGTTTTTGTTAGCTACTGTGGAAGGGGAAGGTCTAACAGATCCCCCAAGACTTCCAAGACTCATCCACAGAACTTCGGAGATAGTGAACGGCAGTCAGGGATGCTCGTTCTGTGATTATATTGTTTGTATTCCATGGTAAAATGGATTTTGCAGATGGATGTAAGATACAAACCAATTGACCTTAAGCGAAGTCACCGGGGGGATCTAATCTACTTCGTGAGCCTTGGAAAGCAGAGAATTTCTCTATCTGGACGTAGTAACTGAAGTCAGAGCTACAAGAAGGAAGAAGATTCAATGATGTGTCTAGACAAAGATGCAGGGGGACATGGCCTGGGGGACTTGAGTGTTTTTTGGAAGCTGAGAGAAGCCTCCTCTTGGCAGCTGGTGAGGAATGGGGACCTTCATCTTATTACTACAGTGTGATTAATTCTGCCAAGAATCCGCATGAGCTTGAAAGAGAATCTGCCCCAGGGCCTTCCTGTAAGAGCTCAGCCTGGCTGACACCTTGACTTTGGCCAAATCCTTATCTGGGGAACTCAACTGAGCTCACTCAGCCTTCTGGTCTGTAAAGCTGGGGCAACAGGTGGGCGCCCTTTTAGCTGCATCAGCAATAGAAAATGATTGTAGCTTTCATTATTATTGTTCGTAATAGATTCATTTCATTCTCAGGGTAGACAGTATACTAGGTATGATCCTCTTTGGGTTATGGGTAAAGAAACTGAAATTCAGAAAACTTGATATTCATTCAGGTAAACACAGATCGTGGGTGAGTGAGCAAAACAGGGATGCGAACTGAGATCTTCTGATAGTGATTTCCACCTGTCGATCCGTCTGGGTGCCCCGGTCCCCGTGGGCCTCCGTGGCCTCTCTGTGTGTCTAACTCAGGGTTCAGTCTCTTTGGTACCTGTTTGCATTGGAAATGGGAGACTGGACACGTTGGAAAGGGAAGGCACAGTGCTGTCCCATCTAAGAACTTTATCAGAGAAGCAGCTGGGGCCCACAGCACAAACCAGGCCCGAGCTGGACCTCAGCCTCTGCTAAATCTGGCCACTCACCCTGTGGCAGTGAGTCCCTACACAGCTGGCTACTGTTTCTCACTGAAACGCAGCATGTCTCCTCCAGGGGAAGATAAAGTCAGGAGCAGAGTATGATCTAGACCACATTTGCCTCCAAGGTTGGGCCAGGGCAGAGGCATGGAGTTCACATGATCTTCTGCCTGTTCTCTCTGGAGTTTACCCGTGGTGTGTGGATTCTGGGCTTCCTTGTTGAACTTTGCTCTTTGATAGCTATTGGAGTAAACAGGGCAACATATTCACCCCCAACTGGGCATGGAGAACCTGCTACCTCCTGTTGATTTTGATTCACTTGAGTCTGAAGTCTGAGAATCTGCAGGGAGTTGGTACCCTTCTCAGGACCACGGCGGATATTTCCGGTGAAATATTGTCTCTGTCCCAGGCTCCTGCAGGCTCCTAGGAAGTCAGCGCTACTCTTGCTTATTTAAAAGGGAGGGGGTGGGTTCCCATAGCTCAAGGGGTACCAGCTATCCATGCCACTCGCTCTCACCCATACTCTTTCCCAAGGTTGAAGTCAAGCTTGATATCCCAGAGCCAAGCACAGAACAGAAGTGAGTCTGGCCCCAAGAGCAGTCAGGCCAGCCATCCAGGACTTCCCTAGGGAATCAGGGTTGTGCAGGTGCCCAATCGTGGACATCTCTTCTGTGACACCCAGAACAGCTGACAGGAAGGAGCCTATGCTCCGGGCTACTTGGGTGATCCAGAGCAGGACTCTTCACCTGCAAGTAAGGACCCTTGGGGAGCAGCAGGGGACCCCAAGGCAGCTTTGGTCATGCACACGTTTCTGCTGAGATCGCCTGAATTCCCAAAGGTATCCATGGCCCAAGGAATATTCAGAACCACTGATTCTAAAGAGAAATTGGAAGAAGTCTGTGGCTAATGGAGATCAGTTTGGTTCTGTACATGCTGGAAGGTCACACCTGGAAGGGGCCTGTTAGCAACGTTGCACACCCAGTGGAAATGTGGGGCTGGAGTTCGGGAGAAGGAAGAAGCCCAGCTGGCACCCCTCCTACACCCACCTCCCAGGGTGCCAGGATCATAGGCACATGCCCCCCCCGCCCCGTGAAAAGTAGTATCTCTCATTTTTATTTTTTAACCAGCATTTTAGCAGCTTGCGCTGGATTTCCCCCTCTCTTAACTCCACATGCTTGATCTAAACTGATTCCACTTCCAAATCCAGTGGCACCATTCAAGCAACTCCCTGGAGCACACAAGGTACAAATGAAGCAACTTTTTGTGCACATCTATGTTCCTGTATCCAGGAAGGTAACCGTGTGCACGTCCATACAGGGGTTTGTCAAAGACATGAATAAGGACTCAGTGCCAGAAGAAGGTTACTGCAAGGTACCGTAAAAAAGGGTGTCATTTGTGAGCCCTGTTTAGAACTTCTGTTATATAAATGAACAGAAGAACCTGTGCTTACGCCTGGTTCACAGCCGACAAGAGCAGCTATCCTTCAGCCAGGGGCCTGGCCAAGAGAAAAAAGAATTCCAGGAGACACGGCTGGCCACAGTACTGGGCCCACGGCATCCTGTCTTTTCTTAAACTCAAAGAGATTCTTTTCTGCAGTGTGCACCTAGGAGTCCCTGTCAAGGCTGGGCCTGACCATGGGCCTCAGCCCACGCTGCAAGAGAAGCTCGAAGACCTGTACCTTGCTCCACCTGCCCCAGGCCCAGACTTGGGCCACTATATCCTGTCCCCGGCTCCTCTAGAGCCTGAACCCACAGCAAAGCCCCGCCCAACAGGCCACCGGGCAGCACAGGCCTTCAGCACTTTTCCTCCAGCTTGTCCCAGAACCCCAATGGCTCTCTTCTGTGACCTTGCTTTAGCTCCTAAAGAGACTATTGGACCACGAGTGGCTGCTGCAGACTTTAGTTTAAGGTCTCCACAATGGGGACATTTACTTAGAAACCCATGGAATGCAGAAGGAGCCCAGGAGTGGGCCCCTACCCAGATGTGTGCTCCACACTTTGAGGTCCTCAGTTTCCTCCGAGGCCATTTCATCCTGTCCTGTTGGGTGGAACCTCTCCAGGGACCAACACCTGCCGCCCAGGTTTCACCTTCCTCCCAGCTGGGCCCACGCACTACCACCAGCGAGTCACAAGCGTCTCCCCAGTCTTTCGGTCTCTGGGTCCCCAAACCACACTTGTGTTTTCATATAAGTGTTGAGATGATTCAGCGGAAACTTCTGGTAAAACGGATCGCCATAGCAACTTTCAATAGACATCCAGCATGCAAATTAGACAGTGGAAAAGGACGCTTTTCAGTAGCCCCCAACCGCCCTCCACTGAGCCCTGCGTGGATCGGATCCCGGATGCTTTGAAGGTGCAGCACAGACTTAGCCAAAGCATGTGACGCACCTGGCCCGGTCTGCTGGGACCTGAGATGCCACAGGAGATAAGCAAAGACCTACAGGTGCTTCTGCACTTTCAGGTTTCTGTCGCATGAGGAAGACCTGGAGAGCACAGCTGGAGACTGGAACTCACGCCCCTCACACTAACTCCACACTGACTTACAGGGTCCTGGCAGAACTCCAAGAACTGTCAGAGCTGCTGGGATTTCATCTGTAAACTGGGGACACGCGTTCTGCTTCACAGGACACAGTACATGGGAAGCGGTGACTGCAGGGGGTGTGCACACACGAGTTGCTCGGTAAAGGGCAGCTGCTAGGATCTTTCTTGAGCATCTGAAGCCTCTTTTTGGTCTCTAAGCCAGGTCCTCTGCTGATGCCATGTCCCAGGAAGTGTGGTGTCCACGTGGAGGGACTCAGAACTCCAGCAGTGGCTGCTCGAGGGGCTCCCAGAGTGGCTGAGCAGAGGAGCAATGGTTATGGGTCTGAGGCAGGCACAAAGGCAACCAGGTTTGAGTCACTTCTACTGCAGGACCTTCATTTTACAAACAGTTGCTGGTACAGAGATTTCAACTAACAGAGCAAGGGAGTGCTGGGGAAGAGGACTATGTGGTCAGCGCGTCATCTCTACGGCAGATAAGAATGGCTGCGTGCAACAGAGGCTGCTACGGGCCTCTCTCTCTCTCTCTCTCTCTCTCTCTCTCTCTCTCTCTCTCTCTGTCTCTCTCTCTCTGTCTCTCGCGGAAATTGTTGGCTGCCCACATTAGTAGCATCTCAGTAACTATCATGTCTCTTCTTTGTGCTTGAGGTGGCTGCTGAGGTTCCTACCATCATGTGTACATTGTAGGCATGGAGAGAGAGAGAGAGAGAGAGAGAGAGAGAGAGAGAGAGAGAGAGAGAGGAAGAAGAAAAAAAGAAGCAGAAGCAGCAGCAAAGGGGAAGGGAAAGAGGAGGAAGTGGAGGAAAGAGGAGGAGGAAAAGAAGAGGAAGAAGAAGACAAAGAAAAGAGGAAGATGGAGAGAAGAATAAGAAAAAGAGGAGGAGAAAGGAAGGGGGGATGGTAGAGAAGAAATAGAAAAGAAAGGGAAGTAAAAGAAAAGGAAGAAAGGGAAAGGAAAAGAAGCAAAGGATAGGAAAGGGGAAAGGAAAGAAGGAACGGAGACCAGTGCGTGACGGCACCCCCGGGGGACTGACATCTTATCTTGGTAGCACCGAGTCACGTGGTCCTTCTTAGCTGCAAAAGACCCGGGAAAGTGGTTTCCTTTTTTAGTGAGCAGCCTTCATTTGCCTCTTTAAAGACCCTGCAAGTTGCCTCCTGCCTGCCTTCAAACATCATAAGGGAAAGAGTAGCTGCTAATCAGCTGTCATCTCACAAAGTCCAGGGACGCAGGACGGCAGTGGGTCCCGGGACAGAAGTTTAGGTGCAGTCACTCTTCTGGATCGGAAACTTCCTGTCCGGCAGGAGCAGCCATGGTCACCTCAGTCAGATCCGGGCATGCGAGCTGGTTCACAGCATCATGTTTGAAGTTGTCTTTACCTGTCCTTTGCGTCCTCTGAGAGCTGATGAGCACTAGGCCATGGCTGTCACCTCAAGAGAAGCCTGTGACAACCCACAGGCAAACAGCAGGAAGGGGGCAGAGCCAGGCTTGGGCCCAGACTCCTGACTCTGTCCAGGGCTCCACCTTCTTGTACGTCTGCTCTGACCAGCTGTCCAGGGTCTGGTTAGGACAGCAAGGCCCTGATAAGCTGATGACCCCAGCTGTGTCCCCACTGGGGAGGTACAAAGCCATTTGTGTTCCCCCGTACGAGGCCCAGTGGGTCCGGGAGAGGAGGAAGACAAGGAGCTACTCTGCATCATCTGGACCAGGGACTTCCGAGAGGCACACAGCCGGGTGCTTCTGCTGGCCCACACTCTGCTCCACATCACTGAGGCCCAGCAGAAAGGAGCCCGCATCATGGAGGGAGGGAAAGGTCAGTGCAGGGGGCGTTTCCAGAGGGGGGCCTAGGATATATGGGGACTACAGGAAACTGTGGGCTCCTGGGGCTGCTGGTGTCTGGGAGACAGGGTTGGAAAAGAGAATGATTCTGAAAGAGAGAGAGAGAGAGAGAGAGAGAGAGAGAGAGAGCAGAAAGCTGTGTGTCCAGTGATCCATCCCACGATGTGAGAGTCAAAGAGTCAAAGTACCATCTGCTATGTTCCTTTTACGTTTTGAGGCACTTGAGATTGAATCCAGGGCCTTTGCACTGAGCTACATCCCCAGCTCTTTTTTTATTTTGAGATTTTGTCATGGTAAGTTGCTAAATTTCCATGCCTGTGTTTGAACTTACGACTTTCCTCCATCAGCCTCCTAGAGTTCCGGGATTACCATCCCGTGCTTCCATGCTTGACTGCCATGTTTCTTATCAAATATCCCTAGAAGAGCTACATTTTGGAGACCAACCACAGAGCTCTCTTGGTATTCTTTATTCTGTTTATAAACACTTTCTATGATCCAGTAATGCAGTAAGCTACCATACGGTGTAAGGGTTGGTAGATATTTAAAACAAGTGCCTTGTGTCAAAAGAGAAGGTAAAGTGTACAAAGGTATCAATCATGCCTGTCTACCTGTCTGTCTATCCATCTATCTATCTACATTCATCTGGGTACATTCATTTAATGATTCCTTTCTCTGACTGACCAAAAAAGTGTCAACATACAGACTGCGTTGGTCACATTAAATTTGTTTCTTTCACAATTGCAATGAAAAGTGGTGCTGGATGATTCTGGGCTGTTCTCCAGAGCCATTCTTCCCCTGAGGACTAGACATAGTTTTCTGGGGTTTTTTGTTTGTTTGTTTTGCTTTTGTTTTTCTGCCTCTTGGGAAATATGTTGGTAGGCACAGTCGGGTGTACCGGTAACACTTGAGGCTCTGCTTTTCAGAGGTTCATCAGTCATTCCAAGTTTCAGGTTTGGCAAGAGGCACATAGAAATGTTCTCAAGGTGTACTGATTAAAAAAGAAGAGACAAAAGAGTCAGCTCTTCAAGCAGGATGAGCCTGCCTCACCCAGGTTGCCTTCTTGGACATTAAAAGGACGGGACGTGGCCTGGAACTCTCTGGGAGCAGGCGCCATCCCTGGCAGGAGACATGGGCATTCGATAGCATCACTTGAGAAATTAGCATAGTGGCAGGAAGTTGGGCATGCTGCTCACATAGTGCCCAGCAGAAAGATGAAAATAAATCAAATAATTCTGACAGATCAGGTCAGGATCCTCCCACCCTCCCGGGAGATAGAGGAGGGAGCATCTGGTTTACCATAACTGTTTTCAGGTCAGGGCACACCCTGGAGTTGGGAGAG
The DNA here is from genome assembly GCF_034190915.1 of Cavia porcellus. Lineage (NCBI taxonomy): Eukaryota > Metazoa > Chordata > Mammalia > Rodentia > Caviidae > Cavia > Cavia porcellus. The sequence continues at coordinate 113,816,006 of NW_026947487.1, forward strand.
CATGACGTGCAGGGGCACGGCAGGAGCCTCCCGTGAGGCTCTACTGATCACCTCCTGTGTGTTTGACCCTGCACCAAGCGTGGGTCCCTGCCTCCAGGAGGACCAGGGGAAGACACACAGGCAGGCACATCTGAGCTCCCCACATAGGGGCAGACGTCCTGCTACAGAAGCAACATACAGGATGCCCCAGGACCACGGCCAAGTTGTATCACAGGCCTCAGAGAGATGAGCTGGGGATATCAGCAAAGCAGCTGTTCCCCTCCACAAGGAATTTCTGTTGACAGTAATTTAGGACACAAATTAAAGTTATTATCACGGGAAAGCTCAACTTCACTGGACTCTTCTTTCCACTCTGTTATGTCTGTTTTTTAATTACACATCAAGTGACCACCGTCTTTCATGATCCAGTTCTTAGATCTTCTCCAAGGCTGGAGCCAGGCACATGAGGGAGAACAGAAGCCCCCTCCAAATGTTGGGGCTTGGGGGCAATTTCTAAGAGGGGGAGATTTCTGAGGATGGGCTACACAGGCTGCAGAACATGACTTGAAGGGCAGGGAAGGGAGGGTTACATGTGGACAGCCTGAACGTGAGTGTCCTTGACACTAACAGTCTTGAACTCCACTCTTCCTCTTCCCATCCTACTTCCCTGATCCCATGACAAGTGACAGCTGGCGGCAGTGGGACCATCATGGGCGGGAGTCACATGGTGCTCTATAGCACTCAGCAAGAACCCGAGCCTGGAGTCGGGGCTTTGGAACTCCCTGTGCTGTTGTGTCTGCTGGTGGTCTGCTCCTCCTCCATGTGGTGGGCACCTGCCTCCTGGGCCTAGGAAAGTCCACACTCCTGTGTCACACCCTCAGAGCAGTGAGGTGCCATCCACAGGCCACATTCACAAGCCCACATTCACAAAGTTTTGCTGGAGTTCCAGAGCTCGTGAAGTAAGGAACCCAGGGCTGGCTGGCTCCCCAGCAGCAAAGCTGCCCCACACCAACCTGTCCAGATGAAGCCAGCAATAGATATTTTCTATTTTCCAATTTGCTTTCAAGAACTTCCATGTCATTGTTGATGGCACAACCAGGAGGAGGAAGTTGTATTTACAGCATATTTATGAGTGTCGAGTGGAGAAATACCGTCTCCAAATTGTAGATGAAAAACTGACACATGCAAGGCTGAATTTACTTCCTGATCATTAGAACGTAGCTGTTTAGCTTTATTGGGACCTAATAGTTTCTACATCATGCAAGATGGGACCAGGAAAACGGCCCTTAAACTTCAGCCATTGAACCTTTTATGAAGTCACACAGGGAAAAACACCTCAGTTACCTCTGATGCTTTTGTTGTTCCTCCTAAGTTTTTGGTAGAATCTCTGTTTTTATGGAGATAATTCCAAATATCCTTTAAGCCACACAGGTCTTAGACTTCAAGCTCCGAGAACTGAAGTCTGCAGAAAGAGCTGAGTTTGGCTGTAGCAGGAGAGGTGATAACACTAGCCGGGTAGTGGAGGCCAGGCAGAGCAGAGCAAGCCAATATTTTTGGGGCAAATGGTATCTAGAAGGTTCCAGGGAAGCAGTGGAGATGGAATTCATGTCCCGATTCTGGACAGCGAGCACCCAGCCAGCTTGCCTTGGAGGAAGGAAACCAGCCTGCATTTGGAGTAAATAGTTAACTCTTCTGGGATGGAAGAGATGATTATTCAAAAGTTGGTCCCCATATACAAATGCAAATGACATCCCGAGACACATGAATGCTAATTTCTCCAATGAAGTCTGTAGACAAATGCTAGTCATTAGAACCATTTCCGTGCATTTATATTAGGCCGTCCTCTAAAAGACTTTTCAGACAAATATGTCATCAAGATATTCAAAACCATGTAATCTTATCCAAAGTTTCATCTATCAACAGTGCAGTCTTCATCTCCTGCAGCTGTGTGTCAGAATGCGCTCGGAGATTACTCAGCTGATACGGCGGGGCTGGGAGGGGCTGCAGTCCCAGGGGTCTGTGCCCCATCAGCAAGGGAGGGTCTGGGCTAGAGGTTGGAGCTGGGTTGGGGTGAAAAGAGAGGCATGGGTGGGCTCTGCCTGCTGAGCACCCCCGGGGGGCAGGCTGCCTTCCCAGGCAAGAGCTACTGAGATGACAGATTAAGTTAAAAGCCCAATGATGGGGAGCTGGAGATCTTGTCTTTGTTGCCTTCTGCAAGGCAAAACCTCAGGCTTGTAGACTGCTCCTGGGGAGAGGCTGGGGTGAGGGAGATGCACAGGGTGAGCTGACTGTGTTCAAATGCCTGCTTGGTGGGCTGGGTTGCAGGTTGCTGCTGCTGCTGTGTGTGTGCATTTTTTACTTCCTTTCCCTACGTTTTCCTTCCCTTTCTTCTCTTCTTTGCCCTTCTCTCACCTCCCCTGTTCTTTCCAGAACAGAGTAACAGGAAAAGATTTCCTAGAAGCTGCCTTCTGTTCATTCCTAGGGCTGGGAAAAGCCTTTGTGATTGGATTGTGTTTTCTCCCATTTGACAGCGTGGGCCAATTTAGTGTGTGAGAGATGGTGGATGTTGGCAGCGATGAACATTTCTCTTAATTTATTATGTAATAAAATGAATTTATCAAAGAATTTATTTATCTTTAACCTGCTCATTCACTGATATGAATATTTATCTACCCATCCAACCATGTATCCATCCATGCATCCATCCGTCCATCCACCCATCCATTCTTCCATTCATCTTTACCCCCTGATAACAAGGTCTGAAGAGCTTAAGAATGTGGCGTCGTCATTACCCCAGTTCTGTGGTCAGAAAGATAGAGCCTCACAGAGATTAAAAAAATGGACCAAGATTGCCTGGCTAATACAAGATGCTGTTAATACTGGCTCATCTAGTCTCTGGCTCTCTCCATCAATCCACTATTAACCATGCCTTGAATGACTATCGGTACCAGGTACCAATCCAGATACAGCAGGGGAATAAAGTTGTCCCTGATTGGTTGGTGCTCTCCAGAAAATCCCAATCAGTAATCAGTGCCAAACCCCACAGATTACTGTGAGGTGCATGTCCTGAAAAGCATGCGCCAAATGCAATGCCAGGGATATCCTGGCAACACAACCCACCAGCCTAGGTGTCTGGAGTGAAACTGACATGGTTTGGAGGACTGAGGGTCTTGGACCTCACTGTCCAGCTTTCACAGAAACACTGTCCAGTGCACACATTTTGGTGATGGGTAGCAATTGTCACCCAATATTTGTTACTTTTCAAGGAGACTCAAGGAGGAAGGAGCCAGGGTGAAGCCAACTCCTCTCTAGATGGGCTTGGTACACTCCACTAGATAATGCTTCTCAGCTAGGATGCTGCTGGAGCTGTTGCCTCCTGCCTACTAATGCCCTGGAGGGCGTTAGAAGGTATCACTGACTGTCAACGGCATTATGGTGGAGGGCAAAATTTGTACAGAGACGCCTGGGTGGGAACAATGATAGGCTGACAGACAAGATGGTTTATGCTTCTTAAGCCCAAGTAACTTTTGATGGGGTAAGCAATGGAGGATATAGGAAGTGTCATCAGAATGAGGCTGCCCTGTGAAAAGTCTCACATGTGAGCTGGAGTCTGGACTTCACTGCAGCCCGGGGTTAACCAGGCGAGAGATGCATATGCAACTTGGTGTTTCAGAGAGACTGCCTGGAAGTTTATAAGAAAGGCTAGAGACAGAAGCTCTTGCTGGTTGGTTAATACAGTAGTTAGATCCTCGTGAAAGTGATCAAGATAGCAGATTCTCACAAGTTTTGAACAAGAGAATGGGAAAGACATGTGTTTGATTGGCAATTTGTTCAAGAAGAGAGAAGAGCTCAACTCAACAGTTAAGTTTGTAGCCTGAAAACTTGGGTAGACGATTATTTTTTAAATCTAGGACCAAGACAGACACAGTTAGCTTTCAGAGTCTGAGATACCCAGATACCTCCTCATGGAAATGATTTGTAGGTCACTGAAAACCTGGCTTTGGTGTTCAGAAGATAAAGCACTGATAAGCAGTGGAAATTGGACATCCATGAGCACATAGGTCACATACACACCAGTAGTTATTACTTCTGTACCCAGAGCAGGCATCACTAATCAATCACAGAATTTCTCCCCAATAGAACCTGGCTTCTTGAATACAATAACTCAGGGAGTCATTGACAACTAACTCGAGGTGGCATGGACATCAAATTCTTCTTGATGATTATCATGCCAGTGTTGACAGAAGCCACAGAGAGGTTGGGAACCCCTTGTGAAGAGTGCAGAGCCACATTTAGCAATACACAGCTGTCATCAACAGAGTGGGTGAACCATGAACTGGGCTCAAATCCTATACTCACCACCTAGTGGTTCCATGCACTTTGGAAAGTTCCCCAGGCCTCCTACATCTTAATAATTTATTTGTTAAACATGGATAACAACATAATGCCTCTTAGGGTCTGAGAGAGGGTCACAGCCCAGTGAAATGTGTAAAATGACCTGACATACCCTAAATGCTTGGCAAATGCTCTTTGAAGATATTGCAGAGGACATAGGAAACTGCAAAGATGAAGGACACCTAAGCGGCCAGGCTGCCTTTCCTGGGTCACTGACCTTGGGCAGCCTGCTGACCATCAGGTAGACCAGTTTGTTCTGGGGAAGAATTCTGTACTCCGCTGTGACCCTAGGTCTTCCCTTCAGCCCAAGAACAGTATGAGGTTCAGTCTGTGCCGCATTAGGCTCTCAAGCCTTAATTTTAACTGTTTCTGAGTGTGGAATGAGGGGAAAGAGTAGACACATTGGTTCAGCATGGAAAGCAGTCTCTGTCACCCAGAGTGCCAGTTAGGTATTTGTTAGTGACTAAGGAAAAAAAATGGATGGGATTTTAATGCTCAGATCAAAAGGCTAACCTGAGGTTTCCAAGCATATGTTACCTGAGAAAGGCCTTGTAGCAGGTCCAGAAAAGCATGTTTTAAAAAATGAATCCATCTAACTTATTTATTTGCCTGGTTTGCTATTTCCCAATCATTTTCCTCCAGCTCGAGGCACAGTTATGGTCTTTTGGGTGTAGTTCAGCATATAAAGTGTTTAGCAAAATACCCTCAAATTTATGTAGTGAGTATCGAATTTATCTGAGTAAATAAACGATTATATTCTCTGAACTACATCTCTGTCGGCTCAGCCAGACTTTCACTGTCTGTGCCAAGACCCAGGAACAGGGTTCCATGGGCTTCATACCCACAGAATGCTGCTACTTTCGGGGAGAAGCAGGGTGGACTTCCAATATTATTTCTCACTGTGGGTGTGCATAACTCAAAGGCCAGTGACCCCCCAGTTTCTTGGCCGGGGGACAGCACTTCTGATGATCTTGGGGGTGGAAGTGTCAAGCCCTCAATCTTGACAGACTCATGAGTGCCAAGGGGCCCCTAGCCCGGCTGACAATTTGGACACAGAGATTATTTATTTGTTAACCACAGGTAGCAAGTTAACGCCTCTTAGGGTTTAGGATTTTTCCTGAGCTTGACGAGGGTTTTGTTCTCAGAACACTGGATGAAGGGCAAGTCTGGTCCTCACCTTGAACTTCCTGCTGGTCTGTTGGTGAGCATGTGCACCTGGATTTTGGAACATTTGTGTACTTGCTCTTATGTGGGCATGTTTTAGTGTAGCTGGGAATAGAGAAAAAACAAGGCAAAGACAGAAGCCAGAATGGGTCAGGGAGAATGAGCTTGGTGGTCTCATCAGCAGGAGGTCAGGGTTCATTCCTTTTCCATGTCTGGTCCAACAGTGTGTGTGTGGCACTGTACAGGATTCCAGGAATGGTCCAGTGACCAGGCTGACAAACTCCACCATGGCATGGACCACACCGTCTTGTTGGAACACTCAAGACATGAGCGACTCTGTAATGTCATTTTGGGTAAATTGTCTTTTCTGAGTGTGCTTTAAAATACTCTTTTTCTTCCCAGAGGGCTGAGTTTCTTCCACTCCAGGGCAGCTCCTATCTCTAAATCTTCCTGCCCAGTGAGGGCAGGAATCACAATCTCTGGGCAGAAAGGCTTTGCCTTTCCCTTAGACGACTCCTTCCATCCCACTACATGTGCGCTTAAATTCCTCTTATGTCCCTGGCTTTCAGCTGAGGGTGACATTGCCTGCCAGGGCACATTTGGCAACATGTGGAGTCAGTATGGAGGATGCTACTGGGATGTAGCAAAAGCCAGGAATGCTTCTAGGCATCCAGTTCCCTACTTCAAAGAGCAACCAAAGCCCAACTGTCAATAGTGCTGATGGAAGAGAAGGGTTCATGTGTTTATTTCCTGTCTCCTCCACAGGGAGCTGTATCTTGTTTTCTCTTATATCTATGGTATCATCACCTCGTATGTGTTGAGTATCTGTGGGCTGGCAGTGCCAATAGCAATACTCAACACACAGGAGAGGAATACACTGTTTGTGGAGTGAATATGTGACTTACTAGAGGTGTGGCCTCACATAATCATCCAAGCTCTCTAAGCATCAGCAGCTTTACCCCAACCCCCACAAAGGACAATAAAGCCCCACTATGGACAGTGTCAATGGTGAGAAACCTTGACCTGGAAAATTAGAGATGGAGCAGGGGCACCATGGCCCCGGCATTTGTGGGGAGCATTGTGAGCTATCTGGCAGAAAGCAGTCTCCTTCAAACGAGCATTCACCACAGTGATTTGTCTCTCTTCATAGGCAAACTGCCTCCCAGACAGTGAGGCATGGAACCGCACAGCCTGCTCAGAGGGCTGCAGGCCACCTCTTGGCAGAATGACAGAAGCCATGATCCTGGGAACTTGGGCTCACCTTGGATTGACATCTGTCTCCACTAAACCCCAGCCTCCCAAATCCTTGCTGTCCAAGAGAATTTGGTGATGGCATGTTTCCTTCCCGATACAAAACCCTCCTGAAATTCATGGTGTTGTCAAGTCTGCCCCAGCACGATTCCTGGCTGGGGACACACATGCAACTTCACTTGGAAGGAGAAATCGGCTTATTACCTGCAGGAACTGACCGTCCCGAGGCAAGGGGACTCGGCTGGGAACACAAAAATTGAAATATCTGGGAAATCTGAGACATTGTTTTAAAACAACAGTTTTTTAGGGTGTTTGATTTACTATTCAACTGTGCACAGCTGCTGTTTGGAAAATAGGAAGCTTGCCAAGCCACGGGAGCTGGTAGAGAGGGTCGGGGAAAGTGGATCCAAAGCACAACAGTGTTGTTTGCACACTGATCGTGTTAACTTGACTTTAAAAAATCAGTGTAGCTGACCACTCCTGGGACGCTTCGGCTGGCATCTATTTCAGCTGCTGTTTATCTACTGAACTCCTGGTCCTCTCTTTGCTGCTGACTTTTTTGTCTTAATTAAAGAGATTTTGGGGATGGTCCTACCCTCTAAGAGGAAAAAAAAATTTTTTTTGTTGCCTTTTTTGTTTTTATCGGTACTGGGGATCGAACTCACAACTGCCCGCTTGCAAGGCAGGCGCTTATGCCACTGAGCTAAACCCCCAGCCCCTTATGATTAACTGTTCAAGGAAGACTTTTCAGTGGCTCTTTTTCCACAACCAGCTTTGGTGGTCAATCAGCTAATACGTTCTCTACCCAAAACAAGCCAGGAGTTAAGCCCTGAGTCGCTTCCTGGGATAGTGCTGGCTCTCTGCCTAGGAATGGGAAGGGTAAAGAGAGTCAGGGACTTTTGGAGAGATCCCTCCACCTTCATGCTGATAGCTAGTTACACACTCAGCATGGCACTCTGTGCCCTGAAAATCAGCAGAGAAGGTCTTGTTCTCTTGAATTTTTCTTTTGGAAGCAAGAAAGTTGGATTCAGAGAGATTATGCCCCTCTCCTGAAGACACAGAGCTGAGATATGACCACTGTATTCAGTCCAATAATCCACTCATCTTCTTGAACATGTGTCATTAACCCCAGCTCACCAGTTTCACAAGGCTGTCTGTTCTCTGCCTATGAAAGCAAACCTCTTTTGAAAGAAATGCTCCAACCCAAAGAGAGAAACCCCTTCCTTTCTGAGAACCACTTTATCTTATCCAAAGACTAGCCACAGCAGGGATTTATGTCATTTGGCTCAGATGACACAGGAAAACAGCCTGCTCCCTGGGTGACCAGAAGAACACTGCGTCACCTATACTTCTGGGGTCGAATTCTTCTCAAACAGTTGTAAATGTTGAGTCTCTGTTTCTTCTCCTGGTGCCCTGTTTTCCTCTAAGGAGGAAGAAGTCCTTTTCCCTTCCTTCCTATGGGACACTCTCTTCTGTAGAGAAAAATTAAGGAAGAAAGAGGACCCAGGCATTTGTTCCTAAACATACGCCTGGCCTGGCGCCCTCACATAACTATTCTCCCAATAACTCTGTGCATTTTTTTTTTTATTCTGGTGCAGAACCTGGCATTCAGAGAGACTGAAAAACTTGCACAAGTTTCCTAAATAATAGGTGACAAAATCAAGATGCACGGTAAAAACTTGTGAATTGGACCTCGGTGGAAGGTAGACACTTTGCCAGGCTAACCATGGATCAATCACTTCTCAAGTTGGATTCCCCAACACCCTGGGCTTGGCAAATCCTTACATGGTCTTATTTCCTTCTCATAAGTTTTAAGCTCATAGAAAAAGAACTTAAGGGTCAGTTGGATCATGTAACTTACACAAACTTCTATACCTCATGCGAGCTGAGGACCCCTGCAGGACCACCTGATTCCAAAGCCCTGTTAGTCCCAAAGCACTTTTACTCCATGTGGTTCTGGGATCATCCATCCCACGATGGGGCCCCAGAGGAATGGCTGCCAAGGAATCCTGCTGGGATGTAGCACAAATTTCTGATGCTTTCATCTCACCCTGACCTGACTTGATTCAACCATTTGTCACAGAGTAGACAGATACTCACATTAGGATGGCACTTTTGGAAGGAGATGGTTTTCTGAATTGCTTGTGGTTAGTGATTTTCCTAAGATGAATTAGAAAGGAAAATCTTTGATGGTTTGGCTCGATAGGAGCCCAGGAATAGAGTCTTTGTTCTCTAGCATGTGGGCAGCAGGGTTGTTTGCAAATCGTGTTGCCAGGGCAGGTGTATGCAGGCATGTGCAGGTGGACCCATGTGAGTGTGCGAATGTGTGAGTGTGGAGGAGGGTAGAGGGGTGGAATGGTTAGAGGAAGGAATAGTGAACAATGGAAAGGTAGGTCCTGGGCCAGAAGAACCACCTCCGCCCCTCTGGGGGTGGAGTAAGCCTCTGGGTGCCTGCTGGAACCTCCAGAAGCTGGACAAGCTTCTGGAGTTCATCTCTATTTCTGGATTTGAACTCAGAACTTTCAGATTGTTGTCCAGGAACCTGAATCTTAAAAAGTACCTCATGTGGTTCTGATGTAGATGACATGGGCCACATTTGGTGAGTGTCCAGCTTAGAGAGCACCACAGATGGATTGACACGTGTCCCCTTTAAGCACGGACTCCAATGAGGCATCCCGTGGGCCCATGATAGCGATGCCAAGCCTGCTCCCTAGAAGCTGTGATGTCCCGCGTTCATTCCACACTGAGATTTACTTCTGCTTTCTTTCTGTGCTAAACAGTTCCTGTCACATCCTCAGATCACCTACCCATTTGGAGACACACCCTCTTCTTTCAGTAAGGTGGCTGGCAAATGGTCTAATGGCATGTCCTTTTATTCTGAAACCAATTCAGTGACAAAGAACAGGAAGCAACCCTCTTTTTCTGAAACCCCTAGAATGCACCGAATTCAAGTCTAGTTTCCAGGTTAAAATTCCACCTTGTTAAAGGCACGTGCTAGATTTTATTTATTTATTTTTGCAACAGTGACCATCTTATCTGTAATGTCCCCTTTGGAATTCTACCTTGGCTGGAGGGATTTTTGTTTGTCTCTTTATTTCTTTTGAGTTTTCTAAATAGGTAAAGATAGGCTGGCCTACAAAACCTCCTTGGCAATTCATTTCTTCATCCACATCAACCCAATTCGGATTTCATATGACCTTGGAATGCAGCCTACAGCCCCTAAAATAAGGTGTGTGTAGGAGGGGGTGGGACGGGAGACTTATTTGACAGTGTTACAAGGAGACAAGCTGGAAGCAAACATTTGACACTCCAGCCCTGGAATGCTGTAAAAATTTAATTAGGTGGATCCATTAGTCATGCCCACATGGAGGTTTCATACGGGACTTACAAAAATGCAGGCTACTGAAGGAACATTTGAGGGGTTCCTGTAAATGCCTTTTCCCTCGTTATTGGGAAATGCGGTCTCCATGGAATCACTGGACCTGGCTTTGTATTTACAAAATATGGTCAGAGCGCGATTAGCATCATGCACTGAAAGAAGCTGTTGAATCCAAATAAGAGACCGCTTCATAAAGGAGTTCATCCAAGCAGGCTGCCCTCCATTCATGGGCCAAGGGAGGATGGTGGGGGCTCTGCTTTGTATCACTTCCTGGCTTCAGTTTTCAGGCTGGGAGGTGGCAGGGCTGTGGTTGCCTAGTGGACTCTGAAATGAGCTTGGGTCGCAGTCGAGAATTCACAGGCAGGTTCCCAGGTTCAAAGCCAGGGCGTGGGGAGGGGCTTGAAGTCAGAGAGCAAACTGTGAGGTTCCAAGGTATGTGACTGGAGCAGCTTGATTTGCAAGCAGGCATTTTCCACTTACTAACGCTGTGATTCTGATTTTGAGTCTCTGCTTGCTCACCGTGGTTGGTAGGAGGTGGGCAAGGAAGATATTTCGGATAATTAATCACGTGGTGGTAGATGCAAGATGTTGAGCATGAACTTGAGACTTTCAGCTCTGAATGAGCTGAATCATAGGAAATTGTCCACTTTGGCTCTGGACAGAGACACTCCGTGGGCGTCAGTCTACCTCGGTGCTAAGCCTTCCACCAAACATGAAAGTGTTCAGCACAATGCTATTGTTCAATGGCCACAGTGTCCTGCAGAGCAGCTGTGGACAGTCTCCTCATCTTTGGGCATCCACTTATTTATCCATATTATTATTTCAACAGACATCTATTGCTTTACACTCTGAATTGAGACATAAAATTTAATAAGACACAGTCTTGCCCTAGAGGAAGTCAGAGTCTAATGGGCAAGACCAATTTCTAAACAAATAACCACAGTTCGGTGCAATAATAATTATAATGTTACTATTTATTGAGAGACTATGCACCTAGACATTTACATACATTAGCTCAGATATTTTTTTAAAAAGACTAACCAGAAAGAATTTCTTATTTTTTTAATACCTGAAGAAATCAAGGCCTAGACAAATTTAAGAGCTTGCTAGATGCTCTGCTAAGCAACGATACAGCTGCAGCCAGCCTGCTGGAACAGGCCTGCAGTCTCAGCACTGTGGGAAGATAGGGCAGGAAGAGTGCAAGACTGAGTCCAGCCTGGGCAGCTAGCTGAGTGACTTAGTGAGATGCCGTGTGAAAAGTAAAAAGGACTGGGAACTGGGGATACGGCTTGGTTCTACCCCTGGCTCTGCAGGAAAAGAGAGATGAAAGGAGAGAGAGAGGGAGAGAGAGAGAGAGAGAGAGAGAGAGAGAGAGAGAGAGAGAGAGAGACAGAGAGACAGAGACAGAGACAGACAAAGAGATAGACAAAGACAGAGAGACAGAAAGACAGAGAGGGACAGACGGACAGACAGAGACAGATGGGGAAAGGAAAGAAAGAAAGGAAGGAAGGGAGAAAGGGCCAGGAAAGGAAAGAAGAGAGAGAAGGGAAAAAAGTGGAAAAAAAGGAAGCAAAGGCTGCCTCTCCACATCTCCAACCACGTTAGGAAATTCCTAAAAAAAATACAGAAAACCGTACAATGAGTTCATTTTCATTTATCACGGGGCTGTAGGCATGGGGTGTGAATATTACAGGATGCAAAAGTCAGGGAGCCGGCAAAGGACGTAACGTGAGGACTCATTCGCCTCATGGTGCCCGGTTCCCTCGAGTGCGGCTGACCAGTGTGGCAGCCGCTGCCGGATGAGGCTGTGGATGAGGCTGGGGTGTGGCCGGTCCGGCCGTGGATGTGCCACGCGTGGAAAGCACACACTCACTGTAGTGCATAATGTGCGGACAGGAGTGTAACCCTGCTCATCAGTGCTCTTCTGGTCGATCACACAGCAGCACCATGTGTATGGGAAATATTAGGTGAAATAGTGTTTGTTATTGAAATTAGTGTCCTATGATTGATTTTAGTTCTGTTTTGGTTTGTTCGTTGTTTTAGGGCTGCCGGACAGTTTGAAGTGACCTGTGGGGGGCTTGCATCATCTTTCCGTTGCTGTGTTAGATCTGCAGTTGCTGTGAGACCCCGCTTCCCATCCCACTCCAGCCCACCCCTCACACCCCTACCCTGCCTGCCCTCACCTGGACTAAGTGTGGTTGACTTGGGGGAATAAAAACTGAATTAAACCCATTTTTCACAGAGCAGCCGCTGGGCTATGGGGAGGCACCTCCCAAATTCTTCCCATAACTGCTCTTTTCTAGGCCAAACACCCCACATTCCTCAACCACTTCTCATGCAGCCCAGTTCTCTCACCCCTTCCTGGATGCCTTCCAGCTCCCCAGGGATTCCCTTAAAATACCGTGTTCCTGGAACACCAGCGACAGCCCAATCATCAGGGCCTTCTCCCGTGGCCCTCTGAATGTGACTGGCTGCTATTCACGTCTTCAGAAAGGAGGGCTGACACCAGGGCTATGCCCAGAGCAGCACCAGCATCCTCCAGCTCCATCTGACTTCCGGAGCCAGCACAGCCCTACAGACAGGACTTTCTCATATGCAAATGAAAGGGAAGCCCTGGTTTAACCCCAAAGCCTTCTAAAATCTTCTGCTGTTCAACTCATCAAGGGTTCTCTATGTTAATAATTGGAATTAAAAAAAATTATAATGAGGGTTTGCATTTGATGCTGTTGGTGTATCAAGCTTCAGTTGATGGTTTTAGCTCGTCTAAACTTTCTGGAATACATATTCTTATGATTTCCCTCTGGCTTGTCTCAACTTCACATCAGATAATTCTGCCTTGTGTCCAGGGGTCAGGGCCACCCTTCCCCACATGTCTTGGGTCACATTACTCCCTCTACCTCCCAGATCCTCTCCCTCACCCCTGAAGCCCTTTGCCAGACCACTCTGAGGACCCATATCTCTGTGTGACATCATTTCTACCGAGGGCACTGGGTGTCGCCTGGCCTTGAGGCACTGTGCTGACAACAGTCACAGTTTGATGAATGACTCTCTCCTGTGAGCAGTGGTTCTCTGTGGGAGTGTTTGGTGTCCCGGAGCATTGGCATGGCTGACGCATTGTGACAGTCTGGTGTTGCAGGATGGGACAAGTATCTGGTAGGCAGAGGCCAGGGCTGCTAACTATCTATCCTACAGTGCACAGCGTAAGCCCTCTCAAAGAGTGATTTGGTCCAGAGTGTGACAAATCACACCTTGGCTTGACAAACCCTGATTGATTAGAAAGTTCCAGTTGGGTAACAGTTCTATCCCCAGCACCAAAGGAGGAGCTGAATAAATGTATCTGTTGAATGAGTAAGTAATATTTCCTCTTAGCAAGAGACATGATAAAAATGAATCAAGATTACTTGCAAGTTTGTAGCGTCTATTTCAGGGAATAATTTGCCTGGGCGGTTGAAACACTGACAGAAACATGGGAATGGTTTTTGTTGAATAGATAGACTAGCTTTATTATTAGCATACCCATTGCCAATTGATATGTGTGCTTCCTAAAGTACTTGTAAACCACTAAAGCACTTTTTGCATCTCTAAATTATCTGAGAGTGCACATTTTGTTATCTTACTGTCCTATTCGTTTGCTACATAACATGATTTTTGTTAGCTGTATGAACTTGGACCACTGAACGTGTCCAGAGTCAGTTTTTCTTCTTTTTTTCCAGCTGAGCATAAAGACAACTATTATGCCTTGTGTCTAGATGTCCCCCCAAAGCCTCATGCATCACAGGTAGGGCTTTTTCAGAGGTGGCTGGGTCTACAGTGTGATACTGAACTGATTCATGGTGCAGTGCTAGGATCAAGGGCACTAGGATTACGGATGTGAGTGCTGCTGCCCTAAGTAGCCTGGATAAATTATAAGGGACAGAAAGATCTTTGGTTTCTCTTTGCTTGGTTTGCTACCTTTTGCCCACCATGAACTGTTTCTCCTCTGCAATGCCTGTCTGCACGCCACCCTGCCTTGGAAACCTCCACAAACTGTAAGTCAAAAACCTTTTCTCCTTTAACTTTCCAGGTGTTTTGTCTTGCAATGAGCAAAGAAACTAAGATAGAGACCTGAGCTTCCTGGGGCCTGGTGATGGAGGTTACAAGAAAGATGACAGACCACGCTCGGGAGGTACCCAGATCACAAGGTGGATTGCCTGCATCATTATTATTGCTTGGTCTAGTCTACACAACAGTCCTGCAAAACAAGTCTCAGAATAAACCACAAATCTGAAGTCACTCAAGACAGAAATGGTTGGTTCTTTATCCAGTTTTCCATCAACAAAGACATGTGGGTGATGTTCGTGACTGATCAGAGGAATATGTTTCTCTTGTGGACAAAACTTTGCTGGAAGCTTCTCAAATGCAGAAAGGAAGTGGTCCACACCATCCAGCATGCGGCTCCACACTTGCGAAGTCTAAGTCAGCCAGCACGTTCAGAGATCCCCAAAGGACAGGGCAGTTGGAGGGAAGAGGCTCAGGTTTGCATGGATGATACATGAACTCTTGAAGGAGTCAGCACAGATTCCAGCATCCTTCTCTAAGACCCAGGCTTGAAAACCTTCTTTCTCCAGGTCGTCTGCCCCAGAGAGTGCATCCAGCCTGGAGACACTGGTGGCCCTCAGGCAAAAGGGCCATGGCTGGGTGAGGATGTCCGAGAGCCCGGCGGGCACAGGACCATGAGTCACTGTCCTGGCTCAGCATCCCTGGGCCTGTGCGGAAACAGACAGACTTTGTTTAGGGGGACTTCTGCTCATGAATGGTCCTCAGGCAACATTCCAGAGGGGGCTAGTAGCTTGCCTGCCCTTTCTTACCCCGTTGGCCTTGAGGAAGTACTGTGACTTGGGGGTGGAGGGGGACATTTAGTGCTCGGGTTTTGTTGTCGTGTGGAACAAAAATGCCAGATGCTGTTGGAGAGAGGTTTCCTGGGGGCCCATTTGGAGTGGGCACTTCTGTTTCCAGCTTCTGCTCTCCCCTACAATCTGGACAAACAAGAGCCAGACTCCACATTCAAGTCCTGTGTCCTCTTTTTCCTTTAGCTGGGTTGTAGTCAGGCAGTGCCACTGAATTGAAAGTACTCTCACTTCTGGAACTCACTTTTGTGATATGTGTGAGATCTCAGGAACTTGTCTGGTGAATATTCAGTTTTATGATGCAGCAACATAGGGATTATTTTATTTTATTTTATTTTATTTATTAATTTGTGTGTCTGTGTGTGTGTGGTATTGGAACTTGAGCCCATACCAAGCAATAGTATCAGCTCTTTTCAAGTAATTCTTTATTTATTTTAAATTTAAGTAACAAAGTTGCCCAGGCTAGGCTGGAGCTTATTTTCCTCCTGCTTCAGCCTCCTCAAATGCTGAAGTTATAGGCATGTACTACTCACTACACCCAGGATAAATGAATTGTTTTCCAGGTAGTTGCCATGGGAATTTCTTTATGAGTAGACAACCACTCCTGGACAAGAAGAATGTCTGAAAATGTTCCATTGGGGTGAACTGATTGGAACTGATTTTCCTGGGCCTGAATGTGAGCAGGCTGGTGGAGAGGGGGACAAATTTGTATGTTACTCTGAGGAGGAAGGATGCAGAATAGCTTAATAAAGCCATTGCACTCAAAATGCTTCAGACAAGTGGGTTTAGTTTGGAAATCCTTTTATGAAATGGGCTTTTGGTTCGCTTCTTGGAGGTGGAATTTGAAGCCACATGTTGGTTCTTTATGAGTTCAGAAGTCAGGAGAAATGGGAGGAAGTAAATGGTGGGGGAGTTCACAGCTATTCTGGGGATAACACTGGATTCTTATGGGTATATGGAATTATGGTTTGGACTAATTTTAACTAAATCTCCTAGGAGTGAGGTCCATGGATAACATCTGAGTTACATTACTGACAGCTCTCTGCTGGCTCACTGCATTGGTATCGCCCCTTTTCTCCTTCTCCCCCACAGACAGGGGCTTTGTCTGCACTTGGAGGCTCACTGTGACCCAGGGTGGTTGGATCAGTCCCCAGAGGAGGCCTCCACCAGGATGAGGCTTGGCCTCCTTTAGGATGATCTCCCGGGAGGGATGACAAGGTAAGTGTGTGAGAGGCTGGTGCTCACAAACCCAGATGGGGGTCACGGCTCCATCTCGGCTGCTGGCAGGAAACGACAACTTGTCAAAACTTAAG
The DNA here is from genome assembly GCF_034190915.1 of Cavia porcellus. Classification (NCBI taxonomy): domain Eukaryota; kingdom Metazoa; phylum Chordata; class Mammalia; order Rodentia; family Caviidae; genus Cavia; species Cavia porcellus. Next base: position 113,832,373 of record NW_026947487.1, read on the forward strand.
GTTCCAGCTCATTGGAACCCAATTCCTAGATGAATGCAGACAGCAGAGAAAGCCGCGCTCCACTAGCCCCAGAAAGGCCGGGCAGATGTTGTACGGACCTCCCCACCATAGCACTCAAGTGCTCTCGGGCCGGGCTCATCACCCAAATAGGGCCCCAGGGGGGAGGCTGATGGGGACCTGCTGGTGCTCAGAGCTGCCAAGCGTGGGGCTCTGCTCTCCACCCCCTGGGCTGGCCTGGCTCCCTGCCAGCTGGGTTTGGAAGGGAGAGGAAGGGACCAGCAGTGAGTCTTGCATGGGAAACTCTTGCAAAAGACCCAGCAATGCTTTTGGAGGGCATGCCATTGTCACAGGCTGTGGTGACTACAGTGGGGTGGGTTCGGGAGGGAGAGTGAGGCAGATGTTCAGGGAAGGAAGGCACCACCCTGACTCTTGGGGAGGGAGGTGGATATAGCTGTGTAATCCGAAACAGGTCTCCAGCCACTCTGCCTGCCCTGGCCAGGAGGATAATCCCAGCCTCCTGCAGGCCAAACAGTTGCCTGCCTGGAAACCCAAACACATTCCAGAAGGGAATGAGGAGCCTGTGTGTGCTTGGTTAGTGGGAAAGAGAGAGGACATACACTGCTGTGCACTTTGGCATGGTCTACTGCATATGTTCTCTGTGGATGTGGACCCGGACCTCTGTGTGTTTAAATAATGTGACTGTATGTTCAGCATGAGTGTTGGACAAGTGTGCAAAAAGGCATGCAAGTGAGTATTCTCTGTGTACCTATGGACAGTTAGTGTGTGATCTCTTTAAGTGCTTGTCTCCTTAGTACTCCAGGTGTGTGTTGTATGAATATATGTGTACTTTTAAGTGCATGGTGAATGTGTACATCAAAAACAGAAGTGTATGTCTTCTGTGTGTGTGTGTGTATGTGTGTGTATGTGTGTGTGTGTGTGCGTGCGCATGCGTTAGGGCACATGCTTAATAATGTATTTGTTTTGCATATATGTCTCAGTTGTGCACACTGATGCCTACATCCCATGTGTGCACTGCAGACATGAGTACTGAGTGCTGAGTGTGTGTGTGTGTGTGTGTGTGTGTGTGTGTGTGTGTGTGTGCATGCAGTGTAGGCCCAGAATGCACCTGTCATCATAGAAGACATGTTGTAATGTACATACATGGTCTTTATGTCCTAGGGGTACAGTGTGTGAAACTTTTTATCTATGGTACTATAGATAATCAGAGCCCTTGCCCTGAGCTACATCTGCAAGTTTACAAAAACTTGTTTCTTTTGGTGAGACAGGGTTACTAGGTGACTAAGTTATGGACAATTTTCAGTCCTGCTGCCTCAACTTCCTGGAGATACCAAATTATAGGCTGGCATCACTACACATAAAATGTATGCAGTTTTTGCAAAACCACTGTGTGTGTCTCTCATACAGCTGATCTTTTGGATGGGTGAGAGAAGCATCAGAGCATTAGAAATCATGCGTGTGTCAGGCTGACTGTGCAAGGCATCCCCAGCCTCAGCTCCTGGATGTCCCTCCTTGGCACTGTCACCTCTCCTCTAGCCCTTTCAAACTGTGAGCTATGTGGTCCCATGCCTCTGGGCCTTTGCACCTGCTGTTTTCTCTGCTGAAATGACCCCTCATCTTCTGACACAGCTCCTTGTTCAGGTTCAGCTCCTGGATTCACACATCCGTAACATCTTGCACTGCTCACTTCCGGCTAGGTCTCCAACCAGGAATGCCAATGCTTTTCTCTGAAAGTACCCTCGAACATGTGGGCATCTCACTCACCTTCATGTCTGTCTCCCTGTCCATGGTGCAAACCCCAAGGGTGAGGATGCCAGTGCTGCCTTCAGCTCTTTGAGCCTTACTGAGCCAGGACCCCTGCTAGGCATTGTCCTTCCTCAAGCAGCCCATGGGACAGGTGACTCTATCCTTGCTCTGAAGATGGGGTCATGCAGCTCACTGAGAGCATCATAGAACTATCCAGTGGTAGAAACCAGCCCTGCTGGATTTGTTCCTGGCTCGGAGCTTACTCTTGCTTGATTCAATAAATAAATGTTTATGGACTGGTGCCAAAGCCAGGAGCTTTTCTACACACTCAGCAGACCACTACGCATCGCCTTTAAGGAACTTGAATGCTCCTTTGGCCCACTTCATGAGGCAGAAACCTATGGTGTGTGTGTGTATGGGTGTATGTGTGTGTCCATCACACACGTATCCATATTTTCTATGAGCAAAGAATGTCCAAGATGCAAGATTATCTCAGAAAATTGGTTCTTGAAAGGTTGACAGTGTAGGAGCCAAGCAGAGGAGACAGGGAACCATCCTCGGAGGAGGAGGACATGGCAGGAGGAGTAATGGCCCCAAAGCTGCTGCCTCCTCCTCTCCAGCATCTGTAGGTATGGTAGGTTACATGGCACCGAGGAATTAAGGTTGTGCATGGAGTTTAGACAGTCAATGAGCTGACTAATGAGAGGGAGAGTGATCCTGGATCACCTAGAGGGCTCTCTGGTACCAAGAGTCTTCAACATGCAAAGGAGAGCAGAAGAGGAAAGTGGCAGTGACGTGAGATGAGGTACTCGGGATGCTCCACTACTGGTTTTGAGGACAGAGGATGGGGCCAGGATCCAAAGCATGCAGGCAGATTCCTGGAAAAATCTCTGGCAGAGCCACCAGCAGAAAGCGCAGCCCTGCTCATGCCTGGAGTTTAGCCCCATTGGACACTGTGACCGCTGGAACTGTGGCAGAGGGAATTTGTCTCACTTCAGGCTGCTGAATGTGAGATGAACTGAGCCACCAGCAAGAGGAAACGGGAGAGGGGCCAAAGGGTCAGGTCAGGAGAAACTGATTTAGCCTTAGGAAGGGACTTAGAGTATAAAGGGACCCTGAAGGGTGAAAGCCAGAGAAGGGGGCACCATGAATTGGTGCACGGGACAGAGGCACAGAGCATCTGGGGACCTTGACTTTAATGTGGGGAGGGGTGCATTTCTCCAAGCTCCATGTGGACCATCACGGACCGGGCATACAGGCTATTAACCTGCTGCTGATTCAAGAATAAAAACAAGACCATCACGCACCAAAGCAGCAGTCGCTGTGCCTGGGAGATGCGTCTCACCCTGTCAACTTGACCTCTCAGTTCCTCTGCAGGTGAGCACCTGGTGCCAGTGAGCCCCAGGCCCATCCCAACACAAGGTCATCCAGACACCAGACAGAACCACTCTGCTTGGCCGGCCTCCCTGCTGTCCAAAGACCCCCGGTGGCCATGGCTCAGCGACAGCAGCGTCAATAGCAATAAAATGAATAATTACATATTTCCCACTGATGCTCATTGTTGGGGGCTGAGTGAAGCTCCACAAATAGGGCTGTTGCTATCATGAGGGGAACCGGACCAAGCTGAGGGACAGCGAGGGGCGAATTCCATTACTGCAATTAGCGCACTTGGTAAACAGCACTTAAGGGCTCTATCTGGGAGCTTGTGGTAATCCATCTGAAATAGACAGCGATCTTATGCAGCGAGGACTGAGGCGAACTATTTCCAAGTCAATTTAATAGTCTAGTCTGCAAACAATCGTCTTCCTCCTTGTTCACGTGCTCCCCCTGTCTCCACTTCTTGGCTCCCAGCCGGGTCCCTTCCAAACAGCTGCGTACATTTGAATGGGAAATCAAGCACCCAGAAACCCGCTCTGGACACTGCTTTATGCCTTAGAAGGTTTTTTGCTGATTTTATTCTTTCTCCCTCATGATCTGTCTCCATGCGTTCCATGCCATCCTCTGTGGGGTTTTGCATTATGGATGGAAGAACTAGAGAGCCCTGTTTGCTCCCTCTGCAGGGAGCCAGGAGGTCCCAGGTGGCAACTGCTTAGACCTCCCGCCTTCTCATCCGTCCCCGGATCTGCCAGGTTGCAGTGTGTTTCTATGCAGCTCTGGAGTCTCCCGGGACAGTGACTCTGCTACCATTTTGTTCTCCCACTGCTGACCTCTGGGTAAAGCAATTCTGCTCAGAGCTGGGGAAATTCCAATTACCAGGTTTTAGAAACTGAAATATATTATACTTTTTCTAGTGACCTTTTATGTTTGTTTGTTTATTTTTTTCTGTTTTGGCTCTTGGGAAGTAAATGGCTAGAAATTTATCTTGAAGACATGTTTACCAGGTTCAGAAAAACACAGTATTGATAGGGCACCTATCCACTAGGGTGTGGTTACCTGTCTGCCTCCTCTTACCCTCTGATCCTTGGGATTTGAGGTTATGCTCACTTGCATTGTATTGTATTGTTTTTTTGTGGTTTTATTAGTACATGTTTGCATTACATAATGCCACTCCTTGTGGGACGTTGGACATGTCCACAGCACACCTTAATTCTTATTTTGATCTGCTCTTCCTCCCTTCCCTATTAAATCCCTCCATCTTTTGGTCTCCTTTCATTTGCACAAAAGCTACCTCTCAGCTTCCGGTTACCTATCTCTTGTTTTTCTCTTTATTTTATTTTAGGCTGCTCATACCACAGAAATGTGGTATTTAAGCTTATGTGTCTGATTTATTTCATTTTACACTACAGTCTCAAAGTGAATCCATTTTCCTACAAGTGACTCAAGTTTATACTTTATGGAAGGATGGTAATCTATTGTGTGTAAATATCAGGTTTTCTTTACGCATTCCAAGAGTTAACTATTATATATTGTACTACTATAGATACGGTTATGCATGCACCAGTGAAATACAATGTCTTTTGGGAAAATATGTAGATGGGGAAATAGCTGGGCCAAGTATAATTTCTAGTTCTAGGTGTTTTGTTTTGTTTTTTTCTAGTCCTAGTTTTTTGAGCAGTCTCCATACTGATTTCCACAGTGGTTTTACTGGTCTCCACCCCCATCACCAGTGTAGAAAGGTTCCATTTCCCCTGCAGCTTCTCCTGCATTTGTTATCATTTGATTTCTTAAGGCTAGCCATTCTACTTTTGGGAGAGAAGGTCTTGCTGTATAGTTCAGGCTGTCCTCAAATTCACAGCAATTCTCCTGCCTAAGCTTTCCAATTCTGGCGTTGGCGGTGTGGGCCACCACACCCAGGTACACAAAATTTTTTAAGGTAAACATTCTAAAACGTTGAAAAGGAGTGCTTGAAATTTGACTCATGTTGAGTGACTGAAAGGAAGTATTCTGAACACAGAATGTTGCATGGACGGAGGTAAAGAGGACCTTCCTGTGACAACGAAATATGCCCCAGACATTGTCAGACGTCCCCTGGGGATGCAATGGCTCCTGGTTGAGGGAGTGTTCCACCCTTCAGTGCAAGGGTGCTTACTGGAGGTTTTACCTGGGGCAGATGAAGGGATTTGACTGTGGTGACCCAGACCCTAAGAAAGCCTGGGACAAGCTCAGCTCTCAGGCCATTCCCAGGGCCCTGCAAGGAGCTCTCGGTCCCTGCAGAACACTCCAAGCTGCCTGGAGCAGGGGTAGCTGTTTCGGGCTCTGTTTGGTGGCCACAGCACAGTAGGACCTGGTTTCTCAGCCTGCAGCTGGCCTGGAGATCTGGCTGCAGAAAGAACAACACAGCCTCTGTTATGAAGAAAACCACAGCTTGAGAAAAAGTAGGAATTCGTCTGAATCACCAGCATGACTCAGCCCGCGATCACCGTGCCTCCACCGGGCCGCCCGAGGCCTGCCATGGCTTGCGAAGGGCGACGTGAAAGCAGAAACTCCCTTTTATGTGCTGGTGCCGTGTACTGGGGACAGAGCCACCCGTCTGGTCTGTCTGAGTGCAGCGTGGCTCACCCAAGCCAGGCATCAAGATAACTTTATCAGGGACGCGGAATCAGATTTTAGAGAATCCACTCTGCTACACCTGCAAGCGTTTGCATCTGGTCCTGGCTGGTTCAGGGCACCCCATTATAGTTAGCTCATATTCAGGGGAGAGGCCGCGGCCACAGGATTTCAATAACTGTGTTGCAAGACGGGCTGGTGGGGAAATGGATCTTCAGGTGCTGGCAGACGGGGTGATAATGATCTAGGTGAACGCATCGGGCTGCAAGCTTGTCTCTTTACATACAAACCCATGTCGCCGCTGTGATTACATCAGGCCTCTGGGAGGCTTTGTGCCATCCTCTGTTGTCCCTATGTAGTGATCACGTTCATGTCATTTTCTTAGGGACAGGTGGGCGTGATCTCGCACAGTTACTCCCAGATCTGACTCTCTGAGTGACAGTGTTGACAGGTTCTCTGGTAATTTCCACTACTCCCATTAGGGGGTCTTGGTACCCCTGGAGCAGACAGTTGCCCAAATTCCTCCCATTAAAAAAAGAATGGGCTAATTAAGCCTGCCAGCCTAATTCTGAGCTTTCTAATTTTGCCCTTTAAATGCATCATAATTATCAGATGCAAAATACATTTTCAAAGGCAGAGCCACTGATGGGTGTATTTTTAAAAGCACGGGGCTAAGATGAGAGTTAGCCGAAGAAGCAGGCAGTATTTTTAACTTCTGTCATCGGGCAGGAAAAGGCCATTGTCTCCCCATCCCTGCCACGGTGTTTGGAATGGAAATAGCACATATCAGAAATGGGTCAAGTGATGTTGGTGGGCTGCTGTCCCTACTGATGCTCCTGGGTCCCTTGTCCTTCGGGCTGGCTTGATGAGCCAGGGAGTAAGGTCACAGTCCCGGGCTCTTGGCTCCAGCGTCCAGTGCGGGGCACTGGACTCTGCAGAGGCTGGGCTTGGTGCAGACGTGAACTTGGAAGGGCCCTTGGTGACAGTCTGATGCAGGCCTTTCCTTGGTATTGTTATCCTTAGTGTTTTCAATAGCTTCTCCTTATTATCAACACAAAGAGGCACCCAGTGCCTTCAGTGGCTGGACCTTTAAGACAGAAATGCTTATCTTCCTCCAGAACCTGTCCCAAGAGGCTCCATAAGATGCCATCCAGAGTGAATGTGAAAACATAAAGTCACTGATAATTACGTACCATATCCTATGTGAAATATTTAAAGCTCATCAAGGTAGCATAACACATTTCTGTGGGTCCAACATCAGAAATAACCATGAATGGCAGGGCAAGTTTGCTTAGAACTCTGGGCAAATGCAAGCACTCCCCGTTCATACAGCTTTTCCTTTCCCTTCAGGAAAGAGCTGTGCACCCCCTCATGCAGACCACAGCCCCTTTCTGGCCTGGGCACCTTCTGAAAGGCTGTGGGCATCTTGCTCCAGGACTTGAACAGAAGGAAGAGCAACTTCTCTGCAGGGCTTTATGCTGCCGGGGCTCTGAAACTCTTTTGCTTTGTGCAGAATCACTTCTGATCATGGGATCAGAGGTGACCTAAGCAGCGTGGCTCCGGGTACCCAGAAAGCAGAAACAACCTGAATGTCCATCAACCGCTGTCTGGATCAATAAGCACATTCATAGTACAGCAGTACAAGGGCGTATTAGTCAGCTCCAAAAAGGAATGAAGTAAGATACATATTATGATAGTCAAGAAACTTGAGAATGTTCTACTAAGTTAAATAAAGCAGCCACAAACAGGCACATTCGGCCTGGTTCAACTTCTGTATGTGAGAATCAGCATTTTCATTTACTTATTTGATTTTTTTTTTTTTTTGTGGTACTAGGCATTAAACCCAGAGCCCTCACCCTGAGCTACATCCTCTATGCATTTATCACACAGGACTTACTAAGCCACTAAGGTGCAGAGGCTGGGCTCTACCTCATGGTCCCCAAACCTCGATCTCCTGTGGTTACAGACACCATGCCTGAATTACTTTTTCTTTTTTTTTTTCTTTTTTATTTTTTTTATTTAAGAGGAAAAAGAGAAAAACACAAAACAAAACAAAGCAGTGTAAGGTTACATATAATACAGAACTACAAAAAAAAGCATAACAGTAAGAAATCACCTGTTAATAGATTACATATTATCATCTTGGAAATAGTTGCTCAAATCACAGTATCAAAGAATACAAAGTAGACATTCAAACAGAGAGACTACAAACAGCTGTGTTCAATGATCCAAAAACATTAATATAGTCAGCTATTCAACATCCCTATACACACTTGCTGTTATATCCGTTAGAGCTCTTTTTTCCCCTTCCTCTCTTTTTACACCAAAATTTACACATTTTAGATTTTATTACTCCTTAGTTCTTATTACTTTTTGGGGTGGGGGAGAATAAAGTCAAATATGGCAGAACAAAGCTGTCAGTGAAAACCAAGGATAGACTTAGCACATGATGTAGAACAGAGTATACGGTTATTAACAATAGTTATCAATGTTGTCTCTTGTTTCCTTAAAAAGATTTGTCTATCTCATTAGATATTATAAAGTTGGACAAAACAGTAGAGAACAAGACCAATAAAACTTAGACATTGTAAACATTACAGGACTTCCAAAGGAGACAATAGTCAAACCAGAATGGGCATCTTAGTGAATCTTACTGCCTTCAAAGTAGTTGCCTATACCCTCGGACCTGATACTATCCCACAGAATGGAACAGAGTCTAATCAGTCAAAACAAGATCGTGGGAGCATTACAGGACTTCAAAACAAGTTAATAGGAAGTTGAAAAGAGTTACTATTATATATCCTAATTTTTTAAATTTTTCCCTTAATTAAAATAAACATAAGAAATAACTAAATAATTTTTTTAAAAGAATAATAGTTACCATAGTGTCTGTCTTTTTCCTTGAGATATTTGGATAAAACTTCATATACTATAGCTTCAAATATTTCCATATCAAGAAGCCCGGAATAAAGCCTTTCTAATTAATAAGTGAAAATTTTATAAGGCTTCAAGGCCACATAATGGGGAATCATGATTGCCACATATTTTCATATATTTGAATCATTACTTACATTAGGGAAACTATTCGGTATTCATACATGCGAGATTGATTTATTTCACTTATGAGTATGGTCTCAAGCTGCGCCCATTTATTGATAAATATCTCAATGTGATCCTTCTTTATAGCTGAATAATATTCCATTGTATAGAAATACCACAACTTTTTTATCCATTCCTCAGTTGATGGACACTTGGGTTGTTTCCAAGATCTGGCGATTACAAATTGTGCTGCTATAAACATAGGTGCACATAAATCACTGTGGTATGATGCTTTCAGTTCTTCTGGGAATATGCCTAGAAGTGGAATAGCTGGAATAAATGGGATTTCCAATCCCAACTTTTTGAGAAACCTCCAGACAGACCTCCACAAAGGCTGTACCAGTCTACACTCCCACCAACAGTGCAGGAGAGTTCCTTTTTCCCCACATCCTCTCCAGCATTTGTTGTTGTTGGTTTTCTTGATCCTGGCCATTCTTTCAGGAGTGAGATGGAATCTGAATTACTTTTTCTTATATTGCCTAATTCCCGAAGGAGTCGGAACAGATTACGAAGGTACGCACAGAGCGGGAGCATTAAAAAAAGGGTGAAATCATTCCAGAACATTGTGCCTCAAGTGACAGCAACTTAGTGCTTCCAACACTTCCCTGTCACTCCAGCAGGTCCTCTGGTACGACACAAAAGCTGGATGTGGCTGTGTCCTGTCTACAGCTCCTTCACTGTGAAGTGTCCAGAACAGGCTAGTTCATAACAAGAGAGCAATGGTCCCGTATGCTAATGTTAGGGAATTTATGAAAATTTACTGAAATGACACAGTGGTCAAGGCTACATGATCTTGTTGAACACACTAAAGACCACGGGCTTGAGTATCTTGGAAAAGTACATTTTATAGTCTGAATTGTATCTTCTTAAAAATCTTGGGCTCCATTAGGAAATTAAAAGAAAGTAAAAAAAAAAAAAAAGATTCATGATCTCTTTACCTCTGTGTTTACCCCCGAACCCCGAGATGGAAACCAGGTCTTGGCTTTAGTGCTGATTCGGTAAGGATGCTTGGTCTCCTCCAGGAGAACTGCATTTCTGCAGAGGAGCTGTGGGCATTTTCTGAGCAGGTCCTGGTAGTGTCCAAGGCCACACGGGGTGCAGAAGAGAGCATTGTGGGGCAGAGATGGCTGCCCTCACTGGAGACAGGTGAGGATCTCACTTGGTTCACCCTCGCCTCGGTGGGAACATTGATTGGAACAGAAACTCATCATCTTCAGAGGCAGACAACTGAGTCCACATGCTGGCTGTGCCAGTGAGACCTTAGATTTTGCCACCCAACTTCCAGAAGACAACTGTAACACTCTGTGAGCGAATCACCAACTGTGTGAAGTGGAGATGCCGGCGCTCTCCCTCTGAGTCCTCCTTATGGGAACTGAATTGATCACTGGGTATCTGTAAAGGTGTCCAGAGCTATTGACCTGCTAGGTACATTTTTTATCAATTAGAGGTATTTGGAAATCATTTAATTTTCCTTTTTGCATGTAACAAATGGCTACAAATGTAGCTCTTTTTCAAAAATTCCATAATGGATTTCTTGAAAAACTAAAAATATCATTCTTTTGGACCCAGATCTTCTCTTGCTGGGCGTCTTCCCAAAAGAATGAAAGACATCATGTTGCTGTGGTACATGCATAGCCATGTTGATAGCAGAACAATTCATAATAGCTAAACCTTGGAAGCAGTCTGGATGTCCATGCACAGATGCATGGATAAAGAAAATGTGAATATACACATGGAGTACTACTCTGCCATAAAGAAGGATAAATTTGAGTTATTTGTAGAAAACTGAATACACCTTGAGACCACAAAGTTAAGAGAAATAAATCAGACATGCAAGCTTAAATATCACATGATTTTTCTTATGTGAGAAACCCAAAATGTAAATAAAGAGCAAAATAAAAGATAGACAATAGGAAAGAGGGAGGTAAAGATTTCAAAAGGGGGGAGAGGGAGAGGGGTTAAGACATGGAGGGCATGGGGAGAGAGAGAGAGAGAGAGAGGAGAGAAAAGAGATGAACAAGGAATTACAGTGTGTTATGCACATGCACCAACTCTCCATGATGAATGTCATCATTGTGGACCACAAAAACTCCAGAAATTATCTTAAATTTCTGGTGTGACAAGCAGTTTGTATGCATCCTGGGGCTAAGATCCAGTTGTGGGTTAATGCCGGCTCTAAGCAAGAACCTTTCTTCCCTCCCCACCCCTCCTGTCTCGGAGCTCCCCAGCTTCTAGAAGTTTTCATGATTCCTGGCTTGTTACCCTGTGTCACTCAGACATCTGCTTACTCTATCCCCTCCACTGCCTTGGACTTCTGCTTCCCTGTAACAAGAACCCTTGTGATTTCATCAGATCCAACCAGATAATCCTGAAAAGTATCCACATAAAGATCCTTAGCCTGATCACAGGGATGAAGTCGCCTCTGGCATGTCAAGCAAGCAGGTCAGGGCCGTGGGATGGGAGGTGGATCTCCACAGAGATGTTCGCATCTGTCTCCCGCAGGAAGATTCTGATAGATGGTGCAGAGTCAGAGTCGCAGACAGGTAGGCAAGCCCAGCACACACATGGGACACTGAGGCTTCTTTGCAATTCAGATGCACCAGCAGATCGGGCAGGAGGGAAGTTGGGCTGGCACCCAGGGCTCAGAGCCCAGAAATTCCAGTCCCTCCACACGGGCAGGCTGGGCAGGCATCTGCCCGCCGAGGATCTCAGCACATTCTGTTCTCTGTGACCTGTGGGCTCTTTCTTTTCATAGTGAGTCTCACACCACGTCTCAGAAAGACCCACTCAAATGTACTGTTTAGAATCACAGTGTCCTCCGCTCGGCTGTGGTTTACACCATGTTTCCATCTAACGCTGCAATCACCTATTATTTCACTCTCCTTTGAAAGCAGGGCTGGTCAATGGCCTTGTTTTTAAGATCCTATAGTAGTGCCTGGCATGTGGGAGGCATGGGGTCTTCTTTTGCTGCCCAATGGAGTAAATGCACAGATGAACCTTCCAAGAACCCCCATTCCTGCACTCTAGAGCAAACTGTGGAATGAGGCCAAGTGCTACCTTGTGTCTAGATCCCTGCATGGAGTGTAGCGCTCTGTGGACACTGCTGATCGCTGGGCCACTGCCTGCAGGAATGGAAATTGGAGTCTGAATGCAAATGGCGGCGGCAGCAGCAGCAGCACAAGGCCAGCACGGGTCAGCTCTGCATCTGGAAGGGAGGTCTGGGGAGCTGCCTTGTAGGTAAGCCAAAGTCATGGTTTCCTAAGATGCAAAGGCTGTTGATCCTTCAGCTCACACTATCTTTGACTTTTGATTTAAAGCTTCCCCTGAAGGAGTCGGTTCTTGGTTAGTTGCATAACCGGCACTGTACTGTGTCACACAGGCCAACAGCACCTGGAATGCACTGCATCTGGGGCTCAGAGTTGTGCAAGGTGGACATGAGTCCACACATCCACCCCCATGATTAGGTTCAACCAGGTTTGATGCCATTATGGGACCCGTGTGGCCTCGGGGGCAGCTACTTTGCAAAGCCCAGAGCATCCACCCACTAGCATGTCCACCAGCAGTAGCCACAGAAAAAATAACCACAGCAGCCAATCACTGCACAGACCCATCCACCCTCCACCGTCCTGCCAGACAGTATCACTGGAGCACAGAGGGAGGACTGATTTCTCCCACACCACAGAGGAGCAAGTGGTGAGAGGCAGCGGGCACTCTACTGTCTTGGTTTTCCAACCAATATGCTTTCATTCCTCCCGGTGAAAAGGCAGGAAATGGTCTCGCTCTGACTCACCGATTCCCCACCGCTCACTGAATTAATTAATCATCCAGTCAAACACTTGCGCCCTTCCTCCCTCTCCAGCCACCATCTCTGCCCCTGCCGCAGTGGTATATATCCAGTGCATATCCAGTTCCTTCCTCCTTGCTCTTTCTCCTTAGGGGAGCTGCTCCAGCCTACGTGAGTCTGAGCTGATCTCATGCTCTCTACTCCCAGAACATCGCATACCTCACTCAACAGCTTCCGGTTTTCCTATCTTTCATGTGCTTGTTTACTGTGAAGCTGATTGGATAACAGCCTCCTTCATTAAATAGAGTTCAGTGAGGGTGGGACTGAGGATGCGCTCCATAGATTTTCTTAAAGGAACAAGCAGATGGATGAACAACTCACTCTAAAAACAAACATCAATCCTAGTTTTTTGAGAACCCTCCACACTGATTTCCAGAGTGGTTGCACCAGTCTACTCTCCCACCAACAGTGGAGAGGGAGTCCCTTTCCCCCCACAACCCTTCCAGCATTTTGTCATTGGTTGATTCCTTGATGATAGCCATTCTTTCTGAGGTGAGGTGCAATCTCAGTGTTGTTTTAATTTGCATCTCTTGAATGACCAATGACATTAAATATTTTTTCATGTATTTATCTGCCATTCGTATTTCTCTATCTGAAAACTTTGCATTCCTCTCAAATGCCCATTTTTGGATTGGGTCTTTGAATTTGTGGGGTCTGATTTTTTCAGTTCTTTATTTGTTCTAACTTTGTCTGAGGAAAAACTGGTTAATGCTTTTCTGAAGTCTTTTAATAAGATGAGATCCCAGTTGTAGATTTTTGGACACAATTTGTAATCTTGGAAACAACCTAAATGCTCAACAATTGAGGAATAATAAAAATGATCTTTTTATGCAATGGGGTACTACTCAGATATAAAGAAGGATAAGCTTGAGACATTGATAGGCAAATGGGTACAACTTCAGACCATACTCAAAAGTGAAATCCATTGGACTCACATTTGCAAACATTATGTTGTCTACCTCGAATGAGAAACTGAAAGGGTAAATAAGGACCAAAATATGTAATAGATACTATGAAATGGGAATAAACCATTCAAAAGGAAAGAAGAACTATGATGGGGGGAAGAGGAAAAGAAAAAACAACACAGACATTAAACTACCGGCTTCTCTTAGTTCATTGAAAAGAAAGGTATGTGCCAATATCATTTGGAGGAATTTTTATGCCCATGTTTTGCACTCTGAATAATGACTTTGAAGACAGCAATATGCAGCATATTAACTATCGTTCATCTTTTATTTTGTTATATTAGTTTTATTTTTTCTAGAAAAAATTAAAAACAAATTAAAAAGAATTAAGATGTGTTCCGTTCACATACCGTCCCCCACCATGAATGTAGCCATGCTATACTAATAAAAGAAAGAAAGAGAATGGATGGAAAGAGGGATTGGAAAGCATAGTAAAAAAAATCAGGGTAAAGCAGATGTGAGGGAGGAAATGAACTGAAAAGAGAAAGGCCCGAGTTCTGGAATGAACGGGTGAGAGAGGGATGCTAAGATGCATGAGCTCTGAACAGCTCCAGTTGCTCCTGGGCGGCAGTGGATACCGCAGAGGGCTTGGGGACGCACGCGGAGGGCTTCAGAGCTGGGCGCTCATGCTCTTGAGGTGTAGCCTGGTACAGCTGGGACAGCTCCCCATGGAAGGGGGCTTTTAGCTTCTTCTAGGGGCTCTCAAAATCTAGCACAAAGGACAAGGTAAAGAACGGAAGCAAAAGACATGCTGTGAGAGCCTGGTGGATGAGTGTGGATTGTCCAATACAGATGCCTCACTCAACCCACTTTGGGGGCCCACACAAATACCTCACCACCACCCCATAAATATAGAGGAGCCCAGTGTTTGCTTCACACCAGGCCCGAAGAACTCTGAGAGGGGTGGCTCTGGGATAATGCATACCATGACCATTTGGGTGGCAAAGGCTTTGCCTTCCCAGGGGGGCAGAAGCTGGCACCCAGAAAACCAGCTGGGAGGGACAAATTACTAAACTTGTTTTAACCCTGTGCAAGACAGTAGGAGGACTCTGTTACTCATCCATAATATGAGAGTTCACAGGAAGAGCAGGAAGTGCAGCACCCCGGAAGAAGTGGGGGCACCCCCAATTATCTAACCAAGGCAGGAATTTCTCATCTAATAAATTTGGTTCAGTGCAGTCACGTACTATACACTTGCAGGCCGCGAAGGATATGATTGTTAATGCAACGCAGGTAGGAAGTGTTCACACTTTAGAAATTCGTTTCTGTTCCTTTCTGATTCTGACCCTACCAGGGGATGCTCTACTGAGCACCCTCCGACCTGGCAGCTCCTCCCAGTCCAGATCTGACTGCATGACTGGGCTAGCCATTGAGGGGTAAGACAAGATTGTCCCCTCTGTCTTCCTGGAGTGCCTACTCTGTGCCTGGGTGCTAACTCTACACCACTGTGACTTTATAGAGCATCCTGTAGACTAGGACATCTTGGGTTTTCTTCTCCACATCTGATTCTGCATGGTCTTTCTTCTTGCAGCCCTCTTTCAGTCTTTCCTGTTTCTCTTGTAAGTCAAAGGAGAATGTCCAGTCTCTGTCTCCACTCAATGCTGAAGACTGTGGACCCTGATTCCCTCATCATTTTGATCGTCTCATGGTCCTTCTGGCATCTGCCGATTTTGCCCAACTGCTGCCTCCATCCCTCTCAGAGAACAAGGAATGGCATGGCGCACGGTGAGGGGCGGATGGAGACTTCACAGCGAGCACCTTGAATCTGGGCAGTGGCTACACGAATAGCCCAGCACTCAGAGCCCACTTGGCTAATGCTTTGATGATTTGTTGAGAGCTTGTAACTGTGGGCATGAGAACAGCAATGGCGATTTGTTGAGAACTTGCTTATGGCTGGTGCGGTGCTTACTGCTCCACATGGCATTATGTCTTATAGTAATACACTGGTATGTGGGGCACGCGGCTTTCTAAGCACCCCCCTGCCAAAGTCTTCACCTCCTGGTGTCTACGCTTTTGTATGTTGTCTCCCTCTGAGCGTGAAGTGTGCCTAGTGACGGCTTTTAATGAACAGACTGTAGAGAGTGTGACGGGAGGTCACCTGTGAGATTAAGAAGCTGTGATTTCCATCTGGTGCTCTCATGTTTGCTTGCTGTAATGAAGCTTGCTGCCATGGCGAGAAGCCCAGGTGACAAGGAGCAGGCAGTGAGGGGTGCTGGCCCTTGATCCAACAACCACGTGTGTAGAATCGTGCCAACAACCAGATGAGGAGGCTGGGCCATGCTCTTGTCCTAGGTGAGTCTCCCAAATGATGGCTGCCCCAGCTGATACCTCGACTGTGGTCTGTACAAGGCTCTGAGCCAGAGCTGAGGAACTGTGAGGTTACAGAGGTTGCTGTTCAAATCCAGGTTGTGGGGGTCATTCTAAACACACTAATAAATCGTAATAAAATATACCAGTGGGCACCATGCTAGGATCCACCCGGCAGCCCTGTAAGCATGATATCCCAACTTCCACAGTGGGAAAGCAGGAGGAGCCGGGCTTAAAGCTGTGGTCAGGGGGCCCACAAGGTTCCGGTGAGCTCCATGGACAAAGGGCACAGCCTCTTTTGGGGACCAGTGGAATTTGTAGCTGATGAATGTGAGAGGCATATGGAAATTGATCAGGTCTATCTCCAGACAGCAGTCTCCTTGGAAAGTCCCGCCTGGCTTGGCAGTGTCTCCAGGTGACAGCTGACACTGGAGGAGCAGTGGGCCTTCTGTACATTTCCCCTGAGCCTGCGCCAGGCCTCTGGAATATGCACACGGTTTGTAGGGGGAAGCTTCAGGTGCCTGACTCTTCCCCAAGCCATCCAGAGAATGGGTTTGAATGTGTGCTGTCATTCAAAGGTCTGTGAGCGAAGATCATTATTTTATTTTTATTTTTATGTACTGGGGTTGAACCCAGGACCTTCTTACTGAGCTACATTCCCAGCCGCCTCCCTCTGCCTGTTTTTGTATGTTTTTATTTTGAGACAGGGTCTAGCTATGTAGCCCAGGCTGGCCTTGAACTCACCGTGTAGCTCAGGTTGACCTTGAACTTGTGATCCTCCTGCCTCGAAGGGAGGGAATTCTTTTTGAGAGAAAACTTCCAGATCCTTGGAAGCAAGCCAAAGAAGCAGAGCCAAAGGGGCCTTTTTCTGCCTAAAGCGTGCAAACTGACGGTTCAGCCTCCAAACTGGTGTGTTTTTCTCTGTTTCTCTTCTCAGTGATTGGAAGATAGCAGAGGAGTGGTGGCCCCCACTTGCCCTCTGCTCTCTGAACTTCTCCGCTCCTATGAGACGTACGGAGCCCGCACCCTCTCTCTGAGACACTTCCCATGCTGCCCCTGGGATCCTACTTTTGGTACAGCAAAACTGACTTTCTGTCTCACCACAGGCTTTCGGGGACAAAAATCAGAAGCCACTCCACTGAGCCCTCCTGGAAAAGATGCACCAGCTGAGATCAGGGCTCTTGCTCATTTGTTCTTAGGGTCCCAGGCCAGAGCCCAGAACCAAGATGTTAATTTCCACAAGGACACAAGACCCCGGGGCGAGGAGGGGGAGGCCCCATCTGCCACGACCTGGTGGCCACTCACAAGACATGTCCTGCAGGCTGCAGCGGGGCAGGGCTGGGATGACCTGTGACATGGCTCGGAAGT
The DNA here is from genome assembly GCF_034190915.1 of Cavia porcellus. Lineage (NCBI taxonomy): Eukaryota > Metazoa > Chordata > Mammalia > Rodentia > Caviidae > Cavia > Cavia porcellus. The sequence continues at coordinate 113,849,707 of NW_026947487.1, forward strand.
CTCACCCGCCCTGCCAGGCGACCATACAGCAACGACAAGGGATGGTCACCATCTCAGACACTGACTATAGATACGTTATCTTCATCTTCATAAAGAAATTAAAAAAAAAGGTTAATGCCACAGTGGTTTCACTTTTTAAAAAACAAAGTCACTGACCTAGTTAAAGAGTGTGATGAAATCTAAACTTAAAAAAAAAATACACACGTACCCAACAGTATGCTTGACTTTTAAGGTTCCTAAAGGACCCAGGGACTCCAGGCTAAAAGCCTTTGGTTTTAAGGATCATTATTTTCCTCATCTAGAAAATGAGGAAACCGAAACTCAGGGGTGCGATGTGCTGCGGCCCCACGTAACACAGCGAGTGCCCACCTGCCTGTGACTGACCGGGCTCCGAAGCTCCACCTGGGTCCATCTCCAGTTTCCACCGTGCTGCGCAACACAGATTCCAGGAGGCAAAGGCTTGCTCATTACTCCACTTGATCTTAGCCAAAAGACCAAGAAGTGATTCACTCAACTGGCATTCTTTTTAAAGAATCTATGAAATGCCTGGAGTTAAATAAGAGATGGCCCCTCAAAGTTTAGAGCCAGTTTCTTCTCTCTGAGAGAAAGACTTTTACCAGATTAGAGTCTGCCTCCCTGAAATTTACTCGTCCAGAACACTGGGCATCCAGAAGTCCTTTGGGGAGCCAGGGAAGACTGGCCTACTGAGTTGACACAGGAGAAGTTGAGGCATTAGCTAGCTCCATCCACACGCATGCCATCCCTGCTGGGCTGGGATGCATTGGAACCCTAGGAGTGGTGTTCACATTCCCTTTTTTATGTTTAAGAATTTAAGTCTTGCTTTGGGGTAATGTCATGGCTGGCCACTGAGCCCCTGCATTATTTAGAGGTGATGGAGCTGAGACCATTCTCAAGTGAGTCATGTTTTTCCACTGCTCTCTGAGGTGCCCAAATGACACCTCTGGGTGAAACAGCCAGTATAGAGATGAAGCTTACCAGAAGGAGCCTGGCTTTGCTCACAGCAAGACAGGCTGCTTAGAACCCAGCAGGTTGCTCTGGCTGGTTCCAATTAGAATGAAAGGGGTGAGTCCTTGTCTTTGCTCCGTTTCCTGGGAGGCTTAGTGATCTCCCCAGTCTCCATGCTTCCTGATTTCTGGCTACTAAGATTTCTTTCTCCTCTTTTGAGAGCTGCTGAGACCCTGGGAGGGATCTCTCTAGCAGCGGAAGGAAAAAGCCCACAGCTGCTATAGCCACAAACAATGCAATCTGGTTCGCTCTTGCTGGCCTGGCTCTACATCAGTCTCTACGGAGATAAAGCTGAAGAAGTCATCAGCCTCGGGGAAGGACCACGAGTCCCTACATAAAAGGAAGCAGGCAGGATGGGAAATGGGGACCCTAGCTGACCTGAGCCCACGCCTGCTTAACACATCTCAGTTCTTTCCATTTCCTGCTCATCTTCTCTCCCTTCTTCCTCCCTCATCTCTTGGTCTCTTTCCCACTTGCAAAAGATGTAGCTCCTTGTCTCCTATTTTATATATATATATATATATATATATATATATATATATATATATATTTTGGTCTTTAAATGATCTGTATTCTTGCCTTCTCATGTAAAAGAAACCATTCCTTCTTTACACTTTCATGTCTCTATCACATTTCTTTATCCACTCACGGGTGCGTGTGGGTCACTGAAATACGGTATCTTTAACTCTTTGGGCAAGATACCTTGAAGGGGGATGACTGCATTGAATGGAATTTCTATTTTTAATCTTTTGAGGCCCATTGACAATTAACTGGGGATATGAATTATAAGCGAGTAGAGGTTTACATCATTCTCAGCTTTCGACTGCAATGCCACTCAGTCAGATTTCCAGCACTCTTGTGTATCTAGGGCCTTGAGTTCCAACCCTGCCTCGGCCAATCACTCTTTCACCTAATCTTGAGCGTGTCGCCTCCTTTTACAGAGACTCAGTTTCCCCATCTAAGTCAAAGATGGGACCTTATGACTTTCCGAGTCCTCTTTCTGCCCTCCAAAATTTGACTTCCTTTGATTTGAGGAGCAAATAGCTCAAAGTGACTTTCTGAGGTTGAGGTATAATTTACATACAGTGACGTGCTTGTCAGTTGACTGTTGAGTCAGTCTTGAGGAACACATATACTTGGGGAACCTCAGTCCCCAGCCAAGATGCAGAATGTTTCCACCACCACAAAAAGTTTTTTGATGAAGTTCTCCAGTCAACTCTCCTTCCCAGAACCCACCACTGATTCGATTTCCATCATTGTAGGTTAATTTTGCATGTTTTTAAATTTCATGCAGATGAAATGGTACAGCATGTACTCTTGTGTCTCACTTTTTTGACTCAAAGAACTATTTCTGAGATTCTTCTATGTTGTTTCATGGGTGTGGTTTGTCCTTTCTTCACTAAGTAACATTCCTTTGCCTGAACATATTAGCATTTGTTTATCCATTTTCTGTAGATGGAAATTTGGTGCTTTTCTGATGACTGGCTGCTAGGAAGAAAGCATCTAACAATATTTTTGTACAAGGCTGATAGATGAATAGAAGTAGAATTTCTAGGCCACTGAATATACACATATTTAATTTTTTGAGAAACTGTGAAAATCTTCTTGAGAGGTGCCACCATTTTATGTCTTCATCAGCAGTATCAGAGAGTCCCAGTTTACCTGTGTCTTCTCCATTGCTGGGTGTTGTTTGTCTCTTTAGTCATCTTAGGGAGCTATGGTTCACAGCAACTATGGTTCATGGTGATTTTACATCCATTTTGATTTTCCTGCTTCCATTACTACTGGATCAAGAACATGTTACTATCAAGACCATTTTAAAGACTCCAAAGCACTCAAGCCCTTGTTGGATATCTATGCACTCATGTATAGATGGCTGATAAGCCAAACCCTGCCTCATTTAATGAATCCATTCATCCTGGAGCACTACATTCCATTTATTTTCAAAATTATTGCCAAATATGTATAAGCCTCTGGTGTTAGATTCCTATCAGAATGGTAAAGAAAAGTTAAGACTTGCATTGCATTTTCAAGGGCCTTAATGGGACAGGCAGACTTCAGTACCCAAAATGTTGTATAGCTGCTACAATGAAACCCAGGTGTGTGCTCCAACTGATAAAGGTGAGTGCGTGGTGGGGGTCCTGAGTGGGAGAGGATACTTCCCACCATAGCTACTGGGGAAGAAGAATGATTTGTTTCTCGAAGTCCACACATTAAGCAATTCCTTGTCTAGAAGCACCAGGAAGAGTGGGTAAGGAGGTTAAAACCTGTCTGTACCTTCCTCATTTCCGGCTTAGCATGGGTGGGCATCTTTGAAAAGCAACACACTTGGAGCCCTTAGCACAGAGTTGGGGAGCCAGCACAGGGAGTTTCCGGCTGGACTTGCAAGCTGTGCCTGATGAAGCTGCCTCATAAAACGGGCCATTGCATCACAGTGGGCTAACACAGAGCAGTAACAGAGAGGAGGTGGGGGTTGGGCTGTCTCTCTCATGGCCTTGACTTGAGAAAAATGTTGGGGGAGTCATCTTGGGTCTTCTTGAAAGAGTAACCTCACCGTTACCCAACTGAAGCTCTGTCTCCTCTGGAAAGCCCGTTTTCCTAGACCCTCATGGGACTTTTGTTTTTGAAGCACACTGAAGAGTCTGGCTGGCAAGTGCTGGAGAGGGTTTTCCCCTATTCTGGCTTGAGTCACCCCATTGGGAAAATCTTATCATGTGAGTCTGTCAGGAAAGAGGTCGCATTCTCTTGGTTTCATGTGGATTGAATTCAGTGGTATAGAACCAGCTTTCTCTTCCTTTATTACAATTCTCAATATTTATTAAACACCTACAGTCTGCAGTGTACTGTGAAAATTACTGGGCATAGAAAGTTGAAAATCGTGGCCTCTAAGTTTAAAAGTTAGTCCCACAGAAAAGTAAAGCAATTATCATACTGTAGGGCCAAAGGAACCCTGCACTGCAAACTTGGGCAGAGGAGCCTAATTCAGTTTGGAGGCACCAGGAACATTTCCTCTAAGAAACTCTGCTAGAGGAGAGGATGGGAAAGGTTAGGCAGCCACGAAGCTGTGCATGTCTAGACCTGCAGTAGACAGGAAGCCTGGGACTTTCGAGTGTGAACTAGAAGTCACATGCTGGGGCCAGGACACAGACACTGAGAAATCTGTAGAAATGTGTGAGTCCTCACCTTTCTGAGTCCCTGAGTTAGACAGTCATGCAATTCAATTTGTTTCTTTCAGAAGAGCTGCGCATGCGTGACACTGTGGTCCAGCACATGTTTCTGTTCTGCAGATTCTTCAGTTGCAAGTGCTAGTATCTCAGAGAGAGAGAGAGACAGAGAGAGAGAGAGAGAGAGAGAGAGAGAGAGAGCTAAAGCTCTATTTGTTGCTATTGGACATTGCCTATGGGTCCTCCTTGCAGATTTTGGACTTACTTTGATAAGCAGGTAGGAAGCCAAGGATGGCGGGTTGCATACACAGTCTAAATTATTTAGGCCACTTTAGGGCTTGGAAATGGGGATGAGAGTGTTCCAATGAGAAGTCTAGCCCAATACATAGAAGGTGGTCACCTTGCTGGTTCTCATTCTTGAAAGCAAGTGGATGAATTCCATGGGCTGAACAGCTGAAGAACTTCAGAACCTACAGAGAGCAGGAGCTTGAACTACATAAAGTTTCTAAAATTGCGAGAAAATGTCGTATCAAAGAAGGCAGCTATCTTGGCTGGTGAGTAGCCTTAAAGTTAGCCTGTCACAGGTCAGTTGGGGTTTAAAAAACAAAACAAAACAGCCCAAATCAAACGTCTTGACCCAGTGTTCTGAGTGGCACAGAAAACTGCCAAGGAGCAAGGTGAAAGGAACTGACTTACAGACAGGAGGTCACCAGCCCACTTTCTTTTGGAGAACGTGTCTACCCTCCCTGTCTCCATCTCCTCCTGTGTAGACCGGCAAACCCCAGCAGATTTGGTGAGAATTACGAAAGAGAACACTAATTTCATCAATCTTATTAGCAGTGGGCCCCTTCAGCCTTACTCTTGGGGTTTTCACCCTGGCTTTGGCCACTGATTTTCCTGAGGATGCTTCTTCATTTCGACATCGGGGAGTGGCCGGAACAGCACAATGTTCGTGAAGCTTCTGCCTCAGCACCGAGGATATACCTGTGACTGTTCCAGATCCTGTCTCCGCCTGTCACCCTCAGAGGGGGCAGCCAGCAGCAGGCATTTTCAGGGTGCACTTAAAAGCCCAAATAGAGGAAGGAGATGACAGCGGAAGGCACGCAGACACCAACACAATGTAGTATACATCATGGACTACATGGTTTTCTTTCTAAACGTAAGAGATCTAAGTTATAAAAGTCTAGCTTTGGTCTTTGGCCTGAAGCAGCTTTGATGAAGGAGCTGTGACCTCATTATCCCATTTCTCAGACTCAGAAAGCTCCTCGTTTTCACCCCAATCAGTGAAACCTAAGATGTGATTATGTTTAAGAATCCACGGGGAGCTCCACTCTATTCACGTGGGTTGCTGCCTCCAAAACAAACACCATGCTGCTTATTAACTTCTAAGGTGACATTGTGTCCTTGAATGCAGGAGTCGCACTGCCTTTCTTTCAAGGCTGCCCACACTTCTTAAATCCCTTTCCTTGCCTTCTGGTCTACTGCTGCTGTCTGACCCACCGCACACCACAACAGTCTTCCTCTGGTCAAGTTCGTGTTCGGCCTGGTGTCATGCAGGAGAGTTTCTTCAGAAGTGATTACAGCAAATCCCCTGTGGTGGTGGGTTGTGTCTTGGTTTCGTTCATAGCCTTCCTCATCTGCCTTGTCTCTCCTGAGTTTCCACAATATCTTATTAGAAATAAAGTGAGCTGTTCTGAGTTTATAAAATGATAGGTGGGGGAGAAAAAGTTGTTATGTGACATTTGACATCAATCTCCCTTCTTCTTTAAAGGAAAGGGATAATTATAGAATTGAACTTGTGAGCAGGGACTGAGTTAATGACGTCTTACTAGCAGGGATTTCAACACCATATGATCAACACCATAACTCAGCATACCTTCCATGCATAAAAAATGAAGGTTCAGGGAAGATACTGAACTTGACTAATGTTACACAAATAGTGGACCCAAGGTATAAATAACTTAAAGAGCAAAATAAAAGGAATATGAGAGGGAAGAGGGAGCTAGCCTTTGTGGAGGTGGGAAGAGGACCTGAGGGAGGGGACATGCAGAAAAGAGAAGCAGACTAGAAAGGATTAAGATGCAATATGCATGTGTCCTAATATCCCACAGTGAAAGAATACATTATGTACGCAAACATATACCACTGAACATCAAAAATAAATTCATAAATAAGCCGGATTGAATGACATGAATGAAAAACACAGTCAACAGTGGAGACAGAGTTAATAAATTTAATACTTAATAAACTGGATCTAAATTCCACACAAGGCATTATTCTGCCTATTTATTACTTTTTAAATACCTCCTGGGATTTTGTTTCCTAGTCGTGACTCTGAATGAGCTTCTCTATGTGGAGAAGGTAGCATGGGAAAGAAGTCAGTGGTGATCCAAAAGCCTTTCCAAAAGGTGGAGAGATATATTGTTGGAGCAGAAGTTAAGCAATATTTATTTCTCATCAAAGAGGGCTTAGGACACACATGGAGGGAGGACAGCTTGTAAGAAAGTTCCTCCAGAATTATAAAGTCTACTGTTCTTTATCTTAGAAACATTAAATCAATTCAGTTTCACTACAGAAAGTAATGTTTCTTCTGAGGTGCACCCAGAAATTATTAATCCTATCTCTGATACAGTATTCTGCAAAGATAATCAAGCCTTACTGTTCTGATAGACCCAGAGCTTCCAGAATTTCTCCACTTACCATAGAACCCAGGGCACATATCATTTTGGGAGAACACAAACAATCTCTCTTAAACCTTAGAGTCTACTGTTGCCAAACCTGGTACCCTCCTACCCAGGAAAAGTGGTTCCCAGCAAGGATTCATGTTCCGGCTTCTTTGCCAAGAATTGCTAAGAGATTCAAACAGTTCTAAAATCTGGAATAGCTACAAAATTAATTGCTTTTAATTACAGAAGACTAGCCCATCAAATATCTTCTAGGTACCTTGAGCTTCCCTTTTAAGCCCCCGTGGGTAATTTGAAGTATGTAAATTTCCCTTTCGGAAATCTAACTAGTCCAGTGTTCTACCCAATGAGGATGATCGCTCTGTCTTTTGTAAAATTAAAATTCTTATCTGCACTGGAATTGTAGGTAACAAAAAAAATCATTCTCACCCTAGAAGACGACATTTTGCCCCTGGAATCTGTGACTGTATTTAAGCAATGAGTACAGATACAAGTTCTAAAATGTTCTACACTGACTACATGTTAGGTAACATTTCTTCCTCTCGAAGGCAGAACTAGATAAAATAATTTTGTACTTTCAGTCGCTGCATTGCAGTGCTCTCTCTGTTTGCAGATCATATTAAAGCCCTGCTCTTCTCACCCTGCTGCTCACAGGCAAAGGTCTCTGAATCATGGAGATGTCTCCAGCTCTCCAGAGCAGCAGAGGGCCTGAATAAGTTGTGTGGTTCATTGGAAGACAAAGAGTTCTGTACCTTGCTTGCCCAAGATCTATCTGGAGGCCCTGAAGATACCCAACAAGGATTTGAGCATTGATTTCTAAAAAATTAGAGCATTGATCTAATTTCTAATGCTCCTTCAGGGCAAATGTCCTGTATGTTAATGGAAAAATATAGAAGAACCTGAGGTTTTTCTGAATTTACAATGGTGGGGCCATGAAGAAGTGGGTGAGAGGGACTCATGCAGTGGAGCATCCTACAGCTGGGATAGCTATGAAAAGTCACCACCTGACAGACATCACAGGGCCTCAGGTTCGAATTTCTCTCTGTGCTCACAGACGGTATGGCCTCCTGCAGGTTGCCCTTCCCCTCCAACTGCTTTTAAAACAAAATTAATAATATAACGTGACTTGAGGGAGAGAGTGGGGATTATAGCTGTTATTAAAGCTCCCCTTGCAGCTTAGAGGTAGAACAAGCTCTTATTAATCCTTAGTTCTAAATTAAAACATTTTAAAGCCTGGTACACCTCCGTATCAGGTATCTGCCTTCTAAGTCTCTCTTCATTGGTCTGCCCACCATTATGACTTCTTTTCTTAGCTGGTTCTTCTTAGCTGTAACTTTTCTTGTTAAACTTCTCAAATTTCCCCTCTGTGTTGCGCTCTCTCTCTCTCTCTCTCTCTCTTCCAAACAGCAATGCTAAGTAGATGCACTCATCACCGTTCCTAGCAGGGAAATCTAAGTTCTAACTGAGCTCTGCCTCTCTATTCATGGCATTCAGAATTTTGTGGGAAATTCACAGGGACATTTGCTCATGAAATGCACACCTCCGTGTGTGTGTGTGTGTGTGTGTGTGTGTGTGTGTGTGCGCGCGCGCTCTGGCCTCCAGCTGTTGACCCACAGCCTGAACACTCCCCAGTTTATTACACACTGCAGCCCATGTGCCAACACCTTCGGCAGCTACCCACTAACTTTATATCTCAACCAAACAAAAATTCTCAGCACAACTCTGCCTATTTCAGACCTTGCTGGTCTCACCAAGCTCGCTGTCTATCTCCGCTTTCCCCAAGGATAACTTTTCCCCTGACACCTTCAGCATTAGCCCTTGCTGGGTATCTTTGTCTTTTTTTTTGTTGTTGTTGTTGTGCTTTTCCTTCTTGTTTATCATTCAAAGTGCAACTCAATAGCCTCTTGCTCCTGGAAGGACTCTTTGACCTTTACTCTAACTTCACCTATTTAAGGCAAGAGTCAGTCTTTGTAGTCATGACTTTCTACACTGTACAATGTTTGTTTTTGAAGGAATGGTTACTAATGAAATTTAATATCACTCATGTAATTCATAATTTTCTGAACTCTCCCTGTGTAAGCCTGGTGTAAACCCGTGACCTTGTCCACTATTTCCACACTGCACCTGGTGTCATAGTAGGTGCTCAATGATATTGAATGGATGAACAACTAGCTCTTTGGATGAGGTCACCCATACATAAGAAGAGGCAGGCACGTCCTGTATTGTAAGACACAGGGCTGAATGCTCATGAATTATTTACCGAGTTTGCCATTTGACAGGAACAAAAGGATCCCAAGGTCCTGGGAGGCTGCAGGATGTACAGTTGTTGAAATGTCACTTTAAGTTGCACATATTGATTTACAGTTTGCATTCTTGGGTACATAGGATTCTATCCTAGGAAAGGAAAAAAATCAAATTTCTCTGCATCTCTGTGAAGGAGAAGGCTAAGTCAGGCTTGGTGTCATCTGTCGGAAGGGCGTGCACGTGTGTGCATGTATTTAAGGATTTCACATTGACATTCTCAATGTAGAACATAAAATTAAAGTGATAGATATTTGTTTTTTGTTTCATGAATTTCATTAGTGGGATTGCACATCTTTTTAATCAGGCTTCTCCTGCACAGAATTGTTTTTGAGGCTTATCCATGTTATGGAGGGAGTGTGCAGTTTATTATTTTTATTCCTGTGTAGTATTCCATTGCATGCATATATCACAACCTGCTCATTCATTTCATTTCTGTGAAATGAAATTAAACTGCCTTGATTCTTTTTATGTTTATTATTGTTAATGAAGCATTTTTAAATATTCCTATACACGTCTTTCTCTATGCATATGCTGTGATTTGTTTTGAGCGGACACCAGAATGTATTTTTGGGTTGAGGCAGGTGCATGTCTATTTTCAAGAGATTGCTGTGCTGGTTTCCAAATTGATGTCACCTTAATTTCACTCCTCCAGATCCATGGAGCAGGCCACATAGATGTCTGTGGACCTCGTCTCTCTCTTCTAGTAGGTCTTATCCTGGTGGGTCTAACATCACTTTATGGCACTAATTTTTTTTTTCCTGTTCACTAACATTGAACAAGTTTTCCTATTTGGTTATTTTTCTTTCCTGTTTTGAGTTTTCTGTTCACTTAAAAAAAACTTAACTCATTTATCATTTAAAAATTGAAGTTTCAGCGTTGTTTGTATATTTATATATTTTAAAATATGAACCCTTTTTCAGATGTGTTGCAACTATTTTTACAGTGTCATTGAAAAGTACATGTGTTTGACTGCAGTGGTTCCATTTTTGTCAGTTTTCTTCCTGGATAGTTACTGCTTTTTATATCCTATGAAACATTTACTTACTTTGGTGTCGCAAAGATATTCTGAGTTTCCTGGCAAAAGATTTTTATTTTGGGGCTTTGTGTTTAGGCCCAGGAACCTAATTAATTTTCGGAGATGGTATGAAATGCGAGTCAAAGTTCATCTTTGTTCTATACTGTTGAATTCCTTTGCCCAATGAATTTCTTTCCTTCCTCTGTTGAAAACAAACTGACCACAATTTACACCTGGATGTATTTTTAAAGTCTTCTGTTATATTGATATTTATTCCATTTATACCAGTACAGCATTGCACCAAGCGTGATTCTTCCAACTTTGCTCTTCCTTTTCAAAATTCTTTTCACTGTTCTAGGCCTTTTACCTTTTCATATAAATTTTAGAATTTGTTTGTTAGTTTCTAGCAAAAACGCGAGACAAGGTTTAGACTAAGTTTACACTAGAACAGTTGGAGATGAACTGGAATTCTGACCACAGTTTTCACCAACAGGTCTCTCACCGCCTTACATTTTTAGGATAGGAGCCTTTTAAATATTTAGATTTGTCTCTGCATAATTTCTACCCTTGGTATCATTTGTATTCTCTGATATTATTGTGAAATCTTGAAAAATGTTATTTTCAAATCATTCCCTGTAAACATACAGAAACAAGACTGATCATCCTAAAACACTGTTTTTGTATTTTATGATTTCAATACATTTATGGATTCACTTTGGTAGCATTTTATAGTCTTTATGATTTGCCACATACATGATAGTGTTATCTGCTGATATCATCCACTTTCCTTTCTTCTCCTAGTTAGCACAGGTGTTAATGTCCTTGTCATGGTACTTCCAGAATGCTGAGTGATATTAGTGAGGAAAGACATCTTGCCTTTATTTTTGATCTAAAGAAACAGTGTTCAGTCTGTTAAGTACAATGTTATCTACAGGCTCTCTAATGGCCTCTCTCTAGTCTAGAATATTTTCTTCAATTCCTAGTATGCTAAGAATCTTTTAAAAAATCATGAATGAGTTTTCAACATCATGTTGTATAAATTTACTGTAAAAATGACCCCTTTTCATGTATTCTATTAGTGTGCTATATCACTGTAATTTCAAATCCTACTTGATCATGATGAATAAACCCTGCTGTTGCAAAATTCAGTTTCTCATAGTTTAGTCATGAGAAATTTTAACTTTTCTTATGACAATTTTGGTCTTGCTATCAGGGTTGTATTGACCACATGAAATAGGATAGAATTCCTTGCTCTGCCTCAATTGTCTGAAATGCTTCCCACAGGATTAGTACTGCTGACTCCTAACATACCCGACAGATACTGCATTTGGCTGAATTTCCTTTTGTGACAGGGTATTTAAAAATGAAATTTATTAAGAGACATAGAGCTATTTAAATTTTTTGCTTCCTCTTTTATCAGTTTTAATATCTTGTGCCTTTCAAGAAATAGGCCTTGGTACTGATATATTACTGTCAGCATTTCTCTACCTAATACTATGATAGCTTGCTATTCATTTTTCTTTAATCAGTTAAAAACGTTCTAAAATTGATGAAATATTTAAAAATACTTTATATTTACCTATTACATAATGATGCTTTCCATTGCCAGATATATAACTGAGTATTCATTTGATAAAATTTTACTTTGAACTGAAATGTTTTCATAACAATTCTGAAGACAAATTAATATTTTTATTTGTATGAAAAACATTTTTTACCTTACTTGTTAGTGAATATTTTCCCTTCATAATATCTAGGTTTAAAATGTTTATATTTAAATTTCTTTAAGCCTTTTGGTCCTAAAATGATTTCCTTACCTTTTTATTTACATTTTAAAAATATTGGATATACTTATTGTTTTCTTCGTACAGTGTATATTTTTATTATTTGACTCCTCGTCTTTGGGTACTTTTAAAATTCTCTTTCTTATGAATTATACCAGTTTGACCATGATGTGCCTCAGTCAGGGCGTGTGCATATTTGTATGATTTTCAGTTTGTTGAGCGTCCACAGACTTGACCCATTTCCCACCCTGATTTTTCTAAATAGTCCAATACCTCAGCCTCTCTTCCCTTCTCCTGTGTCAAGCACACTTGCATCAGGTTGTGTGATACCATTTCATATGGCGCTGGGAATTTGTTCAATTCCACTTTCAATTTGTTTTTCTTTTCTTTTTTTTTTTTTTTTTTTGTCTTTTTCATTTTTATCAGTACCAGGGATTGAACTCACGACCACACACTTGCAAGGAAGGCGTTTATGCTGCTGAGCTAAATCCCCAGCCCCCCACTTTCAATTTGTTTCATTGAGCTCACGTCGGGACCCATTGGGCTTTAGCAGTGTGTGGTCTGCTGTTGAACCATCCAGCAATTTTTGAATTTTCTGACACCTGCAGTTTTCAAATTCTAGAATTTCAGTTGTCGTATCACTGCTGCTTCTTTATTGAGATTCCCCACGTGTTCCCTGGACCTTAGAGTTTCCCCTGATGTTGTTGACCACTGGTCATTCACTTCACGTGTAAACTTGATGGGCTAAGGAATATCCAGACAGCAGGTTAAACATGGAACAGCTCTGTGTGTTTCTAAATGTGATCAGCATTTGACTGAGCAGGGCTGAACAAAGAAAGTGGCTCTCCCTGAAGCAGCTGGCCATCACCCAGTACAGCTGGACACTCTCGTATGCTGAGGACTTGAAGAGATAGTTACAAGAAGGACACATTTGCTCTGCCTGTTTACCCCAGGATGTGCATCTTTTTCTGCTTGTGGATATTAAACCTTGTGGTAGTTAGTTGTTGCTTGTTACCTGAACACATTCCATGATATCTGGGTTCGTGGCTTACGGTTGGCAGGTCCAAGGCGGAAAAGGCATGGTGGACGAGACTGGTGCAAATGAAACAAAGCTTCTCACAGCATGATGGCCAGGAAGTAGAGAAAGAAGGCAGGAGCCAGGGAGGGAGGGACATACACCTTCCGGGTCAAGTGCCCAGCGACTCACCTCTGCCTCCAGGCCCCGAATTCCAACGTTGCATCCAGCTACAGAGCCGCAGACCCCAGTCATCTTCCAACAGCCAAGTCGATGAGCATGACGCTGGAGGAACACTCACAGAATCCAGCCGAAGCATAACAGAGCCCCCCTTTTTTTGTAGTACTCAGGCTTTTGGACTTGGACAGTCAGGCCTTCAGCTTTGGCCAGGCAGAAAATGCCTGATTTCCTGGTCTTCCAGCTTATAGATGGGTACATTATGTGACCTGTCAGCCTTCATTATTGTGGGAACTAATCCCTGATAAGTCGATTGCCATGTAATTATTTATTTACTTTTAACTCTGTAAATAAAAACTGAAAATTTCACTATGTTAGAGCTCTCTTTCATATACCTAAATATCTATATCTACTTTTGGTTCAGTTTCTTTTCTAATTTTATTGTCTTTCTCATTTTGTGGTTTGTTCCTTTAGAGAAATTTTCACTTGTACATGGATCGCATTTTTTTCTGGGTCTTCACATGTCTAGTCTCTTCTTACTGGGTGTTGGACTTGATGGACGCTGAATTCTGATGACTTGAATTTTTTAGTCTTAATTTATAGTGTTAATAATGTCTTTTGTCCTATCAAATAGTCTCAGATCAAAAGCCTTCTTGTAAGCTTTATTAAGTTTCTAGAATAACCATTACTCCAGGGTAGCAATTATCAAATATTTCAGTTTTGTGTTCAGTTGCATTTGGTTCATGCATGTTATATTTATAATGTTACAAATCAAAATTGTGAGCATTAAGTGTATTATTTCATTTAATGAAAATGACAATAACAAACTCATCGCACATGAACATAAACACTATGTTTTATTATTAAAAACAACTACTCTTGAAGATAGTGGGACATATTTTGTTTTATACTTTGGTAAATTTCTCTAATGTCAGCCTTGTAAGATGGAAATTTAACTTTCATACCTTCTCTAGTAATGACTTTGTCACAGTGTTTTATTTAAAATGTATAAATACGTTCTTGCTCCACAAAATACATATCTCAAAAAGGAAGACTTATCTTTAAGCAGGCTCTTTAGATAATTGTAGATATTCTTTGTCACCATCCCCAAACTTGGCAAGAGAGTTTCTTAAATGTAGAATCTGAAACCATATCAATAAAATTTTCATATTCTGCCATGTTAAAATCGTCCATAAAATAGTAAGTAAAATTATGACTTGTCTCGAATCTGGAGTAGACGTTTTAAATTGTGCAAATGTCTAATTTTATGGCATCATGTTACAAAAATGCCATCACAGCCCCGTTCTCATCTTGGTCTGCTAAGGTGTTCCACATAGTACAATGTTAAATCTGGGGAGAAAACCAGTGGAGCCACATACTGCCTTTTGTACAATGTCTGAGAATAATGAGTTCACATATTTTTTTTCTAGCTTTGTAGGTTTTTGTGGTGGGAGAACTCTTCCCATCTCGGACAGATATGAACAGATATCTATAGAAAAACAACAGAATTTTTTGCCCATCTTCACCATGGGTTCTCATCTTTTAAATGAACCCATCTTTAGAAAGGTGCACACTACAGTTTGCAAAGACCATTTATAATTAATTTTTTATTCTGATTCTATCATATGGTTTCCATTTTGAGGCTCAGAGTTCAGTGGTGGCCTGGAATACAGAGCAGGGTGAGACATTCAGTGTGCAGTGGGAAAAAGTAGCCCAGGGGTCTCACTGCCGCAGTACAGATGGCTCCTAAAGGATAAAGAATAAATTCTCACACTGAAGCTTGCTGATGTCTTCTCTTTGAACAGCTAGATAGGGTGAATAGGGTAGGTAGGCTGACAAGTTTCCATGGAGCCCAGCTCCTGACTCAGTCTTTGCTAGGTTCCGGAGGACAGAGTCCAAGAAGACAAAACTGATCCATGATGTCAGGTCAGCTGTGAAGTGGTCAAAACATTTTACTATGTGAAGGTTTATTCATGAAATCAACACATTTGCATGTGGAGTATTGGACCACTGTCCCATCAGTAAACAGGACACAATGCTTCCTCGGTCTAACCTCATGCTGCAGCTGGCCTGTGTTATGTAACAGCTGATTATTAAAGTTTTTAGAAATTTTGCAGGTCAGTTCTTAGGCACAGTGACTACATAAATTTACCGTCAAAAATGTTATATGAAAAAAAGGTATTAAGTCCTCAAATCTCCGAACTCCCCCACTGCATTACACTTTGCTATGTTCTTTGGTTGATTGACATCTATGGCACCTGTATAATGAAAATGGAATCTAGTTGGGATATTGTCATAGTTTATGTTGGTGGCCCAGGCCTCATACGTTTACATTATGCATCTGTGATTGGTTCATTGTCTAGTGCTTGGATTGATGGTGTCAGTGCTACATACACATTGGGGTGGATCCAGGATGTGATGTAATGGCAGGAAGAAGGCACGTCTTGCTCTTTTGCTGGTTTCTGCCTTGCTGTTTGGAACCGCCATGAACTGCAGCCCTGCAAATGCCACCCTGCCTTGGTGCCAATTGAGTAGGGACTGAAACCTCCAAAAACTGTAAGAAATAAACCTTTCCTTTCCCAACTTGGGAATCAGGTATTTTGTCCCAGGGAGGAGTAAAACGTAACTAAGATAGATATTATTGTGTTTCTCTTCCCTTTCCTTGTCTCGTACTATGGAGGTGAAATCCGATCATCAGTCATAGTAGGAACATTTGCACCAGGGATGTAAGCAAACACTCCAAGTCAGGGCTGGGTTTACTGTCACTTTTATTAGACTCAAGAGGTATTGGAGATGACATTAGTAATGTAGGTTACCCACAAAGCTGTGCAGTATATGCAACCATCACACTACGACTAGCACAGAAGCATGAACCAATGCTCTTCCATGATTTGAACACTATTACCAAGTGTGCAGAGAAGTCACTCACATTACTAAGGATCAAGTGAAGTTGGGGGTTACTTATCAATGTGAACAAAAATATCGATAAATGTTTATGTTGAAACTACCCTAATCTGTCATTTACAACTGTAGGTTAGCTACAGATATAGTTGACAAAATAAAAACAAAAAGAACAGAGGCATTCTTTGGGAATCGATGGGCTATATGGAATTTATAAAAGAGTATTGAATATTTCATTATGATTTATAAATGTGCTCTATATTATTTATACCAGAGCTATTTATAATGAATGTATGTATACATATCAGGAGGTATTAGCCTCCCCTGCCACCCTGCGAGCTATTGTTAAACATTTACAGCACATCACGATCTAACTTGCATTTTTGTTAAGAGTGCAATAAAGGGGCTGTGAGCATGATTATTGGTAAAGCAAGAAGATAATGTTCCAGGTCTCTGCCACTGGAAGAAATGAAAAATTGTGTGGCCAAGGGCTCTGATGGCCACCTGAACCACATGGACTGCCTGGGCTGAGAGCTCAGCTGGAGAACAGAGGAGGGAAGGTATACTTCTCTGGGTCAGCTGGAGTGACTGGGGAGTCAAAGCATCAGGGAGAGAAATGACAGGAAAAAAGTAATGTCGGAGAAATTTTGTGAATATCTTTGAATTCCAAATTCAGAGTCTGTACTCACACCAGCAGGAAATGAGGACTCATTAAAGATCTTTGACAAGAGTCCCCTGGCTGGTGTGATGTTTATGACAGTTAATCTGGAAGTGTGACTAAGATTGGCTGTAAAGGAAAGAGACTGGAACTAACAGAAGCCAGAAGATCATTACAAGAATACAAAAGAAACCAAATGACATGACCCCTAAGCAAGCCAGTGGTCCTCAGAGCATAGAGAAAGTTAGTAATAAAAGAACATCCTCCGGTCTGTAAATAACAGCCCTTGGGGGACTATGGTGTTCCAATTACTTTTTATATTTAAATTTTATTTTCATTGCTAATGTTTACTTTTTCTGGAGTTTTGAATATATGGGGACATATCAGTAGATCAGGAAAGTATAAAATAAGGAGATTGGGGTGAACTGTGGAATATTTATGCAAACCTTATCTCCCTGTTTTCCTTCACTTGCAGGATTTGGGGTTATGAAAATGTTTTTAGTTCAGTAAATACTTACACATTCTAATTAATGCACTCTTAAACTTATTTCCTTTCTAGGGGTTGCCAAGGAATAAAGGCTCACCATCCCCTTCTTTACTAGAAATATTTAAAGAATGCTGTGTTTGCCTTTGAGTGCATTCTGGCAAGGTGGCTTTGGACCATAAAGATTTGTGTGTTTGAATCCGGTTCTGCCTCAGAGCTTTATGGCTTTGACTTGTTTATTCGAAACATAGAAGAGACATTGTAGAGCCCACTTAATTCTCAGGAACCATCTAAAGCCAGCCAAGCACAATTCATAAGCAAGCAATGTGTTCTTTTAAGAATGATTTCTTTCTAGGAACTATAAATCGGTAGAATATTCTAGACAGTTTAGATATTTCTTTAGGGGTAAAAAGGTCCTGCAGAAAAAAGGTGGTCTAAAAAGGGCATTATCTCTTCTTTTGCAAATCAGATTATATTATTTCAAGCATTATTTTTCCTCTGGTAAGTACAAAAATCATGACTTTGTGTTGTCAAGTAATTTAAGCAGCACACAAGTAGACAACATAATGTAGAGATTCAAAGGGCATTAATAGTGTCAGACACCTGGACTTACATCTCTAGAACTTTCTTGTTTTGTGGCACAAGGCTTGGTTTCTTGTGGTTACCCAAGAATAACAATAGAAATTAACTCATAGGCTATCACGATATTTCAGAAGATGTATATAAAGCAATTAAGAACAATCCCTGGCTATGGAAGAGTAAGCAATAATTAAGTAATTATGATTATCATTGTGTTAGTTGCTTTTTTTCTCTTTGCTGAGACAGAGTAGCCAACATCCAGAGTCAAAGGGAGAAAGATTTGTTAGCTTACAGTTTGTGGAGGTTTCAGTCCATAATCCACTGGCTCCAAGGTAGTGTGGAACAACAGTCAGGCATCCCAGAAAAGAAACAGTTCATGGAGGGTAGAAGAGAGCAAAGCAAGCAAGAGGCATTGGATTTTTTCTGCCCCTTTTATACTCTGCCTGGGCTACCAGGATTAGATGGTGCTAAACCAGTCAGTGAACTCTCAAACACTCTTAATGACAGCACCACACGCTCTAGATCCAGCCACTTCTGAAAAAAGCCCCACTTGTGACCACATGGGGCTTTGAAGGGACATCTAGACACAAATCATAACAATCATCATCCTCATTTTATTATAATGGTGCCTCAATTAATTATAAAATATCGAGTAGCACCTGTCACATAATAAATACCCAGCAAACCTGTTATCATCCTAAGCATACAAACCAAAGTTCTTCTACCTTAACCTGCAGAAATAATCACAATATACATCACTGTTAAAGCTTACAGATACATATACATTCATGTTTCAGTAAAAATGAGATCATAGTTACTTTTTTCTTGTTGCTGAGACAAAGCATCCAATACCCCCCCAAAAGGTGGAAAGTTTTAATTAATTCACAGTTTATAGAGGATTCTATCCATAATCAGTTGGCTCCAAGATGCGGCAGCACATGACAATGGGCAACAGTTAATGGTGGTGGAAGACAGCAAAATTCACAAGTGGCAGAGGGAGACAAGACTTTCTGTCCCTTATATTGTATGCAGGCTACCTGCCCTAGGTGGGTGTAGCACTCCCATCCGTAATCCCTGCATTGACCACACATCAATTAAAAATACTAGATTCAGCCACCTACAAGATGTCCTCCCCCCATGACTGTATGATGCTTTGGGAGGTATCTAGACACAAACCATAACTATAAACACACACACACACACTCACACACACACACACACATATTAGTAAAAATGAGATCACACTGCATATATTATTTAGGAGCTTTGCTTTCTTCCAATGTACCATATATGCTTAACTCTGTTTTGACAAATGTGCAAAAGAAATTCAGTGTAAAAAAGATAAGCTTTTTGTTAAATGATGTTGGAGTAATTGGACATCATAGACCAAGAAAATCTCAATTTAATCTTTGTAACATATAAAAATTAACTTAAAATAGACCACAATCATACATGTAAACCAAGAAGTATACAACTTACAGAAAAATAAAAATTCTTTACTATCTAAGTCTACTTACAGAAGTCTTTGACTTGATTCTAAAAATAACACAAATACAAGGAAAAAATGATAAATTGAATTTCTTCCAAATTGAAGCTTTATTCTGTGAAAGATCTCACCAAGAGGATAAGAAGACAAGCTGCAGACTGGAAGAAAATGTCTACACAACCAACAAAGTATTAATGTTTAGATTATTTTGAGAACACTTAAAAGTCAACAGTAAAAATTCCAAGCAATCAATTAGAAAATGGACAGAAGATCCAAATACATGGACACATGTTTACTGAAGAAGACATTACAGGTGGCAAATAAACTCACAGGGAGATGTTCCATATCACCAGTCATTATGTAAAAGCTAAAGTCCTGGTATAAGGCACCCATCAGAATGGGAAAAAAAGTGAAGGCAGTGACCACACCAAAAAGTAACGAGGACACAGACAAAATGGATCATTTCTGGTGTGAAGTAAAATGGAATATACATTCTTGAAAGCAGTTTGGCAATTTCATATACAACTTCTTACACAGTGTCATATGACCCAGATGTACATGCTTGGATATTTATCCCAGAAAAAGAAATGGATGTTCACACAGAACATGCACATGGATATTCAGAACCATTCTATTCAAAGTCACCTCAACCTGAAAATAACCCAGATGTCCTGCAGCAGGAGAATGATTCAGCTGTGGTCCATCTGTACCACGGAATACTACTCAGCAATGAACGGGAAGGAGCTACTGATATGTCCACTAAGGTGGTGAATCCAAAATATATCTTGAGTTTCTTAAACTGTCAGTCTGCAAAAGTTCCACACTACAGAATCTATTTATAGAGAATTCTCAAGATGAGAGTATTACAGAAATGGAAATTGGATTAGCTTTTTTCAGTGGTTAGAGATGGACAGGGAAGGGGGTTGGTTCAGAGCAGTTCCAAGTGCTCTGGTGGTGATGAATCTCTTCTGTATTCTGACTGTAGTTCTGGATACAGCAGCCAGTCCCTGTGATAACATTGCACAGAAATAAATCAAATAGAACCCTAGAATCAGAAGTTTGTGTCAATGTTAGTATCCTGGCTGGGATATTGTATTATATTTTTGCAAGTTACCATTGGTAGAAATGAGATTAAATCTACATGGGATCTCTGCATTTTTTTAAAAAAATTGCCTAAGAATTTACTGTTTCCTGAAAATAAAAGATTTAATTTAAAAAGCAATCCTGCAAACTGTAAGAAAAATAAATAAGGCTAAGAGGCTGAATCATTTCAGTGGTTTGTGCTGGCTTTTGTTGTAGTTATTCTCTGGTCACTCATTGACTGAGCTACACCGCTTTATGATGGCTGAGTCTCGGATGTCTTTGGGGGCCATTACAGCCTAAACGCAGCAGGTGGAAGTGGCTAGGAGGGAAATTGGGGTAACCAGAGGTGGACTCTTAACAAATTCATTTCTTAGAGATTTCTTTGCAGGCCCATGGGGGAATGGCGATGAAATACTAAGACCTAATGGACGTCGGGGGCAGCACCGTGGGCAGCCTCTACAGGATGGTAGAGACAGAGCAGCTCACATCTACCCGGGAGGTTCAAGTCCATTGTCTCCTACTGAGGAGACAGCAATGACTGTCACGGAAGAAGGAAACCTCAGTTTAAGGGAACAGCTGCTTTTCCTTGACAACAGAAGGGTAAATGGGATCACGTTGGCCCTTAATGAACTGATCCTTAGAAAGAGAGTTCGCATAGATTCCCTTATTGAGCACAGAGAGAAAACAGTGTCAGCCCCAAGCCTTGCACAGGTAACTCACAGAGTCAACATCATCATCTCTGGGGCCAGGCATGACAAAGAGGCTCCACTCCTTATCAGTGTGTGCTCAGTCCCTGTCCCCAGGCTGCCTATCAGGGCTGTGCTCTCCTGTTTGGAAAGCTATTTGGAGCCCAGCCTGGGAGGTTTTGTGGTTTGTGTAAAGGGAGCTCTGGATCCTGTTCTTAACCCAATTATCTAATAGTTAACTGGGGGACCTTCCAGTCCGTTTCCCTTGGCAATGCTAGGTGGCTTAGCATTAAAATTCCATGGCTTTCCTCCTGGCTGTGGCAGTCGGGAGGACTGCAGCCGTGGAGGGCTGTGCAAACTCTCGTGCTGGCGACAGTCAGCTGTGATTTTCCATCAGCTGCATCTCATTATCCCGTCAGGGCCCCCTTGTGCCTATGGGTGAGAAACAATGTGTAATCACTCCCCACTGATTACAAATCGCTGCGTGCTCCTGTGGCGCCATGGCCTGGACCACGTGGCCCGGCCTGCCAAATGGTCCCGGCTGGCTCTGTGGCCGCATACTGTCTTCTTTCAGAATGGTCCTTTAGGCATTTGGAAGCCAAGGGTCATTTCTTCCCCTTGGGGTGGAGTCGGAGAGTGGAGCCAAGCTAAAGGGGAATGTTGGCTACTCACAGATGCACACGACCACAGGATCCAGTGGAGAACGACTGTGTCAGGGAGCTAAGAGAGAAATGGACAGGTTTCTTCTTTCATGGCAAATGAAGATTCTGGAAGCAGTCTTGGATGGGACAGGGGGCCACATTTCTCCAACAGAAATAGTAAAGCCCACTGGTTATGCAGTGAAGACACACAGGCCGCTCAATTCCTCAGTGTGATCCTTGCTGTGTATGTGACACTGCATAAGTTACTTAATCTCTGTGAGCCTCAGTTTTCTCATCTGTAACACGAGAACAATATCAGCCCCAAGCATTTAGAGGTGTCTTAATGATTCAATGAGATCATAAGTGCAAAAGCCTTAGGACTCAGCAAATGCCCATTGTTGGTATCATGAATATAATTTGAAGTTGAGGAACACACTCATTTTCTGGTATCAGCAATAAGGTATCTTCCTCCCACCTAACGGATTGGGAGTAACAATAAGCACAACGTTTCTTAGGCCACCAGCCTGCTGATGCTCCCGAGGGAACAGCTGATGGACCTTGGGGAGTTTCCCCCTAAAAAAGAATCACTGCCTGGAAGAGTCTCATGGACAATAAGGTCATTAACAAAGAGACACGTAGGGAGTCATGTTTGCACCCTACAGGCAGGAAGTTGTGTGTGTGTGTGATGGGACAGGCTCAGTCCTCGCTGTCCAGGCTGTGTGTGTGTGTGTGTGTGTAAATGGCTTTGTTTCTCAGTTTTTATTTAATGTTGTAATAATGAAGGAGGCTCTAATCTTGCATGGTATCTTCTCCCTGATATTAATTTTGCCTTTTGGACACTGCAGAGTTTGAGAGTGGTCAGATTCCCCTCCCTATCTTGATCTCAGCATGGGTACAAGGATGGTGACCAGTTATGGCATGCACGTTTTTTTGCTCCTCTCACATCCCCTCAGGCATGGTGCTTGTGTTACCCCGGGTCTAGCTGTGTTTGTTAGTGGTGGCAGTACGTGAGACACAAAATGTGAGTCTGAGCTGGCGTTTCATGGGCATTTCTTAGGGAGGGGAATAGACACTGGGGGAGGGCCATGTATGAGGTTCTGTGTTCTCCAAGGTCACAGGACCTGGAGGAACAGCTTAGAATTTAACAGGAGAAAATTCCAGAGAGTACCACACAGTTTTAAAAATGGTCTCTATATCTATTTAACAGTTCCCTCCCCTGGAGATCCTTCTCCCTAAGCCTCTACCTCTCTACCAATGTGATTTTTGTTTGGCATATTTATGAACAATTGGGTTTTATTCCTCAGCTATAGTTGTAATGGACATTGGTCAAATGTTTTCAAATATAATCACTTCTCACATTAGATAAATTTTCAAGTGTGTATAAAATGCAGAGGCTGATACAATGTTGTCAGTGGAGCCATCATTCAACTTTGTGAGAAAGTTTTGATCGTATTTACTGGCAATTTCTTGTCCTAACTAATATAGTTATTAAGACACTTAAAGTCCATTGAACTTCTTCCAGTCACGCTGGAAATAACTTCACTGAATTTGCTGATTATGATTCTATTTTGTAACTATAGTAAGTAATAAAGATGGTCATATATAGCATAGTAGTATTGTATTGTTCCTGTATTTTAAGTTGTGTGAACCCCATAACATTCTTCTTTCATGCAATATTATGTTTGGAGGGTTAATTTGTTTTTATAAGTGTGTTTCAAAGAATAGAGTTGTTGGACTCAATTGTACTCATTATCAGTTGCCCTAGATTTTTGCAAAACTACTCTCCAATATGATTGTAAGAAGTGTATGCTCTCAACAGGAAAGTATGAGATTTACTTTGTTCTGTGTTCTTACCACTACTTGGCATTGTTAGACTTTTCAATTCTAGAGTATTTTATGCATGTGGAATGGTTTTTATTACTAGTGATATTGGTCATCTTTTTACTTGTTTTTTTTTTTCCTTTTGGGTTTTCTCTTCTATGATTTGCCTATTCGATATATTTGCTCATTTTATAAATGATCTTTAATCTTTTTCTTATTGATTCTAAGAAATTCTAGTTACCAACTCTGATATTTAATATTGCTAATATTGTTAGTATTTCTTTATGGCTTTTGGTTTTGTTTACAGTATTTTGTGGTATAAATTTTTCAAATTTTAACAAAACCAAGTTTATCATAATTTTCTGATTGCGTGTTTTGAGTTGTTACTGAGAAATCTTTCCCTATCACAGAGCATACAGATACTTTTCTACGTGTTCTGCTAAATTTTTAGTTTCATGTTTCACATTTGTATCTTTATCTATCTGGAAATAATTTTTGTGTGTGTATGGAGTGAGGAAGTGATCTAATTTGCTTATCTTCTTTTAGAACACCAGCTGTACCAGGAATCATGATTATGTGGTCCATTTCCTCTACTGATTTCTATGCCCATTATATTCTATGCTTTTTTCTGCAAATGTTGGGATCTATTTTGGAGCATGCAGTTCAGTTCCTTGGTCTTTCTCTCCACACAGCAATGCCATAATTGTATTAGATTTATAGTAAACCTTGATACTTAGAACATCAATTTTTTTCAACTTATTCCAAATGTTCTTGACTACTTATCCGTCAGTTTTATCTTTGACATAAAATGCTAGTAAGCCTCTTCCTGATTCCTGGCTGAAGTTTTGGATGGAATTACTTTGAAATTAAATATAGATTAATTTGGGAAGAATTTCCAGCTTGTTCTGCTCACCCATGACCAGAATCTAGATCTACAGCTACTGAGATTTTCTTTTATGGTATAAGGCAATGTATGCAATTTTTCATAAAGATTGTGTTCATTTTTGTTAGACTTTTCCTACATATTTATTTTGGTAGCCATTATAAATCATGCCTAATCTAATAATTCATTTGTAATTACATGGTGTTGGTGAATAAAGCCATGATTGATTTTATATATAATATTCTTGTTAGTCTCAATAGATTGCACTGAAATAATTTAAACATTTTGAGTGGGTGGGGTACATATCCATTGCTTTTAGCTCAGGTGAGTATGGGTGTTTTTTCTTTATACTTTTTAATACTTTCAATTTTTGTTCACTGTATATTGTGTGCTAAGTAACCAGTGGAAGAACTGGGAATTAAATGGCAGTAGTAAAGATGGTAGCCCTCTGTTGGTTGGTAATAAATATTTTTCAGGCACACGCTGAGTGGCTCACATATATGATTTAATTTTAGTTCTGACAACAACCTGTCATAGCACGGGGCAGCTGGTCACATTATCCAGGTTGGACACATTGGAATACACAGCATCTTACCTTGATGTTGGTCCATGAACTGAACAGCTGAGTTAGGTTTGTTGGTGTCATGCAATTTTCTAGAAGGGAACATTCCTTTTGTAAATTCTTTTCAGCCTTAGTCTATGGAGAGCAAGCCTGGCTAGTTTGTCACCGATGTGGCTCTCTGTCCTTGTCTTTGGAGAGCACCTCAGGGTCTCCAGAGAGGTTAGCTATACAAAGACGTCCAGTCTCTCAGTTCTCCACTTCTTGGGTGTGTTAGAGGAAGCCAGGTCTGACAGCCTGACTCCTGGGCCACAGCGTGAAAAGGCTCAGCTTGAAAATAAAAACCGTAAAACTGCAGGGCAAGAGTGATGCCTAGAGAGACCAGAACTTTGAGCTGTTCCTCTGCACGGTGTTCAGGAAAGGAAGAATCAAATCCAGCCACTACCACGTTAGAAAAGGGAAACCTGTTGCCCCAAGGGTGAAGATTTTGCTTTCCTCATTGGCTTCCTAAAATTTAATAATCATAAATATGACTTGAAAGGTTTTAAGGAATCTAAACCCACAAATGTGTTACAGACAAGATGAGGAAACACAGGATGATTTAAAGTAACACATTGCCTTTGTAAATCTTTCTCCAGTACATTAATGATCCCTGGAATGTTAAAGTGCGTGGTAATTGGATCCAAGTCTGCAATGGTTCTCCAACCAGGTAACGCATTAGGAGCTACCGCAGAAGAATCTTTAACAACCATTATCGCCAAGCTGGAAATTACACAATTCTATCATATCTCTCTTTATCTTTGTTTTCTTTGCTTGCTCCAGCTCAATCCCCTCCTGTCCCTTCCTCCTTTTGTCTCTAGGGTTGTATTATGCCTGAAAGTCTCTCCTTACTTCTGCATGTGTGTATTGCTTCTTCCATTAAAGAGAGGGAGAAAGAGAGAAGAGAAAAAGAGAAAGAGAGAGAGAGAACAAATCATGTGACTACATAATTCATAAACAATGCAGGTTAGACTCAGGGATACATGTGCACTATTGTTGTGCTAATTTTTCTTCTCATTTTGAAACATTACTTCTGACTCCTAAAAGTATCAGAGGCCTTATATATTGGGTCTTCTGTACCTACCAAAGAATGTAGCCCCCCACCCTCCCCTCCTAACCCCCAATGTCATGCGCCTTTCATCCCTTTTTCTTTCTTTGTTCCTAGTCCTTTCTATTTCTCCTATGTTCTCTTTTCTCATTTCTTGCCTTGAGTTGACATACTAACAAAACTCAGTTTTCGGTTCGCTGTATATATTGCTTCCAATCATTTCTGTTCTAAGAAACAAATAGAACCTTTCCTTCATTTTTAAAAAATTTTTTAACTTAAAGTCTAAATGTGGAGCTCAAGGGTTTTTCTGTTTTTGTTTTTGACTCCTACAGGTTTTCTTGCTGTCACTGTTTCCTACCCTGCCCTGAGCAGTTTGGATTATGGACCTGTTTTCCTTTGTCTGAGCTTGACCTATGAGCTGCCAGACAACCAGGCAGAGAGACCCTTCGGTGATTTCCCCCGATGCCGCCCACTTCTGAGTGCCCTGCACTGTCCCGGAGAATTAGCTATTTAGGGCTTCTGCTGGGGGTACAGAAATGATAGACACATGCTTTCTCCTGTCACATAAGTCATTCGTGATACCCAGTGCCTGAAGGTGTCCACACAGGTCCTCTGCTTTCCTTCTTAGTGCTTGGGGCAGCAGCTGGAGTCTGCAGCCGAGCCCCTACCTTTGGAAATGGCCCTGAGGAGCCGAGGCCTTCTGATTTGCTTTTCCAAAGATAACTTCCCAAGACAACACTGGGATGTAAAGGGGAGTTCATGGTTGTAAACTCAGCTCATGTAATAGTTGGGGTGGAAGTTCCAGGTCTTTTGCATGGCAGGACAGCAAAACTTGTGGGGCTGGCAAGAGGGCCAGAGAGAGATAGCTTGGTTGCTGAGGAGCATGGACCAGAGGTGTATCAGCCTTCGATGGTGACCTGGGTTTGAGTGAATGGACAGTTTAGTACCAACTCTATGACAAGCCTTTTCCTGAGACATTTCCTTCCAGGATCATGACAAAGCAGTTTGAGTTTCATGGAGGTGGATCTAATTCCAGAACAGCTTATACTGTATCTGCTGCTAAGTAGCAGGTCCCCAAGTTAGAAGCTAGAGATACACTCCACACAGCGACCCCTGAACTTATGTGTGACTGTCATGCAGGATCTCCCATGTGTCATCAGTTTTTGTATCAAGTGCTAGATAAACTGATGCTCAAAATGCTCTTTCATTTAAGAACTGGTGACATTGCTTAGAAAACGATTTCCTGGCAGTTGGAATCAAATAAAGGCTTTGCTGATTAATTACAGAATCTCTTTCTTGTTCATAGAGAAACTTTCCCAGACCCCATGGGATTCCTGAAACCGAGGCCACCACCAAGCCCTACAATTTAGGACCTTTTCCACCTTAACTAAGACCTTCTCAGGTACTGTCGCAATAACTTTTGCAGCTTGACATTGCATAGTAGAACTAGCATGAATCTAGTTTTTCTTATTTGTGGATAGAAAATTTGTTCTTTCTGTAGATCTTAGCCACTTGAGCATATTATATATTTCCTCTTTCCTTATTAAGTCAAGAACTTTTTTTTTTGTTTGTTTGTTTTTTTCATTTTTATCGGTACCAGGGATCGAACTCACGACTGCCTGCTTGCAAGGCAGGCGCTTATGCCGCTGAGCTAAATTCCCAGCCCCTAAGTCAAGAACTTTTACGTTTTCATTTAAAGGAAGCATTTTATGGCTCTCTCTGTGACATTCAAATTGTCCGTTATCATGACTCTTGTTCTTTGAAGCCATTATGAAACAAAGTGATAAAGATGGTTTGAAATCAGGCATTGTGATATGCTAGGAGGCATAGTGATACTTGAGACAGCTACTAAATAACTAATGGAAGGGTAGCATATACTGCATGGATGAAGTGAGCAAAGGGAGGATTCCTGTCTTGGCGACCTGGGATGTTATAGATTTCATCATGTCTCTCAGAATGATGTATAATTAAAACTCATGAATTGATTATTTCTGGAATTTTTCATTCAATATTTTCAACCATGGGTGAGTGTGAAAAGCAAAATCATAGGTAAGATGGTCTTATGGTATCTTTATTATCTATTTAATGAATGAAGATTTCTGAAAACTTCTCCAAGTTCACAAAGGTCATGAAAAAAGCCCTTAAAGAAAGTCAGCTTTTGTCTGTTGCTAAGGCTTTGTTCTCTTCCATCCTCCACCTTATCTGATACCTTGTTTTCCTCCCCGTGTCTCCTTCTCCACACCTGGGATTTAGCCCTGATGATATCTGTCTCATACTGGTGTACTGTGGTGGTGGCTATTACGTATGGTGACTGTTAGCCTGGCAAAAACCAGGAACCGACTTAGGGAAGCTGATTAAGTAGGGAGAGGATCCTAATCTAATGGGTTGTGAGCATTGTAACCCACATTTGTTTTCACTTCCTTTCTTCTTCCTTTGTGCATATTTTATCTCCAGATAGAGGACACTGTTCAGATTTTTATCTTGACCCTTTTTCTGCTTTTGTATTTCCCTCTTTATAACAAATTTTTCAGATTTGAAATGCTGTACAATCCCTTAGGCAGCTTGGTAGAAGTCCAGAGCATAGGGTTCCCTTGGGGGTGGGGTGGGAGTCAGTAGAGCTTAGATGGGTGCCAGAGTCTACATTCTCGGGGATTGTTGTAGTCAGGGGTTGTACACAGAGAACAATTAGGTTCAGGACATGGAGTTTATAATATTATTTTTATAATGGTCACCGGTAGTTAACACAGGAAAATGCAGGAAATCTATCCGCAACACCAAAGACATAGATTATTTAGTCAAGAGCCTAAACCCCATGGCAATGTCCCACATGAGTCCAGATAAATACCCAGAGCTCAGGACAATGTCCCCCACGAGTCCAACTGGAGGTCCAGAGCCCACAAGAAGGACTCACACCAGTCTCTTTTACGGATCCGTGCCGGGAAGACCCAAGGGTCAGTGGTTGAAGCCAGAATGTCTATGCCCACAGGATGAAGGAGCTGTGCTAGTGGGATGAGGGTTCTCCACTGGAGCTGAGAAGTCACAATCACAACAAAGACCAGGGCTGTCCCAAAAGGCACCACAGCTGTCCTCAGCAACATGGAGGCCCCGAGCTCCCCCTCCGACAAACACAGTCAGGTATGTGCCAGAAAGCAGCATGATGAGTTCATCCTGGAGACCAGGCAGCACATGTCTTCCCCTCTGGAGCCAGGAAGCAATGCTCGATGTGAGGACCAAAGCTTCTCCAGGAGAACCAACAGCTCAGAAAGCACCTCATGGGAGTTGCTGGGAGTTGTGGGAGAACCCACAATGCCTCCTTAACACCTCAACCCTCCTCAGGTGGAGCATCTTCGCTCAGTGCACACTGATGTAACCCAGCGGCGTTAAGTTGATCACCAGTTCTCTCCATAACAGGGATACAATCATGCAAGTGGGTTACACCTCTCTCCCCCAGAAGGCCACTCTACACTTCTGATCCTGGCTAGGTAACCTTTTCTAAAAGCTAATCCCAGCACTTGCATACAAATTTCTTCTAGCTATTCCTATGTTTCACATGTTCTCTGAGGATCAACTCAGTGCCAGATATGTCTTGAAGAACTGAAAACAGTGAAGAACCGAAGAATGCTTTCTTCAAGGAGACGTTCTGCTCTTCGCTCCAATCTCCCATGATATCCTTTAAGATTTCCATGGGTAGGTCATTGTGGAAATTTAAACTCCATACAAGGGGTGTTCAGAACATGTGGTGAATGCTTAAATTTAAATAAATCATTACAGCAAAAGATGTATTACCAGTAAGCTCCCCTAAAAAACGCCCCTTCACTTCAAACACATTTATTCTGTCATTCTTGTCACATTTGGAAGCAGCTCTGGAAACCCTTTTGCATGCATATCTATCCTTAGGATGTGCGATTAAAAATACAGGAGCAACTGTGGCTGCCTGCCGTCCAATGAAAAGGCAGGCTCGTGAAAACACAGCGTGTCCTCGTCCACGTTATTCGTTAGATCTGGTACCATGTGACTTCCGGCTCTTTCCCAAAGTCAAAATGACAATGAAAGGTAAACATTTTGAATTGATTCGAGGCATAAAAATGGTCACAATAGTGAGCACAACTAAAGATTATCACAAAAGAAGACTTCAGAGAGTAGCAAGAACAACAGAAAATTGTGCTGAGAGAGAGGGAAGTGTCATGAGGGCGTTAATGGCAAGCTGCTTTTTACCTTAGTGAACCTTTGCATACGCATTTCCATACTTGTGATCAAAGCCCCAGGTCTGAATCCCCTTTGCTCAGTTTTTCTCCCTGCATGTGCCACCCCGGCCCTTGACTTTCCTGATTCTGTCACAGCACCAGCATTCTCAGGCCAGTCACCCAGTTTCTGTGTCTTCCGCTGCAGCCATGCAAACACGTTCCCTGCTCACTGTTCCTCTCCATTTCCTCCTGTCTCCTCTGTCACCAACAAAGTGCCCAGGAGTTCACCCTGGATACCTGCAGGAGTCTTAGCTTACCACCTCCTCTGCACTCTGGCCTCCTTTTAATCCATCCAAAATGATCTAATACAGTGCTTCACAAATACAGCATGCATGCAAGAAACCCACAAATCTTGGGCGAGTGAGACTCAGGTCAGCAGTGCTGCAGGCGGACAGCCTGATGTGTGCTCTGACCTGGCCCATGGATGTCTTAGAAGACCCTGTTTCTCCCTTCTTCATTGGCTGACACCCACCCGCTTCAGTCCCTAAGTTTACTCTCACATATAAAAACTAAAACCAGCAGCTGTCTTATTCGACTTTTGCTTCCCCCTCCAGAGATTCCTTTCTTTCTTTCTGTCTTTGCCCCACAGGCTTCCTTCCTGTCCCACTCAGCCATCTTGGTGTTCACACCAACAGTGTGGCCATCTTACCGATTTTCTAAAATATCCCCATCCTTCAGGTTCAAAAGAAGCTCTAGCCCTCCTCTTCCTCTGCAACTTTGATCCCCAGTGAGTCTCTGAACTGTCCCCAGGCCCCCACATTCTGGCGCTGTTCTCTGATATGTCTCATTGGCTGCCAACACAATGATTTATTTATTTTGCCCATCTAGATTTGGGAGTATACTGTGGCCAAGAGTACATGCTATTCACATTGCAGTACCCCGCACAGAGTAAATACTAAACAAACTCCATCACTAGAAGTAGTTGGGTTTGCATTGTATTGATGGATATCAGAGCTTTGGGAGAGAGGGGGGCAATTATAAAGGGTGACACACTTCTTTATGCCAGTGTGTTGGTTCCTCTACCTGAAATGGTCCCTTCCTTTCTGGCACAGCTATTCTCTACTCAATCAACTATGGGTTACAGCAATAGATCTCACTGAAAATCCTTTTGCGGAGGTGTCTGACTATCTGGACCAGTTTATGTGCTTCTGACATCAGCTGTGTAGCATACTACACTCCTCTGTTGTAGCATAAATTACACTTAGGTTGTTTTAATTTTGCTTTCCAATTGTTTGCTCTTCTCCTTGCATGAGGATGCTACATCCTTGGCTATTATCACATAACGTGTGTTTTTTATAGAACTAATGCATGTTTTCCCATCTGAATTGTGTTGTGTCTGGCCAGGTAACCTGCTTGGCTAACAGAAGAGCAGAAGGAACTAAACCATAGTCAGTGGGTCTGTAAGTAAACACTTCATTGAACTACATAGATCTATACCAGGGATTCTCAACTAGAGGTTGAATTTTGCCTTCACAGGACATTAAGCAGTGTCCGGAGATATTTCGGTTGTCACATTTTGGGAAAACGCTGGGCAGAGGTCGGGGATCTATTTTGCATACAGAGTAGCATCCCACAACAAAGAAGCATGGGGCCCCCAATATTAATGAAACTGAGGTTGGGAAACCCTGCTATGCCCAGGGTCATCTAAGAAAAGTTCTATTCCTTCCTGCCATCTGGAAAGCGGAGGAAGGAAGATTATAAGTTGGAGCCCAGTCTGGAAAACTTAACGATTTAGACTTGGTCTTGAAATTAAAAGGCCTGAGGCAGTTGCATGGAGGTTGTGGACATATCTCAGTACAAAGGCCCTTGGTTCCATTCTGAAAAACAAAGAGTTTCTATTCCAAATAGGAAAATAGGTATTGGAGTAAGCATCACTGGAGAACTTAGTGGCCAGGATTTTGAATTCTCTCTGAGACCATTTACTGTCATTTAAGAAGTGCAGTGAACAGGATTAAAAACTTGCTCATCATGGGGTGCAATACTGGTCTCCAAGACCCTGTCTCCTGTCTTCACTGATGCTATGCCAAGACTTGGTACCCATGCTCGACTTCAATTTGTTAAAACACTAGGATGAGCACGAGTATCTTTAAAATATTGCTCAAGCCAAGGCAGTGATGGCAGGGGAGTTATTATTTGTGCTGCTTTTCTGGTTCTGGGAACTTGAACCCAGAGTCTGGTGGATTGAATTCAAAGGTCCAGGCGTTTTGTTTGTGTTTTCCAACAGGGCAGGCAGCCAGAGCCCTTGTATTCTTTAACCATCTGTATCTTTGAGTGTGTGATAGCCATGGGAAAGGGACAACAGGACAGAAATGCTAATACTGATAGTATCCTGAGGCCTTCAGTCCGAATGATCCTTCAGAGCGAAGTTTGGTTTGATAACATTGTCTTCACTTAAATCTCTTCCGTAGTTTATTTTCTTTTGAGCCCATGGAATCAAAGTCCAAAGCCTTCACCTCACTGAACAGTGAGTGACCTCAGACACTCTCTGGTTCTCTCTACTTTAGTGTCATTGTGTCCTCCTAGGACAGCTCGCGGGATCAAGCACTCCTTAGAAATTTTGCACATGTGGTTCCCTTAGCCCAGAATGCATTTCTACTTCTGTCTACCTTTATGACCGCTACTTATCTTCCAGGTCTGTACTAGAGACTCTGCTGGAGCAGCCTTCCCCCACATTGCTGATGAAGTGCGGGTCACCCTGCCCTTTGTTTCTATAATGCTGGTTCTCAGAGCTGATGGCTCACTGTATGCACCTACTCCTCAGTAAACGTGCGCTCCTCACTGTCCTTGCCCTAGGTAAACTATTGCACACAATGCTTTTGTAATTATTAATGATTAGCTACTGCTCTGCGGCCATAATGCCAAGCCCTGGCTGCACGGGCTCTCCTGGAGACACCGTCTCCTGCCTCCTCCCCGTTTCTCCATCACTGGCTGTGCTGGCTTCAGGAGCCTACTCTGGGGTCCCAGCCCACATCCCTGCAGACTGGTGTATATGACCCTGGTCATACTTCTGCCTTCTAATGGTCTAAGACTTATGATATCTAATAGTCATTGTCTGTTATCTTTCTTACTTTCTAAAACTCTTGAAAGCAGGGAAAAATCTCAGATCGTACAGGACTGAGCATTTGAAATATTTTCAACATTATGTTGACTGTTTATTCCATTTAATCCTCACAGTTTGAAGAAGAAAGAACCGCTCATTATTTGCAATCACCACTTAGATGTCCAAGGATAAAATAAGATTTGTGCTGGAGAGGAGAGGGAGAATTACTCCAGATCCCCAAGTTTGGGGCTGTGCTTTCCAATCCCTGTTGTTTAAGGACACAATAGGATCTGCCAGGTACCTCTGGCTCTTTTTTCAGAGACGCTTCCATAAAATGGTTTGAACAGTGGGGCACTATGGCAAGGCACTCGCAGACTTGCCCAGTAGAGGAAACAGATGTTTCAAACACAGATGGGAACGGTGCTACTCAGCAGGGCATGGAGCTGAAACACTGTGCAAGGTGCCACTTGATGCTGAGGTTCAGGAGAGGCTGAAGATCAGGTCTTTATCCTTTTAGTTTTCCATGCATGTATCAGGCAGCCCCAAAGGTTGGCCTTTGTTGGCTCTTGGTATTCAAGTCCATGTGCTGTCCGTTGCCCACGAGTGTGGGCTGGATCTTCTGGTTCACCCCCACCTGACAAGAAGATAATGGTAAAGAGATTGCGTGAGTGGGTGTCACTGCGAAGATCAGCTTGCACCCAGAATGTGGCTTCCTTTCTGGTCACTCTTTCTTGTTTTCTAACTCATGCTGCAAGAAGCCAGCTGCGACTTTATGTGCTGCCTTAAGCAGTGACCACGTCAAGACACCAAAGAAATGAAATCCTCCCTAGCCACAGCCAGCAAGGCGGGACTGAGGTTCCCAGTACCGCAGCCTCCACAAAGGATGGAAAGAGGCCAAGAACCGTGTGATTGCACCCGGTGGAGACCTCCCTGCAGCTGAGCTTACGATGAGATGGGAGCCCAGGGCAGCAATAGATCGCAGCCTCTAAGTAGTACAATAGTTTGGATCTGAAATGTCCCCCATAGAGGCCATGTGCTAGAGGCCTGGTCCCCAAGCCCATTGTCCTACTGGGACATGTGGGGCCTAGTGAGGGTTTTTCTTTATCAGGGGCTCCAAGGGGATTCTGGGACACTTTCTTTTGCTTTTGTGTCCTGTCCAAGAGGGGACGGACCTTACCCCTGTACACACTCCACTGGGATGTACTGTCCTGCCACTCCACGCAGCCACAGGGCTAATTAGTCATGGACCAAAACCTCCCAAACTGGGAGCCAATGTAAGCGTTCCCCCTTTTTAACTTGATTTAGCTGGGCTGTTAGCCTAAGAAAGCTGCATAACCCAAGAGATCTGAAGGCAAGTTACCCAGCTAAGCCACACTTGGGGTCTCCAGCCTGCAGAATTGAGATAATAGATGCTTATTGTATTAAACTGCTAGGTTTGGGGGACAATTTGTTACACAGCTAGAGACACATTATAAGTTTGTTAAGCTCCTGTTTCAACCTGGAATTTTAGCTGCACAGGAAAAACTAAAAACTAAAAAATAAAACCTTCAGGCAAATAGTCAGATGTCCATTCTACATGTAAATTTTCAGATTTTCCTAATGTTGACTGAAGACCTACTATGTGCTGACTGTGAACTGTGAATTCCTGGGTATGGAGATACGGTCTCATTCATCTGTTCACCCAAAGTCCTAGCACAAAGTTTTTGCCATAATCACTATTCAATACTTGTGCATTGAATTACATTATCAGTGGATAGTTGTTAGGATCCACATTTTTGGCAAGGTGGTAAGAGCAGTCCCTAGGGTTTCAATTCCCTGTAGAGGGTCACATCACTGGATTTAGATCTGCCACCCCAATTCTAAGGTTGCCATGGATGTATCTGAAAACTTCCAAGGTGGGTAAAATATCCCTCTTCGATCTCAATAGCAATGTCCTCCTCCCCCAGCTACACTAGTTCGAAACAAGCAGGTGGCTTTAAAAATGTTTTTATTGAAGGGGTTTGTCAACAGGGCTTTCTTATTTCTTTGTTACCCCTAAATAGAGAGAAATGGCCTTTCCCTCACTTAGAATGGATTCCTGAGATATAATTTTTCAATGATAACTTGTTGGAAGTGAGGAACCATTAAGTTATTTTAGTCCTGGCTAATAACATTCATGGAGCAATTGGTGTTTCTTTCTGAGTTAATAAGAAACATTTGCAGCAAAACCAGGGGGTTCTGCAGAGAAAGCAATTGGCAAGAAATGGTATGTTTAAATACCAGAAAACAGCCCATATCCAAACAGGTGTGCGATAAAACAGTATAAATAAACTTCTTTCCAGGCAGTTTAGTCCAAGCAAAATTGTGTAAGAGACTTTCCTGCTATTTTGAATAAAACTGTAACCAAACCAGACCTCTTGAATCCTCCTTAGATGATACAGCTGGAAAAACAGCTCTTATTCAGAGAGTTGAAAGTAAAAATTGTTTTAATTTTTTTTAATGGGCAGATAAACAAATCTTGCTGGGGGATGATTACACTTTTATAAACGTGACTGTTAGCAAGGATCTTGTTAAAAGCTCACCTCTTTTCAAACTTTAAGAAAGAAGCCCACTTTTTAAAATTAGCAATGGTCTCTTCTTGTTGTGTTGAGATACTTTTAAAAACTCTATTTTTCTTTTGGATGCAATTTTCCTAAATAAATGGGTCCATGGCATCAAGACTATAGACACCTAAGAGGATAGTTTGCTTTCCATTAAGACCTGCTAAGTGCACAGGAAACACAAGTTAGAGCTGAAAGAGTTTATAAAAACTACTCTTTTAAGTGCTATTTTTTTTTTCTGGCCAAGAGCAAAGGTGATTCGGAAAGTTAGGCCATGCAGAAAAGTTGGGAAGTATGTGGGTTAAATATTTCTTGCTGATCTGGGGATCATTTGTTCTTTGGGGATTTGTTGTTTGAGATAGTTTGTTCTTTGCCACCTTGTGACTCGGAGAAAAAGGCAAAAACAACATAGACATAGCCCAAAGCCCTGGAAATAGCTGATACTTCCCACGCCCCAGGAGCGCAGAGGTAGCCTCACGTGGTGGAGAAGAGGCGGTCCTTTGCCTTTGAGAGATCTCATCTCAGCTCAGCCTCAGGCTAGCACAGCATTCACCCCTTCTGAGCCTCTGTTTCCCACCTCTGACATGGATTTGTACACACAGTGCTTGTGCACATGACATGCAGATACACAAATGTTACACGCAGTAACATGCAGGTGACCCAGAGTAACATATGTGATTATGGCTTAAGCCATCTCATAAAGCTCCCACTCAATGCCATGCAGTGTTATTCACATAGCAAGTGTGCACTCCGGGTTGGCTTTTATTTGAACTGATCCTACTGCGCTTCTTAGAGAGTTTCTCCTTTGAATACTTCCCCCCTCGACACCATCCCTAAGTCACCCTTCTTTCCCTTTGCCACAACTATTCACATATACTGTGTGCAGAACAGAATGACATCAACTAGATGGAACAGGAATGCAAAGCAGAGTATTGACGTCATTTGGTGAAGTGGTTAAGAGAGAGCATTCTAAAATCCAGCCTGCCGCAGACTCCACCCCGCTTTCTTTCTAGCCAGCACACTTTTGGAGCCTCCATATCCCCGGCTGGAAGTGAGCGTTGCGGTGGGATACTCCTCTCAGCTGCTCTCTGTAAAGCAAAGAGCACCTGCGCTCACATGCGCTCTGGACTTTCCTGATGAGTCCGTCTCTGCACAAAGGTTTCACGGGCTCTTTCCCAGGCGTCTCCAGCAGAACTCTGGCCTCTTTCTCAATTCCACCTCTGTTACCTGTTCCAGGTAGTTCTGGCCTAGGAATCACCTTTCAGGGCCAGAAACCACTGGCCAATATTTGTACTGCAGGAGTAAAACATTTTGACGTATGCCAGGGTCAGTGTTTCAGAGCAATAGTGTCCCAATTCTCGCTACATTTGGAATGAAAAGGGAATCCAGACTGCTTCTTGGGAGCAGAATTTTCTCTTAGAAGCCACTGGAAGGCAGGTGATTGAGGTAAAATTTTTTCTTTCCCTTATTAATGGTGCTGGAAAGACATTCATTACCATTTTGTTCTCTCTCTCTCTCTCTCTCTCTCTCTCTCTCTCTCTCTCTCTCTCCTCTCTTTCTCTTTCTTTTTTCCCCCTTGTGGCAAATATTATAAATAGGCCTCCTTCTTATCTAGTCCCCCTCTAAATGTTTTTCATTTGAAAACCACAGTTAATTTCAGATAAGTGTCAGAGATAATCTCAAATTTGTGTGCAATACAGGCCCAAGTTCTAAGAAAAACATGACATTTCTGGGGGGCCTAGTTGTGGTCCCTCTTCCTCTCCCAGTGCCCGGGTTATCAGCGCCCAGGCTTTATCTGATCCTCAGGCTCCCTTGTGAAGCAGACAGACACTGCTTCCTGTGGAGGGCTCCTCTCCTGCTCAACACCTTCCCAGCTGTGACTTTCAGCCTTGAGGAGCTTAGGGGTGGGTCCCCCAGCAGTGTCCCCGGGGTCAACTTGGCAAGGATGCAGTGGCCTCTCCCCTCTGTCTCCCTGGGCCCCTCCCGGTGATCCTTGTGCAGATAACTGCAGTCATAAATGTTGTGCAAAGGCTGCTGTGTGGCTTCTAAATAACTGGCTGTTTTCAGAGTCTGGGCCACATTTGTCCTGGCCTGAGTTAAGAGGTGAAGAACATTCCAATTGTAAGCTTGCATGGAAAAAGTCTATTTGAAGGTTTTTTTTTTCTTTCTGCTAACAAGGTATGCAGAAGACTCAAATTCCAGTAAATGAAGGTTCAGGATGGGCTGGTTTGCAGAATACAGTCATTCCCCCCCTCCACCCCTTAATTTTTCCATAAAGCGACATAAAAAGCCACTATACTAACAAACATTTTGGGAAGGGAACAGGCTCCAGGCCAAGAAGCCACAAGCTTAAATGGGGGGAAATCTGAACCCTGAGGCTGGTTTCCTGAGCAGAGTCCTTATTCAGGAGGAGTCAGGCATGAGCAGCGGTGCCCTAACCAAGGAGCAGATCTCCAGCTTCCCTGGGTGCCCCAGGACTCCAGAGGACAGGAAGAGAGAGCCACCATCTGCAACAGAACAGGGCTCATCTGGACTCATGAAAAGAAACTAGACCACCCACCCCCCTGCCAGCCCCACCCCACACCAGGTTATACCTGGAAAACACCTGGAGAAAAGCATCTTACAACCAAGTGCTAACCAAGCAAAGCCAACACCGTCACCCTAAAAACTCAGTGGCATTTACTTATTTATTTTTAAAATTTATTCATAGGAAATGTAGACATATTATGTTAAAATGGACACAGAAGAGTAAGATTTCCTTAGACCAGCCATAAGAAAGAAGAAGGTGTGGGAGGAGTGTTATCTTAAAAACAGTGAGATTTACCAACCATCTCAATAAAATCAGGCTGATGGGGTCTCCCGATCCAAGACGCAGGAGTAGAGCAGAGGCTGGGGAGCACACATATCTACAAATGAGGAGTTGAAATATGATTGTACGTCACTGGAATGGGTTCTATTATTTCATAGATGGCTCTGAAAATCTGACCAAGAGGGCAAGAGTACCTATAGTTGTATATTATATAGAGTACAATCCTGATAAGAGATTAAACATGAGGGAAGCTAGCATACGTTTAACAGAAAAATAAGTATGGAGAATATGTTGATGATGCAGAGGTAAGGCAAAAAGTTTACAAAGAAGACAAAGTCCTAAGTCATAAGGCAGAAAAGGAAATTTATGGATTTGATTACACTAAAATTGAGGATTTTTTCTTAAATATATCAAAGATCACATTAATAAAAATTTAAAAGTTGGAATATAATACTGGCAACATCTAAAACTCAGAATCAGTCTAGGACAGGTGAGGGAAGCCTGTAAGTTAGTAAGAAAAGGATCATCAAATCCAACAAAAGTAGTGACAAAGGTTATTACAGTAATTCACAAGAATTCAGATCGCTGATACAGTGCAGAAAGATGTTTAAACTTTCCAGTAATTGGAGAAATGTAGAATCAAGGTTGGCGAGAAAAGCTTCACAATTGCCAAAAGGTCAAAAATGACAAAGTCAGATAATGGCAAGCATTGGCCTCAGCTATGGGAGCACATGTGTCATAGTTTCATGGTTGAATGTCCCCTCTGAGACTTGAACTGAAGTTTGGTTGACATTGGGATGGTGTTGGGAGCTGCGGGAGCCTTTCAGAAGAGATTAGGTGTTGGGGGTAACACCAGCCAGAAAAGATGAATGGCATTATCATGGGAGAGGGTTCCTTACAAAGGGGAGAAGTTTGGTTTCTCTCTCTCTCTGTCTCTCTGTCTCTCTGTCTCTGTCTCTGTCTGTCTCTGTCTCTCTCTCTGTGTCTCTCTCTGTCTCTCTCTGTCTCTCTGTCTCTCTGTCTCGCATTTCTTACCCTGTAACACCTGCTTTTCATCATTTCCTGACACAGCAAGAAAGCCCTTACCAGTTGGGGCCTCATGATCCCTGGACTTTTCATCTCTAGAACCATAGGCCTCATAACCTTCTCTTCTTCATAATTGACCCAGTCTGTGGCAGTCTACTATAGCACCAGTAAATGGACTATGATATGATTGAACACATATTGCTCTTCAGATGGAGAGAGGTGAAATCAATCTAAACAGTATGTTACAAGACTGTACTTCCAATCACTTGTTCCATTTCTGGAATTTGTCAAAAGAATCCTCATTTGGGTCCATAAGAGAGGGTATAAAGCTGTGTCATGGAGTTGATACCTATGGCGTCTGGGCCAGAGGGGCAGTAGACTGATTCACAGTTGAACAAAAGAGAAAGTTAAAGAAATGATGCCCATGATGGACCCTAATCCAGCAATTAGAAGAAATTTCTGGGGCCACCATTTAGCAGTAGATTAAGCTCTTAAAACTGGGTGAAAAGATAATAAAAGCAAACAGAGTTGTGAGGAGGATTCAATAGCAGTGAGATCCTCAAGATGCCACCTGCCAAAAGGTGGATGTGAAATGAAAGATGTTAGTTACTCCATCCAGACAAGCACCTCAGATCCTAAAGATAAGTGGAATTTGGAAGCATTCAAGATAGGGACTCTTTGTGCTGTCCAGTAGTCAATATTCCTTCCCTGCATCTCTTCTACCTCACCTGGCAGCAGAATCTCAACTTTCACAAAGAATGCAAAGTCACCAGCAAGCGTTCACCCTAGTAAGCACCTCACCTGTGCTGATGGCAGCGAGGAGGGCCTAGCATTTCCCCAACCAGGTGCAGAGTTTGTTACAGCTAGTTCCTAGGAATTTATGTAAGTGGGTCCAGAATGCACCACTGCCTGTCCTGACCTCATATGCAACTTAAGTCACAAGGTCATGGATGGAAGTTCTGCTGAGAGACCTTTCACTGAGACATGGTCTTCACTCAGCTTGATTCATGGAATGAGATCTTTTCTCTTCTTCTTACCATGTAAATACCTTCAGGGGACCCACTGTGCTTATGCCCACTACCAAGATGTCAATATAGCTGTTTGACATGTTTGCTTCAGACAACCTAAAATATGAACTGTCTTACCAGCAGGATCTTTCATGAGCATGTGAGGGTGGGGGTGCTATCTTCATGCAGGGCAGCAAGGTGTCACACTGCATTTGGGATCAGGGTTCACAGAAAGGGCCGAGGAGCTGAATTCTCTGGAATGAAATAGGTTCCAACTTTTCTCTGAAGGAAATCCAGGGTTTGGAAAGCTCCCAAGGAGCAATAATTCAATTGAACTACCCTGATGAACTGTTTTTAAATGTTTGAAGAAATATAGTCAAACATTGAACAGCTTCCTAGAACTAAATCAACTGGGCAAAGGTAACCTTTTATTAGACCTCTGCAATATACCCAGAGAACCAATCGAGTGTAGGGCTGGCTCCATCTGGAAGAGGAAGAGACTTGATTTTATTCACCCATTAGAAGGTTCTGTAGTGCAAGGCCCCAATTTGCCACTTCCTGATAATTGTTTATTTAAAGCTCAATTATTGGTGAAGGAAGTCAGCTTAATATATTGCGGATCTACTTTTGCAGCTGGTGACCTGCAGGGTTTTCTCTAGTTTATCACACAATCCTCCAAGGAAGGAGGATTGCCCAAGAAAAGACTATCACTGCCCACTTTTTAAAAGACAAATAGGAGTTTCTGGTCGAGGTGCTCCCATATCAGATGGTCTTTCGAAAGCAGATCTGGATTCAAATCCAGACAGCTGATTCCATATCTGGAACTTTCCTCACCTCATCCTGCCAGGACCAGACTTCTGCTTCTTAAAAGTGGCAAGGCAGGTTAGAAGGCCCCAAATGTTAGGGAAAATTGTCCTCTCCTCCCACATCTTCAAGAAAGGTTGCTAGAGAAGAAGCTGTGTGCTAAGACACACAGCTCTCTCAAACTGCACGCTTCCCTAAGTCTCTCTCTATGGCGGGGTGCTGGTGCGTGAATCCCTCTGTCCATCTCCATACAGAGGATCTGGAAGAAGCATGCCCGGTTCAGGAGTTGGACATAACTCACGGTAGCAAACACTGATAAATGTTTTGTATGAGCCGCAGGCCTATGAGCTGGTTCTATTACTTCTCTCTTATTTTTCTATTTGGAGAAACTAAGCTTTCAAAGTTCAATTAATTATTCAGACTCAAACAGCTAGTATTTATGGAATAGTTTCTAAGTGACTCTCAAACCAATGTTTTTGTCACATATTGCTCCAAATAGCCTTACCAGCATGTGGCAGAGTGTGATGGTGGGAGGATGCAGCTATGGTGGTGCTGTGACAGGGGCAGTAGCAGGGATCGTGGTGGCTTTGGTAAAGGTGGTGCTTCTGGTAATGGAATGGCAGTGTTCCTGGCAGTTGTGGTGGGGCTCGTGGTAGGTGTAGTGTTGGAGGGTGGTAATAATAAATAGAAGGGTGACTGCGATGTAGGGGTGATGGCGATGTTGGTAGTGGCACCTATAGTGGCAGTGAGGACTGTGGTGACACAGTAAGGCCCGAAATAGTGGTGGTGATGATGGCGGTGATAGTGTGGTGACAAACACCTATAATTCTGTGAATCGTAGTGGGACTCTTTTTCCTCTTTGAGTCAGGGAGATGAGTCGGTTGATGGCG
The DNA here is from genome assembly GCF_034190915.1 of Cavia porcellus. Lineage (NCBI taxonomy): Eukaryota > Metazoa > Chordata > Mammalia > Rodentia > Caviidae > Cavia > Cavia porcellus. The sequence goes on from NW_026947487.1 coordinate 113,892,143, forward strand.
ATGTTGGTGTTGGGAGCAGTGGAGGTGGTGATGCTGGTGGAGGTGATGGTGCTGGTGATGGAGAGGGTGATAATTATGGAGTTTGGGGTGAAGGTGTCCATGAGAATGGTGATTCTGGTAATAGTGCTCATCATGGAGGTGGGCAGTGCTGGGTTTGTTGGTGATAGATGTTAACTCACTTTTTCAGATAAGACCTCTTTCGACATTTCTGGAAAAAAAATCTTTTGTTTTCTCTATGCATGAAAGGATTGATTAATTTTTTCCCCCATAAATTGTAGGAAAGAGACGTTGGCCTTTAATTTCCATGCCTCTATTCACTCCCATGCTGTTGACAAGTTCTGCAGTCGCCCTGGACCAGCGGGGGAGAGAAGGTCCCATGACCGTTTCCCTGAAGGCAGCCTTTGGCCACTCTGTACTGGTACATGTGACCCCTGCTTCACCCCCTGCCATATTAACCAGGTGACCGGGCCCTGCCAGGGCCCAGCCCAGTCCAAAGGGATTTGGGATTCAGTGTCCCAGCAAGGCACTGATTAGCTGGTAATCAGGCAGCGATTAGCAGGTCAGGTCACCTGCAGTTCAGTGCCCATTGTCCTCTGCAGAGTCCTGGGATGTTTGCCACACTGCCAGCCAGTCGAGTGTCTGAGGCTCTGGAGGCCTGAGAACTATGATTGGGACGAGGAGTCCTGTGCTCCCTAGAGCCCATCAGGTCAGGCGGAGGAATCTTCTGTCTGTTCACACATGAAGGATTCAGGAAAGAGATGACCTGCTTATGTTCCCAGCAGTGACATGGAAAGGAGGACTCCAGGATGCACTAGGTGTAGAGAAAACCCTGCATTCCACACCTTGCCATGTCCAGAGGATGAATCACGGAGCCTGATCAACCAGGGTTCAAACCAGGATTCTACAGCGGTCATAAAGTGTGACTTTGAACAAGATAGTTAATCACTGGACCCAGGTCCCTCCATGTTTAGGGAATTAATAATAACACTTGCTTCTTAGGATTGTTGGAGGTTTACATTTTATAAAATAGATATAAAGCAGTTAATGTAGTCTCCGTAATAAAGAAAATGCCTAATAAATGCTGTTACTCTTGACAACAGTTCATAGGAATATTACTATTCGAAAGTCTTCTTATTTGAAATGCTGTATTTCATTTTTAAAAATAGCCCAACACCATTACTTTGGGGATAAGTGTAACCCGTTCCTCTGTAGGGCCACTCTAAGGATGAGAGGAAATAATTCTTGCAAAGCAATCACCACAGAACCCAGGAGATAATTAGCACTCAATAAATGATAGCAATAATGGTGACAGTTGCCCGTACTGTTTCTACAAAAATGGCTGTAACGGGACATTTGGTAGCATAGCACGCTACATGACAGCATCAAACTGAGGCACGACAGACATAGCATGAGGGTTAGTGGTGCTGGGAACTGAACTCGGGGCTTTCACATGGAGTTACAGCTATAAATATGTATCTGTTTTTGTTTTGAGACAGATTCTAAGTCGCTAAGTAGGCTGGACTCAGACTTGCAGTCCTCTGTCCTCAGCTGCCCAGCATGCCTGATTACAGGCTGAGAAAACAGAGTTTTGAACTAAAAGGGGATCAGTGAGACGAACTCATCCCATTAAATACTGTGCCCCTGATAGCCATGTCTCTTCATATCACCTGGAGAGCTTGTCTAAAAGGCAGATTTCAGTTTGTGGGTTTGAGGCTTGGCCTGAGATTCTGCATTTCTCATGTGTTTCCAGGTGATTATTGGGCTGCAAGTTCACAGACTCCGCTTTGAGGAAAGAGGATGTAATTGTGCGATACATGTATGCATGCTCATAAGCACCGAAAAGAGTTCCCCGATAGGTTGAAGGTGAGTGCTGTGTTTTTCCCTTCACCAAACCCTTTCACCTCTCTCCAAACTTTAGTAGGGAACACGTAAAGAAAACATTTAGAGGTGAAGTACATTTTATTGACACAGAAAGTTCTTTCTTTTGCTTTAGTCTTGTCTCAGGGCCAGGTTTTCTGGCCTGTTTCTGGCCAGGGCTGCGTGCCTGCGACCCTGATTTTCTCCTGCAGCCACCTTAGGCTTTTGCTGCGTCTCAGCCACAAGGAAATCACATCAGTTCTGCTCGCTCTGGAGGCTGTGGTTTTCTGAGCAGCAGGTGGGCCCCAGCTCAGATAGAGCAGCTGGCCAGAGTTCAGGGCCCAAAGGCAAAAACACAGGCCAGGTGCAGGATGGACAGCTATTACCTTGGAGAGGCCAAGGAGTTTCTGAAGCCCAGATCTGGCGGCATACAGAGAGGGTGATCCAGGTAATGCAGGCAGGCCAAAAAGAGCTCTAGAAAGTCTGTAGTCCAGCAGGGAGAGCTCTGCTGGCCTTTCTTCTCAATGGTGGGCAGAGAGGAGGGTCACTGAAGTTGTGGAGCAAAGACTTCTTCTTCCTTCAAGACCCTCTCGTGCTCATCAGACTCATTGTCACTCAGAGATTGATAGGAGTCTGAATACAGAGTCAATCAGAGCCTGAGTCAAATTCTGACCTTGTCATTCAACAGTGAAGCGAGTGGCCTTAGACCTCAGTGGTGACTCTACTTCTTTGCAGGGAAAATGAGTCCAGCATGATAAGGGTGTCTTCAGAATTAGGAATTATGGAGCAAGGATCCTGGTATCTGGTCGGGATCAACACAGGCCTCAAATGCTAATACTAGTACTAGTGCTAATACTAATGCTAATACTAACTGCTGTTTGTGTTCAGGGTGTACCGTCTGCTTCACCGTAACTCATTCTCTCTACCTCTCCCATCTGAGATCCCAGGGGCTAATCCCAGTCACCCCAGCTCTCTATCAGCTAGGGGCTGGAAAGGAGAAACTGGGTAGTGGTAAAGGGATTTTTTACAGAATTGAGGGAATCAATAAGGGTGGAGGCAGGGATGGGGGTTGAGAAGGTCCACCAGACCTCAGCCAAGGGAGGAGCCAAGGGAGGAAGGAGCCATGAGCACCCAGCATGGGTAGCCATAGGGAGAGGGTAACATTCCGGGACCTCTGGCCTTTGGTAGACAGCAAATTTAAGTCCCCAGAAAGGAGAAGTCAGGGAATCAATAGCTTGACTTTAATGCTTTCCTCTGTCCTGTTCATGTTTTTGCCAAAACTTTGGCTCAGCATGACCTCTGACTGATGTCACCATACTTGTTGATCTTTCAGGTCTTAAGAGAATCATTTCGTGCTCATGGGAAACAATTGAATTTCCCAAGGAGGCACCAATGGATACATCTCCAGGTGGTGTGCAGCCCAGAGGCTAAACATCTTCAATGCAAAAATCATGAAAACGATCTAAAAAAACTGCATGAAGAACCATTCCAGGACCCTACACTTGAAAGACCTTCTTGTTAGTCACCCTTTTCTGTTTCCTTCCTGCGTTCAGACACCTGCCAGTCTGCTTAGGAAGTGGCGGTAATGCATGGACCCAGTCAGTCTGAGTATGACCATGAAACTCTCTTTTGCAAGACATCCCAAGATTGTATGGGTCACGATCGGGTCCCTTCGGTGGAATCCAAATAGAAGCCAGAGAGCAAGACAAGCTCTTACTGTCATAGATACACACTGCCTCTTGGGGTTCCAAAGAAGGAGGCAGAAAAGGGACAGAGAATCTGAAGGACAGATGGAACATTCCAGTGATCCTGCCAATCCAAGTCTGACCGTCATGAGACCTTCCGGGCTTCTTCTTCAGAGTTGATTCACACCTCGGTTTTTCAGCATTTGACATTCCTAGATGCATATTAATGTTTATATGCACGAGGCACTTTCTGGAAAGATAATCAAATTCATGACAGTGCGAAGGGACTGTAAGAATGGATGACAACCCGTGCTTTCAAGTAGAAGATTAGAAAGATAAAGTATGTGACATCCTCAGCATAACATTGGGCACTCATCTAAAGTGATGAATGGATGAATTTACGATTATTCATTATGCTTCTATTTTTTCTATTCCTCATGTCACCCAGCATGTTGCAGATACTCTCCAATCACACAGCCCTCCAAAAGGAAAACTACATCTCTTGGGCACTTTCTATAGATCATTCCCTGTGTCCGATTTCATGCTTATTTTGCTCAGAATCCACTTAAAATCTGACATTGTTTCAAGTATGATGCTATGCAATATTTAGAAAAATAAAAATCTGCACGCATTCCTACGACTTCCTGATAATGTTCTCTGATCTTTTTTTTTTTTTTTTTTTTTTTTTTTTGGTACCAGGGATCAAACTCACAACTGCGCGCTTGGAAAGCAGGCACTTATGCCACTGAGCTAAATCCCCAGCCCCTGTTCTCTGATCTTAAGAAACTATTAAACAAAATATATTCATCAAACAAGTGCAAACAAAGTTGCATTATATTTAAAATGCAGTGTTACGGTGTAGATCTAGAATGTTCCACTCACAGCTCATGGGTTCAGAGGCAGGGCTTTGGAGGGGGTCTGGATGATATGTTTGCAGCTGAATGCACTTTTAGGAGGTGAGCTCTGGCTAGAAGAAGAGACTCACTGAGGGGGGAAGATATGGAAGGGTGCACCTCCCTCCCTGGCTCCTGCCTTCTCTCTCGGATTCCCGGATGTCATGACGTGAGCAGCTTTCTGCCACCTCCCCCTTCCTCCAGGCCCTTACAGCTCAGAACCACTTAACTAAAGACTGAATCCTCTGAGAAACATGAGCCAAAATAAACTTCTCTTCTTGTGAGTTTTGGTGTCAGGTATTTGATCCCCCTGATAGAAAGTGACTAAGACACTTACCTTTTAAATTAAATACATCCCATGATATGGTTTCGATGAAACTGGTTCAAAATTCTCTACTACACAACACCAAATGATCTGGTCCAGGCTCACCTTGGTTTACCATGCCTATGCACGGGGAGATGACTCCACAATCCTGTAACTGTTCCCCTCTGATTCCAGGTGCTGTGAAGTTCCTTGACATGCATTTGGGAGCAGAACATCGTTGTGAATTTATTTCTCCTTTATTACTTCCTCCTTGGTATAATCAATCAAAAGAGCATCACAAAGGACCATTTTGCTTGCAATCCTTGCATTAAAGAATGTGGCAGCAATTCTTAAATATAAAGGATCACCCATAATGCAGACTGTTCTGTACCAATGTGACTTTCCATTATCAGTAAAATGAGAGCGTAGCAGTCAAATGTTCTAGTAGAGAAGATAGTGTCTTGCCCTGTCCCTGGATTACAAACACGGCATTGGATGGAGATCTTTCACCGTGATGACTTGAGTGTGATGAGTATTATTTTCATTTTCTACTTGAGGTCAGTCAGTGCAGCTCAGGAAGCTTAGACAGGCAGTGATGTGTTCAACCTTCTCACCTCTTATCTAAAGATGTTGCCTCTGCCTTCACCTTTTGACTGATGGTGCCCACTGAGCGTTGCCCAGTGGTGGATGACTAACACGGATACACATTGGAGATGAAAGATGGAAGGGATATTGAGGAAGGAAAGCAAGTGAACAGAGAATGAAGTGTGTTTGGTCAGAGAAGATGCGTGGGTGCTGTGCAGTTAGGTCAAGAGCAGAGGGAGCTTGGAGCCATGTGGGAGCTGGTCAGCTGTCCGGTGGAGGTGTGTCACTCTTGGAGTCACCATCTTTGGCCTCTCCCCTTTGGGTTGTAATCAGCAATAATCAGCCCATAGAGTTCTGGATGCTCCTTCCGTGCTTCCAGTTCCTGGGACTTAGTATTCCCTGCATCCGGTCTGTACCGGACCTCTTTCCCAGAATCCTTTCTGTCAGTCCTTTGGGAGCCTCAAAGAGTTGTAGGAATTGTGATCCTCAGTTCATTTCTATATTCACTAACGTGGCACAAAACTGGAACTTCTCTTTCACCTGGAATTGAAAGGAGGACCTCAAAGTGTTATCCACTCTAGGAAACGAGAGGGGTCTTTCCCTCCTACAGAAAGCTGTGGGAACTCACTGCCCTTGCCTCCGACCCTAAGGGGTGAGGATTTAGGAAACCAAAGGTGCAGTAGGTACCGAATAGGCACATGTGATAAACTGTCACTTGCCAGGAGCCAACAGGCTAGTACCCAATGTAATTTTTCCATAGCTTGCATTTCCTGATACTACAAATCCATCTCCTACTAAAATCCCACTTTCCCTGAAGCAAAGTTAACTTTCTGTTATTTTGCAACAGCAAATTGAGTCATGTGCAGTTTTAGAAATCACACACACATCAGGTAATGCCGTAACAAAAGTCTTTTCTGCCTTCCCTATACTTTGAGGACAATGAAACCATTCAGTCATGGCCCAGAATGATAATTACCCTTTTGGACACATGACCTCATATTCTCAATCTATTAAGTGCACCAAATCTGAAAATGAGTGGTATTAGTGAGTCTATTGAAATGGATACTAGGGAACTGAAACAAAATAAAGCCAGCTTTAGTACTGTAATCCCCAGAGGAATACGTGCTAAGAGGGTGGGGGACTTAAGACACTTAGAGAAGAAAAAACTGAACACGTAAAAAGAGAATAGCGATCGCACGTAGCTTTTTACTTACTAGATGCCTGACCTGTGGGGCTTTGGGTCACTCACGGCAGCTGGTGAAGGGGCAGCGATGCAGGTGTGGGTGACAGTTGTGATGGTCTGCGACCAAACTGCGGGGTAAAATGATTGATTCCTGACACTCCCTGTTTGCTCTCTTGTTTATTACCTTTATTTTTTCTTTCTTTCTTTCTTTCTTTCTTTCTTTCTTTCTTTCTTTCTTTCTTTCTTTCTTTCTTTTCTTTCTTTCTTTCTTTCTTTCTCTTTCTTTCTTCTTTCTTTTCCTGTCTTTTTTCCTCTTTCTCTTTCCTACCTCTTCCCTTCCCTTCCTCTCCCTCCCTCTCCTCCTTTACCTCCTACCATCTCTCGCTCTCTCTTTCCTGTATTCCTCCTCTTCCTTCCTTCCTTCTTTTTTTCTTCTGCTCTGTCTAAGTAACCATTGACCTCCTTTTGCTGGACTCTGCCCACAGAATTCACAGCAACATCAGAAACCACCAATCCATTGCCATCATCCTCAGGCCAGGGCCAACGTCCCCTGCATTTTTAGAGCACTTTTCCTTGGGGACACAGTGCACCAAGCTGTGGTATGTTCCAAGATGTGGAGTCATACAGTGCATCTCTCCCAGAAAGGACCCATGGGTGACTCAGGAGAGAGTGGAGTACCTGGTACCTCTCCACTTTAGGGTCAGCTCACTTATCTGAAACTTTCTGGAGAAAAAGTTGTGCTATCTGGTCTTAATATGAGTCTTAACCTTATGTCTTGGACCCCATGGTTCCCAGTGTCATTGGTAAGGTTCTCCTGAAGGGCTAGAAGTGGATTCTCAGGCAAACAGAGACCTTAGGCAAGCCCCAGAAGTCCCATGGTGGGAATGCTGAGCAAGTGTCTCCATGGCCCATCCTTTACCCTTCTGTGCCCAACTCCCCGCCAGCCCCCTGGAGACCCACATTAAAAATGCTTCAGCAGGAAACCTGGCTGATGGATTAATCAATCAACCAACAACAAGTATTTATTGAGAGCACCTAATTTTTACTTAGTAAATGCTGATGGAGCGGATGGTGCCATGACAGGTAATGGAGGATTATTCAAAGTCAGATAGAGGACTCCAAACTGCTACTCAGTGCATTCATTCAACAGGTAGCTGCGGAAACTCACATGTGAATGGTGCAGTGCTCTGGGAAATGGGGAAAAACGTGACAGATGAGACTCCCATTCCGTGGAGCTTACAGTTTATCACAATCACGATTTTTAAAGTGTCTAAGATGAAAATAATGTGTGTCATGATTAGTAATCACTGCTGCTTTAGACGATCAGGTCAGAGAGGAAAATTAAACTCATTTTAGGTTTTCAAGGTCTGGAAGGTTATAATCAAGCAGCATCAGGATAATCTGATTTTAGCGTAAGTAGACCAGGATACCCAGGACTGAACAATGTCCCCTCAAAATTCATCTCCCAGAGCCACAATGTGACCTTACAGGAAAAAGGGCCTTTGCAGCTCTGATTGAAGTTAGATGGGGTCACCTTGGGTAAGGGTGGATTCGGAATCCAGTGGCTGCTCTCAGAGCTTGTAAAGACACATTTGCAAGCAGCGGGGATGAAAGCTCTTGAAGATAGAGGCAGAAAAAGAAGGATACAGCCGTGAGCCAAGGAACACCAGGGATTTCTGGACCACTAGGACCCAGACCCCTCCGCTAGAGAGGCTTTTGCATCACCACAACTTAAGACTTCTGCTCTCTGGAACAGAAAGGGTATAAATACCTGTGTTAAGCCACCTCGATTGTTACAGCAGCCACAGGAGATGAATGCAAGAGAAACATGGTGAGATCTGAGAAGGTGACCAAGTTACCTGAAGTCTGAGTCCTGCCTGACCTACGGGAACAAGTGTTACTCAGGGAGAATGCGTGATTCTTCGCTTTGTGTGGCTGGGTGCACTAGGAAAGTTGAAGCTCTTTGTGGGATAGGTGGGACATGTCCTTCGCTGGTTGTTTTGTGATGAACAAGCCTCCTCAGCCAGCATGCAAATACATGGACTGACTGTTGGACAGCAGGCCATTGTTTATGGCACAGATGGAAAAGAAGAAGCAAGGGAGACTGGAGGAGTTGCAGAAAATAATGGGTTCACCTGCAAAGCTATTTCCCAAGCCTGGCCGATTTAATGCCCCCGAGAAGCTCACAGTACTGCTATGGTGCAAAATAGAACAATACTAGTCCAAAGGGATGTGGATGAAGACAGAAGTTGACTGAAGAAGTGGGACAGTACAGAGGGAAGACAATTGTCCCTGCTGATGGTGATGAACATACTTTGTAGGGAAGATGATTTCCGAAAATACTAATGCACGTTGGGCAGTGGACAAAGGCATAGGGGGGACCAGCATGCATTGCTGTCTTCCCACTCCTTGAAACGAGGCCATGGCTCCCTCCAGGGCCTCACACAGCACATGTGACACATGGAAATACTGAGTGAATGAATAAACGAACTAACAAATGAATCCAGGAAAAGAGAGGACTTTGGTGAGGAAAGTAGGACTACAGTCACTATCCAAGGCAGCCATTGGGTAAGGAAGACAACTGTGGCAAATACAAAACATTGAACAGTTTGGTGCAAATTGGAGAGATGATTGGTAGAAGCCAGGAGGCAGCTCCTGGAGTTAAGGAGAAAAGAATGAATGTAAAAGACCAGTGATTTGTATAATTCAGGCTTCAGGTGCATGGCAGAAAACCACTCTTGGAGAAGCCCAATAAAGAATTCTGGAGAGGAAGCGTGTGCTTGGAGGTAGAGGAGAAGGAAATTTGAACATGCTGGAGACCAGAGTTTCAGTTGCTTAGGAGCAAGAAAAATGAAACAATCAACACTTACTGAGCATCTACTGTATGCCACTGATTGTATCAATCTCTCTAAAATACAGTTTTTCATCATATGAAATGTGGGTTCATGTGAAGTATCAGTGTTAGGAGATGTGACTTTTCCTTTAAAGATAAGGAACAGAACAGATGGATAAATATTATAAGGAAATAGGTCAAGGGTATCTGCTGCCCATTTGCTGAGTATCCACTGGGCACTTCGTGCTGGAAGATGAAGGGCTGGGAACACGGAACAGCCTGGAGTGTTCTATCATGATCCTCATCTTGAGGAAAGCTGGTCACCTGACAGCTTTTATTTCATTATGCCAATGATTATGAGTGAAACTGAAACTCAAATCTAGGTCTATCAGACAAACAAACAATCCTCATCCTCATCATCTTCACCTGTGTGGGTTTCCTCTACAGTTGTACAGTTGAAACATTTGGAAATTGTTGAAGAAACGGGGACTTTCATTTTTACTGCTATTTGTCTCTCTTTGGGGTGAGGCCCATGGACCCTTGTTGCAATATTACCTCTCTTCCAACATCTGCCATTGACCTTTGCACAAAGGGGAACGGGAGCCAGGTGGGTTACAAATCGGACCCACCTGCAACCTTAGGCTCAAGAGGTCTGTTGCTGGCTCACAGAAAAGCAGCCATGTTTGGGATGCAAACTAAATACAGAACATGACCAAAAAGCAAAGGATGTTTCCAAAAGGGATAATGGACCCCGAGACAATAGTTTTACAGATCAATAGGAAACCTTTAAAGGCACACAGATGAGCCAGACTGCAAGGACGCACCTCTCCCAGAAGAGGAAAATAAAATGGATCAATAAGAGACGAAAACTAATATTAAATGGCTGAGACTTATCCCAGCTATAGGCCACTCCTTTCTGAGCTGGCTCCCAGATCAGACTTTTTCATTCCCTTCCTCCATCTGTGATGAGATCATAAGGCCCTGGAGTAGGAGAAACCAGACTAAGTAGCTCCTGGAAAAAAGGCGTGGAACCTTAGGTCATCTCTAACTGCTTTGGTTATCGGTTACCATGAGAAGGAGTCTTTTGCCTAGCAACAAGCTGAGTGTGGAGATCCTTATACTAAACCCATCACTACTCTTCAACCTCCAGTTTCTGTATGTATGTGCATAATCAGTGTGGTGTACCTTAGAGTCTTCTTGGAAGGATTCATCTTCCAGCTGCATGATCTTGGGCAAACTGCTCAATCTCTCTGTTTCTTTATAAATATGCCAGGGTTGTAGTGAAATAACATAAATGGCCGTTGTCACCTTTCTCATCATCATCACTACAACTGCTACCACCATCACCAAGTGGTACCAATATGTCTGGATGCCTATGTGGCTTTACGGATGGAGGAAGCTGGATTCTCTGATGCAAGTGGGAAATCATCTTTGATCTATATGCAATTCATGATGGACCCAGGACAACAATGTCTCTTCTGTTAGGGATTGGGGGAAGATCACAGAGCCTTACCACTGTGTGTTATCCATAACAAGTACTCGGCAAAGATTCTTCATCCCCAACCCCTGAGTCCTGTCCACAATTGGTCCCCAGCAGAAATCTCAAACTACTATCTTGACGAACTCTTCTTGGTTAACTTGGGAGTCCAGAGAAGGACATCTGGGGAGAGGAGAAGAGGGCAGAGAGCCTTACTGTTTGGTACAACAGAAGAATAGGGAGGGTCCAGGCCAGCATGGCCACTTTGAGTGAGAGCATCCCACCACCTCTACCCTGTCCTCATTTCTCCCACCCTGTGCAGAGCACCCAGCTTTACCTTTCACAATCTTCTGACTGTGTATCATGCAACAGGATCAGGAGTTTTTGCCTTGGGTCTTAGAGCTCCATCCAGCACCCAGCAGTGGGTGCTTGGGGGCTTCCGCTCTTTCCACCAAGACTCTCTACATCCACCTTGCTTCTAGGGCTTTGGGATCCATTCATGGGATAGGATAGCAGGCCCTATGGTCAAGATGCCTGCCCTTCTGCCTTAGGTATTGATTCATTCAACAGGAACTGTGTCTACTATAGGCTGGTACAATGCTGGCCAATGGAGACTAGGGAATAGATAGAACACAGGCCTTCACTGTGAGGCTTTACCTGTGATACTCCACTTGTCAGGAATCACAGACATCATACATCGCCCTGCTCCTTGTAACAAGCTTCTGCCTATCAAAGAAGCCTCTTGAGAATTAGCAATCCTAGTCCATGTCTTTTGAAGAGCTCCTCAGATGTCATCTTCTAATTCATGACCCCCAAACCTCCTGCATCCTTCTTCACCACTTAGCTGCCTCTTCTGCTTTCTCCTCTCCTGCTTTCCTGTTTTGCAGCTCTCCTTCCTTGTGTGACACTGAGATTCTGTTCCTGCATCTTGTTTCTGATGCTTGTTGGTTGATCACTGGTCCCCAGTGGAGAGGGAGGACATTCTATTTTTGCATCTCTACTCTGGATAAGTGGAATCTGCTTATAATGGTTGGTTCATGGTATATCTGGGTGAGGCATATACAGATTGCCAAAAACAAACCAAGCCAACAAAAGTTGCCAAATTTTTCATCCTACTACTAGCAATGGATTCTTCCTTTGAATTCTTCTCATCACACACATGGCCTGATTCCTCTGAGTTAGCTTCTCTGTGCTGAGTTCCTCCTTAATCTTCAGTAAGAGCTGTCTTTAGAGACATAAAGGGAATATCTGTATGTCAATCTCTTTGTCTTTCAACTTCTTTTTCTTGGCACAATGTGATCCCTTGGAAGGAGGAAAGACAAATTGCTTGGATCTCTGTTGGATGTCACAAAATATTTCCTAGAATATACTTATCTCATATAGAAGTGATTAGCCTCATCTCAATGATGAGGAAACTACAGCTCAGAAATCTTAAGCATGTGTTGTTGCTCACACATAATTATGTGATGGGGATCCAGGATTCTGCATTATCTGTCTCTGAAATATACACATGGTTGGCATGTGTGAATGCATGCAAACACAGTCACTTGAGTCTGTGTGACATTTATTATACAAAACATTTGTTGGATTATCTCTCATTCCTTATTCCTACTGGAGGGCTTTGGGCTGACTTTAAAATCAATATTCTAAATTATTTTATCATTATCATGAGAACTATTATTACCATTTATGTTGTGAATTCACAGTGCTGGGGATCAAGTGGAGGATTTCAGGGGTGCTAAGTAGCTGGCCTCCTCTGAGCTGCACTCCCAGCCCTGTGATTACTGCCTTCCAGGTGACTGTGCTGTAAAAGTTGTACAATGAAGATAACACTTATTTGAGTAAATTCAGAGCAGAAAAATAAAGCCTGAGTTCAAATCCTGGCTCTTTCTATCTGGGTGACCTGTGGCTAAGAGACTAACAGGAGTAACTTCTGTGTTGGCATTTCTAGGAGTCTTTTACCTCCTTCTATCTTCAGATGGGGACTCAGGGTGAGGATTAGATGGGTCAGTACATGTAATTCCGTGCACAGACCATAGTAAGGCCATAAAAACATATACAAACATATTCATTTTCTGCTGTCTTATTGGCCCTGCTGCTTGAAAGTTACAAAAATCTCGAATGAATTTCTTGATAACTTTAGGCTTCCTTTTTTCAGGTAGGTAGCACAGGGGTAACAGTCCCCATGCTGAAGCTGTCCTATGAGCTCCTGATGAGCTGAGCCACATAAAGCCATGTACTCAAGGACTCGGGTTAACAGGCGCTTTCTTGCTTCAGGTAAGCCAGTTTCCTTTCCTGCTGTTTAAGAGAGCTTGAGGCACCACTATCCAATTGGAAGCCATGTAAGAAACAAGGAGAAGACAGGAGACATCCTTTGGGGTTAGATCTGGCTGAAGATGAACATCATGGGGCCAGTTCCCACCAAGGGTGGTCTGGCCTGAGTAATCAACTGGAGTCCACCCCACCCCTTCTCCAGAAGGTCCCCAAAGCTGCTTGGTGACTGTCTTCTTTTGGGGCAACAGTGATGATATGAAAGATGATTCATGTCTGCACTGGACTCCATCTGAACCACTCTGGAGCCCAATGGTGACTGGAAGAAAACATTCCTGATCAATACCACATTTCCAGATTTCATTAGAGTTTTTAATAGCTCCATGCTTTTTGGAAGAATGCATTGGGCATGCATCCATTTTCGGAGATAGAAATGTAGGAGGCCACCCTCTGAATTTGGACTTGAGGACACCCTGAGTCCTCTCACAGATGTATCTCCTTCGACAAGCTGGAAGAAATACTGCTACTGTCTTTGTCATGGGTCAGTTTCTCCTCTGTGGAGTGAGGGTGAGTCTTTTCCTGTTCTGTTGTGTGGAGCTTTTTCTCAGACATCAGGAAAACTTGGTCTGAGAGTGGTTTCCCAAATTCTATTCTCATGCTCACAGTCACCAAGTTCTGTCAATATCATCACTCAGATGTCTGCTGTATTAGAGAACAAATGTGACAATAGCCTAGTTTCTCAGCTTTGTGAAACACACCAGAGGAGATGCCTCCTTCCCTGTCAAACTCCATCACTGGTTTCCCATTGCCCCATGACTGGCCCTACAGCGCCGTGCATCAGTGGGTGCAGCCCAGCTAATAAACCACTCAGCTTTCCTGGTCCCTTTCTGTGTTTCCCAAATATACCAAGATTATGTTCATCTATGACAACACCTTCCCAAACTATCTTGCTGGCTGGCCATTTTACATTGTTCACATCTTGGCTAGCATGACCCCTTCCCAAAGCCCCTTTTCTTTCAGGGCTGGGGATTGAAACCAGAGCCTCACACATACGAGGAAATCTCTCCTCCAAAACCTTTTCAGTTTTATTTTGAGACGAGTTCTCACTGCACTGCTCAGGTTGACCTTAAGCTTGTGAGCCTCCTGCCTTAGCCTACTGAGTAGCTGAGATTACAATACGAAGGATCACACTGGGCTTCTGGAGGATTCTTCAGACAAGCCTAAAGATACTTCTTTTCCAGTTGCTATTGTACCACTCCTGGATTTCACATTATCTGTAATTTTATTATGAATGGACGCACTCATTTACTTGATTTTGGGCTGACTTCCCCACCTGATAGAAACATTAATGGTGTTTTGTTCACTGCTGACTACCCAGCTTAAATACTGTGCCTGGAAAATAGCAGGCACTTAATAAGTGTGTTAAATAGATACATGAGTGCTATGAAGAGACTCATTTGGGAGGCTGGTGGCTTTTCTCGTCACTTATGCAGGGGTGAAGGCGGGCTTGACCATCCATGGATGTGTGTATGGGAACAAGAGAAGAATGTTTCACAGCTTTGATATGTCTTTGAAAACTTCCACTGGGGATCATCCAGTGGCCCTCCACGCTCCGTGGACAGAGCTGTAACTCAGATCAGTTTGTGAAACTCTCCTAGAACTGACTCTGGTTCCACTTCTCAGCTTCCCCCCTCCCTGCTCTCCCTCCTCCGTCCTCTGCTGTGTGTTTGCCCGCTTGCACAGGTCTGTGTGTCCTGAGTTCCATTTCTTCTTTTCTCCACCTCGCTGACATTTTTGGACCCTTCCATGGGACACCCTCCATAAACAGCCTTTTGAGGTCTCTATTTGGTCTCCAAGTGTTGAGTTCAGTCTCTTTGTTTTCCTTATATTTTCACCTAAACCTAAAGTCACACAAGTGGGGAATTCCTACCTTTTTGGAGGAGGAATATTGGGGAAAATATTAGCACATTAAAAAAATCCTTTCACTTTCATCCTTTACAGGATACATAAAATAGTAGCATACTGTTACACACACATTAATTTTAAGAAGAAACATAAATGTAGGTAGATTACAAAGGCTCAAAAATTTATAATAAGACTGCATGAGCAGCAAAGCCTGGGGATCATAATAACATCAAACTGTTCATACTACATTGCATTTGTCTTTGTGTGTGTGTCTGTATGTGCGCGTGCGAGCATGCCTATCTGTCTGTCTGTCTTTTCCAATTCCCTTTAAAGGAATTCATAAGGAAGGAACAATTCTATGCTGCATTTCCCATGGGGGCAGTGAAGGTGGCTTTCGATGTGGCACCAAAAGAAAGGTATTGACTCGTGCTGAGAACTGCTTTTCAATTCTCTTTCATTCTTCTCATTCGCGCAGAGGAAATTTTCAAGCAGGTGTCAATATGTTTTCAATGCTTCTGGGCAACGTGGTTGGTTTTCCTTTCTATCAGAGAAAGAAACCTCCAGCCTCAAATCCTAGGAAAAGTCTCTTATTCTTTCATAACCCAGTAGCTGGGCTTTATTATTCTTATCCCTCCCTTCATGTGTGTCAAATAATACCATTTTTTTCTCTTGCTAGCCATGCAAAAATTTAAATTTTTTTTTAATTTATAAGGAATATTTTTGCTAAAAGTTAAGTGGATGATACAACAAATGGATGATACAACGAAGGAAACTCATGTATGTTTGGGAAATGCTAGAATGGTATAATCAGTGTGATCTTTAAAATATGAAGGTCTTGCTAGATTTGGGGCAATGACTTCATGTGTGGCCCCTGGCATTAATTTTTTTAATCTGATGGCAAAAGAACTAATTTTTGCAGTTTTTCTTAAAGACGGATGTTAATACACTTAAAGACATTTTCTAATACCTGCTCCTGGTGAAAAATAGACCTGTTTGTGGAATAAATGAATCAGTATGAATGGCATAATCTGGATCAAGGAGTCTAAACCCACAGCCCCCTTGATATAGCATCTTTCTTAGCTGGAAAGAGCCATTCTGGAGAGACTCATTCCCATTCCCAAGAGTCCCATTTCACAGCCTGCTGACATTTCCCCAGGAGACCTCAGAGAGTTAATGAGCCTGGCCTAGTCCTTTAGCTCTCTGCTTTGATTGGTGTAAGAGGATAATGAAATGTGGGTGAGACCTAGACTTATTTTGTTGGGCTGCTCAAATCCCCTTGCTTCTGAACGATATGCTGCTGGGGAAGTAGGCAAGTTGCACCATACAAAGTTGTATTCAAGACCAGAGTAGGTGACCACCTAGCTCAGATGCTGACTTTCTGATTCACTACACAGCATCATGGGCATCGTTCTGAAAACAAAGAAATATTTCAAAGCTCTCCCAAGCCCAGGCTTGAAAGAAAGAATGTTTCCAGGAGCTGGGTGTACACACACAGGCCAGCATTCAGCTGTGTCCCTCTCTAACACAAACACAATCATTCCACTTTGTTTTAAATGAAGGCCATGTGTTTTAAAGAAGTCAAAACACCTAAGACATTCCTGTAAGAGATGAACTTCTATTCATATCGTTTCTCACTTTCTAGTGGTGTAATGCAAATGCTTTTCAAGTCAGATTGGGTTCAAAAGGCAGATGATGGAAGACTCCAGGTTTTTCAAGTGTTGGTGCCATTTCTGTTGCATACACTGGTGAGAGTAAGACACAGGAGCAGCCGGAACCCAAAAGAAGGTGATTCTTCCTTTAGATGGAAATAGTGGTCAATACGCACAGAAGAAGGAACTGTTGTTGGTAGCTGCCTGTGTGGACAATCAAAACCACACAACATGCAACCTGATGGAGACAGAGGAGTCACCCTGACAAACACATCCCCAGAGGGGCCTTGGTCATGCCTGATGGATGTCATGGAGTCTTCCTAGGAGTCCCAGGGTTGGAGACCTAGGGTCTTTCCATTTTTCATCTTTCCAACATTTCAGCATGGCTTTGTGTGGGTAAGAGGGAGGCTCTGTGTCTGTGTGTCTGTCCATGTGCAGGTGTCCATGCCTGGGTACAGATGAGTATGGCTCTGGCAGGGAGGAGAAGGTGATTTGAACTGTGCTTTCAGACCCTGTGCTGTTCCGTGCTGTCTTGCTCTTGATCCACTTTTTGCTGTCGCCAAACTTTTGCTCAGACCGTCCTTCAAGCATGACCAATGTATGTTGTGTACAAGATCAAGCTTTTGTTCTTCTTTAATAAGCAGGTCAAGGTCCACCACTTCATACTCTTAAAAATAATTCTTGGAAAACAATGTCACATTCTTAACCTTTCTCTGCTTACAGAGATGAGAAAGAATGGGTAAGAATTTGCTAGATAGAAGGTCAGGTCTTGAAAGGAAGGGTCTCCTGAAGAGAGAAAGGCCGCGTGGCTATGGGGCAGGTTTTCTTTTCTAGCTTTACCTGGTAAAGGAAGGTTTCTGTGGGGCTAGAAGGTGAGAGCGGGGCTTTAAAGGAAAGAGGAGTGCTGTACACAGAGGATGAAATGTTGAGAAAGCTTTTGAGAATAAAGTGACAACATAAAGAAAATGTTTACACTTGAAGATTTATATGTGGTTTGACTTGTGTTTGGCAGTGAGGAAAAGCACTAAGATGACTGTAACACATTTTAGTGTTCTTAGCAATGATTTCTCCTTATTACCTGCTCAAGGCTGCATCTGGCAGAGTGTAGCCAACATCATTTAACCAAAAGGCAGAGAGAACTCACTGTGTAAGTCAATACACACGTAACTCCATTCATCAAACGCAAGCAGAGCTATTGTTCTTACAGCATCTCGGAGAGCAATACATCTGTGACTGCTGAAAGCAGGTTCAAGACAAGCCCTGTCAAAGCTGCAACTGCCCGGGTTCTGTTTTGTTTGCTTGTTTTGCACAAATGGATAAGCCGATGCTACAATTAATATGGAAATGTGAGGGATCCTGGATAATCAAAATCTTGACAAGGAATAGCAAAGTTGGAGGATTTACACTTATGGTAATTGTGTGATACCCGCCTAGAAATAGACATATGATGCAATAGGTTGCAATTGATCATCTTGCAATAGACCTATACTCCCATGATTAATCAATTTTTAGCAAGGTTACTGAGATCATTCATCGAGGAAAGAATAGTATTTTCAAAATTTGTAAGGCAACCTGAAATCTATATAAAAAACAATGCAGTTGAATTCCCTACTTCACACCATATATAACTCTCCGAACACATAATGGTTCAAAGATTTAAATTCAAGTAATAAACCTATAACATACTTAAAAGAAAACAGTAAAAATTCTTATGATCATAGATTATGTTATGATTTCTTAAATATAACTAAAAAGTTATAATAAATAAAAATAGATAATTTGTGCTACATCAAAACTAAACCTTTGTACATCAAAGCATACATTGACAAAAGTGAAAATGATGAACCACACATGCTAGGAAATATTTGCAAATCTTATATCTAATAGAAGTTCAGCCTTTGGAGTCTGTGAAGAACCCCTACAACTTAAAATAAATGACCAACAACCCAATTAAAATATGTGAAAAGAGCTTGCACACTGCCCTAAATAAAATGTATGAATGACTAACAACACATTAAAAGGTTTTTGGCATCATTAATTATCAGGTAAATTAAATCAAAGCCAAAATGTGATACTGCATGTACATACTAACTAATCCATAGTTCAAGAGAAAAAGAAAAATGGCAAATATAGGTTACGATGTGGAAAACTTCCAGCCACCCATTCATGGCTGATGGGAACATGAACTGGAGTAGTCATGGTGGGGAAGGATTTCCCCATGCCTCAAAAATTCAAGTGTAGAATTGGATTTGACCTGGAAATTCTACTGTTGAGACCATAAACAAAAGAGATTGGAAAATACTTTTATACAAAGCTGGTAGACAAATTTTCATTGCAGTGGTGTTCACAATACCCAACAGAAAGAAGTGACCCAAATGTCCATCAGTTAATGAGTAAACAAAATGTGGTATAGCCATACAATGGGTTGTTATTCAGCCCTAAGAAGTTATAAAGTACTGATAAACATTACAATGTTAGTGAACTTTTCTCTCTCTCTCTCTCTCTCTCTCTCTCTCTCTCTCTCTCTCTCTGTCTCTCTTTCTCCTTCTCTCTCTCTCTCTCTCTCTCTCAACAGTGTCCTGCTATGTAGATCAAGCTGGCCTTAAACTTACTATGTCACCCTCATGCTGGCCTCATGCTCATGGTGATCCTCCTTCCTCAGCCTCTATAGTGTCAGGATTACAGGCATGTGTCACCACACCTGGCTTAATGTTAATAAGTCTTAAAAGCATTGTTCTAAAAAGCCAAACACAAAAGGCCACATATTGTAGAACTCTACTCATGTCAAATGTCCAGAACAGGCAGCTTTATGAAAACATAAAGCAGTAAGATAGCTCTCGTGGGTGGAAGAGGAGGAGGAAGTTGGGAGCTGTGATTCCTTTTTGGAGTCCTGGATCTGTCCTGGAACTAATGGCAGCGGGTGGGTAACAGTACAAATACACTTAAGGTCACTGAATTATATACTTTTAAATGGCTAAAGAAGTACATTTTATGTTACACAAAATGGATCACAATTTACGATGTAACAGTTAATTCTGAGCTGGGAAGAGGAATTACTGACTCTTCCGCAAGGCCTCTGTGTCTGGCGAGTGGACTCTCACCGCCCTCTGGTTGATCTGTGTCTAACAAGACAGAGGCTTTGGGGAGAGGAAAGTGAATGGTCCCAACAGAACCCTCACCTTTGGCTGGCTTTTTGGTTGCATTTAACCCTCGCCAGCTTGCTTTGCGTGGTATCATTATGTTTTTATTCTTACTGAACCATGAGGTTCCCACGCAGGTACCATCATTTATTGAGTTCAGTAAAAGTTTCTTAAATACTCACTTACAGTTGGCATTGCCAACATCAAAATAATGGTGTCATCATAAAAACCAATCATAATAAAATGATAGAAGCTAATAATACACATGGCGAGCTATTAGTCAACCTCATGCTAAGTGCTTTGCATATAATAGTTCATTTTATGCAAAGTACATAGGTATTATTAGTTTTATGATTTTCATTTTACAAAGGAAGAAATCTAGGTAGTGGGCATCGAGATTTGTGCCCAAGGTGCCACTGCTTAGTTCAACGTGAAGATTTGCACACCTGGGGTCTGATCACAGATCTCGGGATCCTGGAACAGGGACATTTACAGTAGAGCGTATTCTGTTTTAGATTCCCAACCTCTCCTGGCTCCTCATGCAGAGACAGAAAGCATGTGAGTGCAGAGACTGAAACACAAGCATCCTCTTGTCCTACCAACCTTCAGAGGAGAGGAAAACAGCGGTCGGGAGTTTATTAGTATAAATATGAAATGCCATGGTTCTATTCAATTGGTCACATTTATCATCTCTCACCATTAAAAAGTTCCATGAGAATACAGTTTTCTTTTTCCTGCTTCTCTTTAGCTAACTACTGTGTCTCCAGCATCTAAGACAGAATCTAGATATAGTGCACATTCACTAAGTGTTTGCTGAATGAAAATTTAAAATTCAAAGTGTATCGAGTTCTTAGTAAATATCAGCCTCTCATCTTAATGAGCTTCAGGTGTTTATTCATGGAAGGCTCACAGTAACTTCATGAGAGTGGTCTAAGTATATCCATCACATAAAAGATAAAAGGAAACTGAGGCATGGAAAGATGAAATAACTTGTACTAGGTCCATTTAACCTGAAATTGGTAGAACCAGAACCCAGTCCCTGGCCATTCACTGCCAGGGCCTTCATCTCTAAATGACAGCTCTCTAACCACATTATGAAGACAGATGCAAATTTCATAAGATTTTGAAGGCAAAGCGGGCATTGTCAGCTTAGATTATGACACTGACACAGTGGTGCATGCATACTGTGTGCACTTGTCCCAGAACTGGGTGAAATGTCACTACACTTTCCAGCTAGGATGTTTGGTGTGTTCTGTTGGGACTGCTGAGTGTTAGATCAGCTCTCTGCTCCTTTGTTCAGCCTTTGGCTTGTTCACTAGCAGGTGAATGAACTTGCACCCTAGGCAGGCAATGCTGTTTTCACTTTGATTCGTAGGCCCTAGAATGTACTAAGAGGAGCCCTAGAGGCCTTGAAAGAATGGCAAAGAGCTTTTTCCAGCTCGTCGCTCCATATGCTGCATGGTCTGGGTTTCAGTTCTGTTCTCCAATGATATCACTTGGATCACTTGATTTATACTTTGGTTAGTATAAGAATTAACTGAGAGCAAAGCGAGCTCTTATGAGTGTAGCAGAATCTGAAATCTTGATGAATCTGTGTAAAAATGGATATATTTTTGGATGTCTATCTGATTATAACTTCTTAGATAAAAATAACCACGTCTGGATATTTTGCAGTCATCAAGGAGCTCAGACCAGGATTCAAACTTCCAGGGTTCAAATTCCAGGTCTCCACAGAATTTGGAAAAATAAACAGGTCTCTCAAGCCTTAGTTTTCTTGTCTGCTAAATGGAGTAGATAAGCTTGGATTTTACACACTTTATAAAATTATATATATATATATCTGCTGTTCAACTGTGTAGAAGCATAAACTTCACACGGGGAGATATTTGGATTTCCTTGTTCACGAAATGACTGTATCATTAGGTCCTTAGTGCTTGGTATAGAATAGGCATTTACAAAATTATTTTTATATATATTATGTATGTATACACACACACACACACACACATATATATAATATATATTCATTGATTTAAAAGGCTTTAGCAAGAAAATCTAAATGTTAGTAGCAGGTCAGATCACCTGCATTTCGTGGTGTATCCATGTTTGTTTAACTTTTTCTAGTTCCTAGGCAACAAAGATTTTCTCTGAGTTCATGCTTCATTTTCCTTTGGCTGTAGACGATACAACTTGAGGCAACAAATGTCTTTAGTTACAGGCTAACAACCCCCTAGGAAATTGCCTCCCCTCAGCCAGAAATATATTGTTAGAAAATGAGGAAACGGTTGAGAATTAAGGATTTCAGTTTTCACCATTTATGTTTGCTTTCACTCCTAATAAATATTTAAGTTACATTGACTTTAACTTAATCTGATGACTATTTCGGTTTAATAGTCATCTGTTTATAGTAGTACTTTCAGCAAATTTTTAGTTAAGGATCTTTGGCTCCTAACCAAAATGCATTTTAAAAAAACCACCTTTGTCTTCTACTATAAATTTATAACTCCAGATTTTCTTGTGTAACTGTTGTACAAAACCAATTCAGTTGTTTTTCTCCCTTATAGAAAAGCAGATGGAAAATAGTTCATTTGCATTTGGAATTTCTTTATATGATTTACTTCACGGGATAAGTTAGACACTACAGAAGGTACAATAGTGGTCTCCTAAAGATGCCCAGGTCCTAATCTCCAGAATCATGGCTATGTTGTATCACATGGCAGAGAGGAATTAAATTTGTAGGTGGAATGAAGCTTGTAATCTGCTGAATTTAAATTCGATTATCTTGGATTATCCAAATGGGCTCACTGTAATCACAAAGACCTTTGAAAATAGAAAGGAGAAGCAAAAAAATTAGGACAATGAGATCTGAGGAGGACTGACCCACCATTGTTGGCTTTGAAAGTAGAAGAAGCCAGGAACCAAGGAAATCACGCAACCTATAGAAAATGAAAAGGAAAAGAGATATCCTGCCTGTGCTCTCCAAAAAATCCATTCCTAATGGCACCTGGATTTAAGCCCTTTGAGACCCATGTCAAATTTCTGAATTCCAAAACTACAAAGTAGTACATTTCTATTGTTCTCAAGTGACTGAGTTCGGGGCAATTTGTTACCGCAGCAATAGGAGACCGATACAGAAATGTTGCTGCAGTCTTCCTCTAGAGGGTCAGCTCTGTTGTCTCACTTCTGCTCTAGGTGTCTTTATTTTTGTATGAAGTTTCAATGTTGCAGACATGTATGTACAGTCACTTGGTGCCTCTTAAACTTTCCATGAAGGCATTTTTACTTTTT
The DNA here is from genome assembly GCF_034190915.1 of Cavia porcellus. Taxonomy (NCBI): domain Eukaryota; kingdom Metazoa; phylum Chordata; class Mammalia; order Rodentia; family Caviidae; genus Cavia; species Cavia porcellus. The sequence goes on from NW_026947487.1 coordinate 113,915,213, forward strand.
ATGAGTCCATAATACATTCCAAGTATTCCCATCGAAATGGGAGGAGCCCATAAATTAAACTAGATTTAATCTTTCAATTCCCAGCTCTTTTGCAAGAGCAAGGAAGAGGAAAAAAAACTCCAGCACTTAACATAGTGTTGAACAATGAAAGGGCATAGGAGTGTAGCTCTGGCTTTCCCACCCAACAGATCTGGTAAACCACAGGACTAGGGGCTACTGTTCATGAATAAGATTAGCCTTGAACTGTGAGCAAGATAGTAGATCCCTAGAGCAGTATAACATTTTAAAATTACATTTTCCTGTCCCTTGCTGTCTTGCTTCTATGGTGTGGAGGGAACTTGTACTTCTCGACATGTTGCAGCTAGCTGGGACGCTCCGAAAGAGCCAAATGACTCAGCCCCTGGACCACTACCAACGTTTTCAGGAATGAATCCTGCTCTTATTTTCTAAGGAACAATGTTTAACTGGGCTGTGTGGCATTGTGTCAACTGACATCACCCTTTAATTGCAGATATGTCACATTAGTCTACCCCCAATATTGAAGGAAAGATCCTAAGGCGAGTTAAACAATATGAGAGAGGCAAATGGTGCATTTTCCACATCCCTGGCCAAAGGGAAGTACCTTGTAATGAGGATATGTACACTGTGAGCCCTTTGAATCCAACTCAAAAATGCTAAAGCAGGTTAAGTCATATTTATCAGCCAGCTGTACAGACAGCCAGAGTGAAATCTCTCCAGAGGGTGCCTCATTCTGCTTTCGTATATTTTAAGTTACACTTGTGAATCAGTGTGTAAAACACACCAAACTTACTTAACATCAAAAGTGTGTGCTTTTTTTAACTTCCCCCCAGTGACAATAAATGTGCATGCGATGAATTATAAGACTCCAAATGAGTATCCTCCGACTACAGCTTAGGGATTTTGTAAGTTAGTATCTATGGAAGATGATGAACTCATCAGTCCAGCAGCTTCGTTAGCTAGATCCTGTGAAACAGATCCTGCCTAAACTTGTTTTCAGTACCCGGAGACCCAGAGTGGATACAAAGAAGATTGACCTTTGTACAGGTCTTTTATAGAACTGTCCATCCTCATCTGATCATGCACAAAGTCATTGGTTAGCCCCAAACAAGACATTCAGCTCGTCTTTCACATGAAGAACAATAGATGCCTTTACTAACTAAAAAGGTGGAAGTTGATGATCTCATTTGTTTTTGTGACAACTCCGTGAGGGGATTTGCATACAACCCACCATGAGGGTTTTAGGATACTCTCTTAATTCTTGAAAGATGAACACAACAGGCTTGCAAGGTCCTGTGGGTGATGTGGAGAAGCAAGGACAGTCTTGGGGAAATGTCCACAATGCCATGGAGCTTGTGGATTTTCCTAAAAGAAAATTTAGTTTCCCGCAGAGGGGTACAGATTTCTTTCCTTTATGGACAGTTAAGTAGAATATATTGGATAACGGTCAGCTCTGAGTCAAAAGCAAGCAGAGGAAAATCAAGAAAGCAGAAAAAAAGATGTAAGACATGGAGTCAGCCATCTGATTGGCATCAGCCAGCAAGATGGCAGACACGGAACTGCCAACTTCAAAAGCTAACTTATGCTGCTACCGAGCACCTCATCCAATATGACTGACTAATTTTATCCAGTTCCGCCCTGTTCTGATGCCCACAAGTTAGTTCTGAGTGTTATGGGTATAATCCTCTGCGCCAAGTATTTGACCAGTGAAATCTAATTGCCTGCCTGGCCGCTCCAATGTATACAGCTTTGCAATGAGAGAGGAAGGTGACCAGAAGGCGAGTAGTCCTGGAGGAGAAGAGGGTAATTATCAAAGGACCATTGTGGAAGAAACGAAAGTGGAACAAGGTTTCAAACAGTGACAATGGTTTTAAAAACAGCTGAGGTTCCCATTGTTCATCTCTTTCTGTTTTCTGGCCTTTGATTTTTGGCTCACTGTGTGGATTAGAAACTTTCCTCCTAGTTAAGAATGTGCAGGGAGCTTGTCATTGTGTGTCTCTAACCAATAAGTCATTCTCCTTTTCCTTATAATAACAGTTGCAGGGAAAGTACTAGACATTCTCGTGTATTATCGCATTAATTCTTTCTTGACATGTTCTTTAAGAAAAACCCAGCCAATCTCCCAGTAAGTTGGCCAGCACTTTCCTGGATGAAGTTCTGTACACACTGTTAAAGTTTGGAAGCAGTCTTTATGTTCTAATGCTTGTGTTGAATACTTTTGCCACTTAAGATGACTTCAGATTGTCAGACCATCATGAGTTATTAAGTTGGGCAAAATGAACTCCACATTGTCCAAATAAATTGATGAAAGGAAAAATAATTATAATCCTCCCCAATTTAGCTGTGTTCAGTTTTATAATATCCCATTATCTCCCGTAAGCTCGGGAAAATTCTAGAATAATTTTCAAAGTACAATGCTTATTGGTCCCATCAACAAGCGTACAAAACTCCACAAATCTAAAACTTTTTACCAACATTCCCAGGACCTCTACTTAGGACAAAGTTTTAAAACCAGTGTTCAGAAGGATGAGTTTTTAAAATTTGGAAACACAGTCTCTTCTTTTCCATCTCCTCCTCTTCCTTTTTGTATCTACTTCTTCCTCTTTTAAATATTTTCATCTCTTCTTCTCTTCCAAAGATTACCTTGGTCCACACTCCAGTAAGAACTCAGCTAAGTACAGCTAAATAACAGGTAGTTTAAGTGCATGTCAAAAAATGGATTCACCAGGCTTTCTTTCAGGAAGAACAAGGATATTTCAGAAACTTCTTGACAAGTCTTTGGGATAGAGACTGTGACCCGGTATGGAAAAAAAATAAGAGAGCAAAGCTCGGCAGGAGACAGGAGAAGAATGTGCTCACTGCCCCGAGAAGATAGGGAGGTAAGGGAGGGTTGGGGCAGGATGTAAGGAGAAATGAACAAGCAGTGGAGGAGGAGAAACCAACCATGTGGCCGTCCTACCACACACCCAAAATCTAAGGAAAAAGTGGACCAAAGTACTTATAAGATTGATGTTTGCATTTGTGAGTCAACCAACAACAATAAAAGTTAAATTCAGGTTGATACTAGACAAAAAACAGAGACCTCTAGAAACCACAAAGGAGCAGGAGGAGACACAACCCAGAAGCTCACAGATTTCTGGGAAGTCATGGGGAGGGCTCAGGCGTACCTGTCACAAGCCATGAACTGGGGTCAAAACCAAGTTTAAAGATGTTTTGGGAATAAAGAGATTGTATAATTTATCAGAAAATCAGTACACATTGGAGATTTACAGGGGACATTTCAAATGGCCATGCAAGAACAACAGGCTTCCCCTGGGGAAAGTGGCTGTTCTCCTGAGTGTTAGGCAGGTGCTGGACATTAGCAGGCCAGAAGGACAAAAGGGGCGCGTCCAAAATAGCATGAAGTGAAGAAACAAAGTCGCCAACGCATAAGACATTTATAGCCATAATTTAGGTCTCGGGTTTAAGAAGCCAGCAGAGCACAATGACATTTTAAGGTCACATGCACAGAGTCCTTTTGATACCTAGCCCTTCTGCCATCTCACCCAGAACAAGGGACACTAACTTCCGGACTGCCATCGCCTACACCCCAATGACATCAGGAAAGCAAGTGTTCCCTAAAGGCCCTCCCGCACGGGCCAAGACCTGGTTTAAATTAAGAACTCATCTTTTGTAAGTTTCTTACATGATTAAAGCCCCTTGAGGAAACACGATTTACAAAGGCCACAGAGATATTTTTTTGCGATTCTTAAGTAACTTGGACTTCACTTTACTTAATTACCCCAGTTCCCTGGACTCCAGGAGTAACTCGGGTTCATGAAAGTGCATCCAAACTTATCCTTGGTGTAGGTGCTTTGTGTCACTGGGCTCTTTCTCGCTTGTAGGTGTATCCCTGTCTCTATCTACTTTACAATTAATTATATCTATTCTTCCACATGGACTATGTGTCCCGATTGAACTCTTTCATTAATGGCACTGAGAACTGAGAACCAATAAGGCAGGGTCCAGGTCTTCGCTCTGTCAGGACCCTGTGTCTTGGTGACACTGGAAAAGCCCTTGGCACTTGGGGCTCACAGAGCCGAGAGGAGATACTGCAGAGGTCGTTCCAGTTTTCCCTAATGAGGCTCAGGCTGCTAGGGACAGAGGCTGAAGACAAGCGGCTTGACAGCAGCTGGGCAGGGAGTTGAGGGATCAAGACACAGATGTCCTTCATTCTGTGAGCAGATTAATTTTGCATGTTTAGGTAAAAGATGATAGGACAGTCAGATTTTGTAGGAGTTAAGAGAGCCCAGATGAATTATTGAATACTGGTGCAGGACAGGAAGGGAGAATAGGAAAGAGGGAGAGAGAGAAAACAGGGGAAAAGGAAGGAAGGGAGGGAGGGGGAAGAAGAGAGAGAGGGACGGAGGAAGAGGAGGAGGAAGGCAGTTTGCTCGAGGCTGTTTGTTCCTAGCTGTCTTTCTGGAAGAAGTGACTGTGAGCATTGCCTCTCAGACCTAACTTAGGGCTCACTGTCACACAGACGCTCAGCTGAACGGTGGCAGTGTGATGCCGCGGCCGAGGTGGAGCTCTGAAGTGTCTTGTGCTCCCAGCCACACGAGAGGAGAGCAAGGCAGTTGACTGCATAGAATAATTTTTCTGGAAGAATCACAATTCCCAATAATACCCTCTCCCTTTACTTTCTACCACAAGTCCATTTTCAACCCATCCATTTAACTATTACTACATCGTATAAAGATAGTCAAACAATAACGCCAAATTTGCAAGATTTCTTTGGGATGGCTTCCCTGCCAATGTAAGCCGCAGAGCGCAGTAAGTGTGGGCATTATGGTGGTTTCTAAAGAGGAGGCAGTTCCCTCAAATTAGCTGAGACTCGAGTTCAAGGGAAGGTCCTGGTCATCTCTTGATGAGAGAGATGGCATAGACCTTGGTAATGACATACATAGGAAAATAAAAGATGGCACCCAACACTCAGCAAATGAACTTGGAATGTCCTAAGGACTATGCTACTAATCTCTAAGAGCCCATCAAAAAGAACAGTTTGTTCTTACATCGTTTGACCAACTTCTCTTGTTTTTAATCTGGCAATCTGAGCAGCTAATTTGAAGATAACAGTACGCAATACATTAACCATTGTTAGTCTCTTATTACCTGGTTTTGAAATTCTGTACCATCTCTTTTATTTTTTTATTATTTTTTACAATGCATTTGTTCAGGAAATTAGGGGACATTAAACATGGCTGAGGTATAGATGATAATGCAGAAGTTCTGTTGATGTATATAGGTGATATAAATAATTCTGTATAATGATACAGGTAATTCTATATGTATAGAAATTCTGTTGCTAGGCAAAGATGACATAGATAATTCTGCTGAAGGTGCTAATGGAGTTGTGGTAGGTTTTTCTTAAGTCTCTAACCATTAGATAGTAAAGTGTTTATGGACCGAAAATGTCCCCAGAGAGGGGTTCCAGGCAGGAGAGGTGGCTTTGCAGTGGGCCGCCTCCTCCCTTGCTAAGCTGGCTAGTGTATTCCAGGGCTGTGTTTATCTGGAGGAGCATAGGAAAGCCAGCTGGTCTGAATTAAGTTGTGTCTGCCGAGGCCACGGAAAGCATGTGTGAAGCGGTGGGAGTCTGCGGTGGGGACAGCACGGGACACGAGCCCAAGCCCTGCGGAGATGGGCCGTGTGACACAGTGCGTCACGATGGAGCAGAGTCACCATGTGTTTCAGAAGCCACCACATTTAAACAATATTAGTGCAGTGCATGTCAAGAGTAAACCTCTGTTTTTGGAATTCCTTATAATTTTGTCAAAGATGGAAAAATCTTTTTGTTGGAAATCTGCACGCGGTTTTCATGATTAGCATTTGAGGTCTCAGGATCCTATTCTCCTGTCTGAGAAAATTCCCCAGATGAGCCCTTCCATGTGCAGGTATAAAACAAGGACTGCCCCAGGTCCTTGCACATAGCTTGTGAGGAACTGTGAAGCTACATGCAGATTTTCAGAAATCTGGTAGTTGAAATAGAAGAGCTGCCTGAGCCCGAGTGCTGCTTCTTTTATGAATATTTGGTGGGAAACAAGCTGAGATATTTCATTTTGCCCAATGAGATCTGGTCTTTGCTCTACCTGGAAGCCATGCCTGGTGCTGTTGGTAATTGTGTATTTCTGCTAATATGCAACAGAAGGAGAGGGCCAGATGGATGTTTACCTCATCTTGGGAAGACTGTACAGGAAAGGGGACATGGGCCACCCTAGGCAGACCGTGCCCTAAAGCATTCTGTGGACAGACACTGGGCTGAGGTCCTAGATATCTGATGGCCCAGATCTGGGGAATTATCTGTTGGACAACTCATTCTGATTACCTATTTAGAGTAATGTGGGATTGGGAAGCACAAGAATGCCAATCAGATCTGCTAAAGACAATGAAAATCCCCATTGTCCATCGTCCTAGAACAAGGTCAGTACTAGGAAAGAGACAAGAAGTTGGTTTTAACCTTAGATACAGAGAGTGCAAATTTCCCCAGGTCCCTTGGTGACCAGTCATGGACTCTTAGGATGCACACAGTGAAGCAGCTCAGTGAAGACCCACGAGGAGATGCCTGAGCGTGTGTCTCCAAATAGGGCCACCTTGAGTTACCTTGAATTGATAGTTTCATTTCATTTGCAGACTCAAATGCACCTGAATGCTCCAAAAAACCAAATCCATCCAAAACAAGCACAGCGGGCATCAAACTTATAACCAGACAGGGAGGAGACTTTGACGGAAGAGTGAGCAACACCTACCACCTGAGCCCAGAAGGCGGCCTCCTATAGCTCTTAAGTGAGCACCCGCCTGAGGAGGTAGACTGAGGACCCAGGGAAGCACAAGAGAAGGAGCTGAGGCTGTACCCATCTGAGATGCCAGGGAACACTTAGGATGCGCAGGATGGAAAAGAAAGGAGCTGGCCAGAGGACAGAGTTTGTGCTGGGAAGCGACATTTGTGCCCATCACTAGCTCAGTGATTTCACTTGGACATGTAATGTCCTGAGTGCGACAGACACATTTCAACAACGATGATGCCAATGATATGAAATAATGGTATGAAGACATTAAAACCATTCCCTTTAAAATAAAAGCCCCAATCCTGTTGGCCATAACATTTTAAACAATTGACAACTTCTCCAACTCCCCTCTCCTGTCTCTCTGAGCTGACTGTTCCCAAGAATGAGTCATTTCTATAGGAATGTTAATGTATTTGACATGTGTCAAAGTCACCCTGAAAAAAAGATTTTGTATTGTTTTATGGGCACAGTCACCACACCACAAGAAGTGACCATGCGTGTGTTTGTCTCGGCCTTACATTTACAAGACAGATTTGAATCCAACAGCTAACGGAATCCTTCCATCAGCCCAGCAAAACCACTCACCACCTCCGTGACTGCCACCCCTCTTTTAAGTTGTAAGTGTGCTCCTGATAGACCGAGTTGTCTTTCTTTGAGACAAAAGCACTCAAGAGGACTTTACTATAGGCTGAGAGTCCCCTATCTGAATCACTTGGGGTCAGACGTGTTTTGTCTGTTTGTTGGATTTGGGAATATTTGCATACATGTGAGACATGGAGATGAGATTCAAGTTCAAAACAAAATTCACTTTTGTTTAATCTATATCTTGTTCATACAGCCTGCTTGAAAGAATACTGGACAATATTTTTACTGCTCTTGCATTTGGACAGTGACCTGCCCCATGTGACCAGAAGTCATATTTTCCCCTCATGGGATCATGTCAGCAATCCAATCATAAAGAAATAATGGAACAATAGTGTTCCAAAAACTGGAACAGATTTTGGATTTTCAGATTAGAAATGCTCAATCTATGTATTCACTAGACGCTGGCAGCATGCAAAATGTGTCTATGTCAGTGTAGGAAATCATGGTATAGAGATGCCATCATGTAGAAGTGTTCTTGACAATACAGGTATTTGCATGAAAATCCTTGTAATTTAAAAAAAAAAAAAACTTTTCAGTGTGCTTTTGTACAGCCTTTATAGAAATGATCAGTGATGTTATTCATGTGTATGAACTGACTGTATACTGACTTTCCCTTAGGCCTATTGCCTAGGGACACAGACTCCTGAATTGTTTGGTAGGAAATGGCTTCAGGGTGATTTCAGCCAATGGAAGGCACACATTGGAGTCAGAAGTTGGGAGGAAGAGAGGTCCTGGACTATTTCTTATCCTTGCCCTGTATCCAATCAGCATCTTCAGCAAATGGTCCTATCCCCGCCCTAGTATCAGCTCCACCCAGGAAGCTGTCACAGGTCTCCAGGTTTGAGGTTTTCATAAGGCCACATCCTTCTTTAGTGTCTCCAGCCCTAGAGGTGGTAGAAGACTCTGGCTGTTACAAATCTCTGAGTTGCTTCTTGGTACCCTTTTGCCTGTAACATTTTTGTACCTTGTAATACGTTATTTTTGACATTATTTTTGACAATGAGTCCTCCAGCTTTTTTGCCCAGAGAATGATTGATCCAGAACATTCCATACAATACTATAAAAGTAAGATTATAACTTAAGTGTCCTGCTATGGAACCAGATTGTTCTTTTCAGGTCATTTGCTGTGTGTTCAACAAACATTATGAAAATTACATGGATCTCTGGCTATAGCTCTTAATCTAACTTTCTGGGGGTGAATTTTCTAGTAATATTGTTAGAATATGTGTCTAACTATTCTGGATAGAGACAAAAATACATAAATTCATAAGTGTATACGTTTGAAGTGTGAAGTAGCCACAGAAACCTTACACTGAACTCTGATAGGGAGAGATCTGTTCAAACCAGAACCTGACAGCAGAGCTGAGGAAACCAATTTGTTTCTCACTCACTTTGCTCGATGGGCCGCCTCCAGCTGGTGTATTTTTGTTTTCTTGCATAAGATGGATTCTTTTTCCTTCCCAATTCACACAGGAGTTTGGCAAAATGCATCCAAAGGTGTTCCTTTGTTCACTAGACTTGTTACATTGGAGAGAGAATTTGGTACCAGCCTTGAGGACTTGGCTCACGAGACAGTCAGGTCTGGCTTTTCTGGAACTTCAAGACAAGTTGCACTCAGGAAGAAATGGCTGCCAGGCTGAAAAGACAGGACAAAGGCTTCTACTCCACAGGCAACACCCACAGCTCTCAGAGACTTGGTAAAGTCTCACCAAGACTCTGCATCGAGGACTCCAGTTTCTCAGCTGCTCAGAGGTGTCATCACCACGAAGCAGACTAAAACTTGGCCAAGAAAATTAGCAATGGGCGTACCTCATAAAACATTTAAGTTCGGGCTCATTTCAATTAAGCCTTTCAGAGCCTCAGGTGTTTGTCCAAAGCTTACCTGAACCTGAACTCTTGGAACCAGCCACATTTGCTGAGGCCTGCAGGAACACGCTTCCCCCTGAGAAGCTTGGCAGTAGGAACCCCACCAACTCCACCCCATAGGAGAGTTGTAAAAAGCAACTTACAAAACAGAGAAAGTTTGCATTAAATTTTAACCAGCTACGTCTATAGCTAGGCTGAGAAATCAAAAATTAATCTTTCCATCCCAGGTGAAGATGTCACATAGCACTGAAACACTGTCTCCCTAATAGACTAGCAATTGGCAAAGGACAAAGCATCAGATGTGGTTTTCTCTCCTTTGGAGGCTGGTCAGAGTTAGATTTGGAGGTCAGGTCAGGGCAAATGGAGTTGGCTTCTTCTCACTTCCTATGGTCATTAAAAGCCTTTATCTAGTATATTTAATAACAGTGATAATGACAGAAATAATTGGCACTAATGGAACCCTTACTCCGTGTTGGGCCATGCTAAGCATTTTCAAAGTGATTATCTCCTTTCATCCTCCTATCTGCTCTATGGGTGGGTATGGTCATTACCCACCTGCATATCCAGGAGAAAGAGTCTCTGGGAGGTTCACTCAGTTATTAAGTGGCAGAAATTGAAGTTGGGTCTCTCTAGTTCCAGAACTTCTAAGCACTTGGCCGGAAGAGTCTCCTTTGAGATACTTTTCATGAGGAAGAATAAAGTTATCATCTAAATAAGTGAATTTGGTTCTGTTAATAAGATAATGGGCATGAAAATGCTTTTGAGAGCTGCAAAACCTCAAATAGAGGTTAAGAATTAATTATCACAAAGAAATTTCATAATGTGGGAGGAAAGGCAGAAAAGGGAAAGAGGGAAGGAAATTGATCATGAAATTAAAAGAACCATATCTCAGAAGCGTATCAGTGTGATGGTTATAAACTCATGGAAGTTAAGTATTTAATGCCTAGAAGACAGAACTGTAGGAAAATGTAAAGATTAATTTGTGGGAAGGCAGGAAAAATGGGGATGGATGTTTTCATCCACTGATTCTGATTTGCGTTAGATCTTCTGTGCCAATTTAAAAAGGCAAAGCAAAGACCAAGTGAGGCCATGGGGTGCAGTGGACACTTGGGGTTCCTGCTTGAGTAAAGCACGGCCCTCAAGACCAGGCACGCCAAGCACACTGAGCAGTACTTGGAAGGAGTTCAAATATTACACTGCAAATATGTGTAGTCGTTCAACTTGTAGACACTCAACACTCTAGTGTAAAGGAAACTCCAGGGCTGAAAGAAGAGAAACTATTGATGCTTTAACCTAAAAAAGGTTGCAGACACCTCTACTTGTGCTTGGAAGTACTAGTTGCATTTGATCTCAGATTTGTGTGTGCAGACAAATCACCTAGTTAGCCTTGGAAACTAGATTCTTAGGTTTCAGACAAAGACACTGTGACTCAGGAGTCTAATGGGGTTGGGGAATCCTCATTGTGAGCTCATGTCCCAATGAAGGAGCACAGAGATGTTGATGGGCTATGGAACACATTGAAATGGAGAAATCACAGCTCTCAGATTCCTTTCTGCTCTGATTTCCAAAGGATATGAATCATAGTGTAGAACTGCTACACCCGCATCACATCAATGTGGAGATGAACATTTGTCATATAAAGTCGTTACTGATCAGGATTATTGTTAGAAAACCAGAATGTTCAAAATGGTGACTGGTATGAATTTGAGGCAGGCCATGTGCCCAACGTGATGTGTGAAAATTTATGTAATGCCTTATTTCATACTTAAAATAACCTTGGAAGATCTGTATTATTTTTCAGCTGAGGGAATTAAAGACTAGGAAAATTCATAATTGACTAAGAAGTATTAGGATTGGAATTAGGATCAGGGACATGTGCAGCTTTTGCACCTGTGTCTTTGGGCAGAATGTGTTGATGTTTTACTGTGATTTGAGTAACAGTTAAGCTTGGTGTTATAAATGAGTTGACCAAATTCAGTAAGTCAAAGTCATCCTTTAGGTCAAGCCTGTGAAATCTTCAGCCACAAGGACTTAGGCTTCTCTTGGTAGAATCTCAGAGTTCACAGCCTCTACTCTGGAGTCACCAATGCTACCTTCTTCTTGGTGGGGAAGCTTCTTTCTCCTCTTTTCCATTTGAAATTCACTGATGTGTGCTGTTGACTAGCTACCATGAAAGAGGGTAAGCCTGACACATCCTGTACCCTGGTCTTGACTGTCAGTGTCATGAAAATTGGGGAAAGCTTAGCCTTTTCTTCAATTCCAAATTTTATTTTTATGTTTAAATTTAATTATGATAATAAGAATAAGCAGTGATTTACCAAAAATAAACTACATACATTCTATGTCAGACAGCATTGGCATGGATGAATAAAACAGGTTCAAGATAAGAAGAGAATAACTAATATATATATATATATATATATATATATATTCATATTATACAAATACATTAATATGTAGATAATTTGGGAAATATTGAACACTTTTAAAAAGAATATAAATCTCATGCACAATGCTGGTGCACGGAGATAACCACTATTAAATTTGGTCTACTTCCTTTGAGTTTTTTTCTCTGTATTGTATTGGGATCACATCCTATTCACTTTCATAATGTAACTTGCATTTTTTTTTTTACTTAGCATGTCATAATCATTCTCCCATGTCATTAACTTTGTTTTGAAAACATGACTTTATATTTAAAGGTTTGTTAAGTACGATGGTAGGAATGCGCTACAATTGATTTAGCCATTTCCTCCGTTGGCTGTGTAGACTATTTCCCATTTTTCCGCCACCAGCATAAGTACTACTACATGGATGCACTTCCTTACAGATAAGTCTTAGGGGCGTTACATCTACATATTTTGCTAGGATAAATTTGTGGGTTTTAAGTTTATCTTCTGATGTTCTTCTGAAGTCACCAAATTGTCCCTCTAAAACAGAGTGGATACTCAGATGCCCTACTGAGCCAGGGTGTAACAAATCCTTTATTAAGCTCTCCAAGAGTTCTCATTTAATTAACCTTAATTTGGTGCAGCCCTCCCAGGTTTGAGGACATGTGTTGGCCAGCATGACACTCCAAAATGGCACTTCTGGTCAGCATGCCCCTGTGGATATCTTCCCCAAGTCTGCAGAGGGGACCTTTGTCCCTTCCCCCAAGCTTTGCCTGAGTGAGTTTTAATCTATCCCTGGCCTCTCAGGGACCCTCTCCAGGATGCTGTAATCACAGCACTAACCTGTGTTCACATTTCCCATTATCGAGCAGAAATCCCCTGTGCATCAACACAGCCCAGGCTGCTTCCTAATGGCCCCAGCTCCCCACTTCTAATGGCCCTGTCCTCATTTCTCCCCAGAGCCAGCTCTTTTTGCTAGTGTTTTAAGAATCCTGGTCCAGACGAAATTCCCCCCATGATGTCCATCTGACCAAATTGAAGGTGATGTCAGCAATGAGACAGAGAGACGAGTGTGTCTGCATCGATAGGACAGAGGAACCTCCCAGGGCCATCCATCTTCTGTCTCCCTCAGTGACATCCAAATGCCCCTTCCCTGTCTGCTATTTGGGGATGAGAGACGACATCCCTAATTGCCAGTGCCATGGTACAGAGACAGGGAGATGCTGAGACTCTAAACACAGCCCTCCCTTCTGACCTGACAACCATGTCCTGGGGATGTTGCCTCTTTCCTGATGGGGTAAAACCTGTTCAGAACACAGATGGTCCCCTTTGCACATGGAGGATGTCAGCAAAGACAGTATAAGCTTCTCGATATCCATCCACTCCAGGGTTGAGCCGTCCATGCTGTCTTCAGCCTCCTTGACCTTTGCAATGGGGATAAGAGGCCATGCTGATGCAGAGACTGAGGATCAGAAGTGATTACAAAGCATGTTGCAAGCACAAAAGTAATGATTATTTTAAAAAAGGAAAATATCATAAGCCCTGGACAATGCCAGCATCTCCATTTTTCCCCCAGTTCCTCTGAAGCCACTTGGGGATTCAGTTATCCATTTTTCTGTTCTTTGATCAAGGTGAGAGATTATTCTTATGTTTCCATAGCCAGCTGCTAGGAATATGTGTTCTATTAGGCACCTATTTCTGGGAAGAGTGATCGCTGGATGCTAGGGGAGAGAGAGAAACAATTCTTTGGCTGCAAAATCATGTACTTAGTATTAATTGGTAGCTAGCAATTAAATTATTTAAACAAAAAACGCCTTTTCTCTAAACCCAAAGATTCCCAGGGTAGACAGAAGCCTTTTAGAATAATAACAGTAGCCTGACACACCTGGTGGGCGTAGGTGCACAGAGTCACCTGCTGCAAGTCTGCTTCCTGGATGGCAGGCAGCTTCTGGGGCTCCTGCCCTGATCATGTGGAAGAGGAAAGTCATGCATCGGCACAACAAATATGTCAGAGCTCTCCCTGGTTCCAAGCACTCTGCTTGGTGCTGGGTATTCAGAGGTGAGCAAGCCAGAGAGCCTCTTCCTCTTGTGAAGCTGTGCTTCCAGGGGAGTAAAGACAGATCGTCAGTGGGTAAACAAGGAAACACATACTAAGGTATGATAGGTGCTCAGAGGAAATGACCAGGGCAGCTGATGACAGGTTACCGGCATCACTGACTGGGTGACGGCAATGCCTGCTTCCCTCTCTCCCACTTCATTCTCAGAAACCAAAGGGAATTTTTTGAGGGGAAAACCTGGCCGTGCATTATCCCTAGAATTGGGTTCTGCAATCCACTGTCAATCCTTAAAGTACTGTCTTTTCTCCTTTGTCTACAAATGTCATGAGTAGAGACAGAGGAGCTTAACTTACTTCATCTCTGCAGTGCCACACAGAGAGGGAGCTCAGTAACATTCGATGGAGGGAGGAAGGGATGGATGGATGGATGGATGGATGGATGGATGGATGGATGGATCAGAAAAGACTCTATTTAGTAGTGGCCTCGAGGTTTGCTGTGATTTATACCCAGGATGGTGCAAGCTAATTGGTGTCTATCTATCAAAGAAGGAGCCAACTGGAAAAGCAACAGGAAGCAGAGCTATGGGGTAGGGAACCTGACTCTGGGTGAAGCCCTCGTCAACTCTGATAGTGTCAAAGTTACCACATCTCATTAGCAGCCCACGCGCAGAAGCTTGGAAGGTAAATCTCAGAGCAGTCCTAGGCCCTAGAATGGTTTCCACTCAAGAATTGTTGACTCAAGCCCTGAAGGTCATCCTCCAGGCTCCGAAGAATGAAAGAGAGACTGTAGGGGCACTAGAGAGTCAGCACGACCCTCATGGTCTTTAGAGACAGACTGTGCTGTGAAGGTGTTTTCAGCCTTTCTTTCATTGGCAGGATTTGAACCATTGCCATGTAACAAGCTTGACCATTAGGACACCCAATTCTGTGTATGTCCACTGTCCACTGATTTTTGCAAGTGTTTAGTGCTTGTTTTCCTTAAGAAGTAATGCTTTCTCTTAAGGTCAAATGGAGGTCTTGAAGCTGAAAGCTTTTCAGAACCATGAAAGATCTAAAAGCCCAAATTGCCTTCATGAGAGAGGCAGTGGATTCCCTACCTGTAGAGAGATTCAAGTGGAGGCTGAACATGTCAGGAGAGTCGTAGATCAAATACTGGCAGAGGGTTGAAAAAATAAAAACTTGTTCTGAAATGCTGTCCAAACCTGACATTTTGCAAGCCTGAGACATAAAACATCCATCCTGGGAGCTGTCAAAGAATACTTTATCCCATTATACTCCTGTGACACATAGTTGGAACCAGGATGTAGGGGTTTCGGGCACCTTGGTCTTCTCATCTGCAAAAAGGGGTTGAAAAGTCCTATCTCCCCACACTGCTGTAAGGGTTCCTGGGGGTGGGGAGTACTTCAGAAATACCAGGTTCCTAGTCAGCACTTCATAAATCTCAGTTGCATTTGAATGTGAACTCTCTCAGTTCGGGGGCACTGAAAGTTTAACATTTCTTAATAACATAAGGACCCCAAGCCAAGGCAAAAATCAGTAGGACTCCAAGGTTCCCACGCCCTGATTATGGAAACAGTGAAAAATGTGTTGATTTTATCCCTTTGGTGGAGCTGTACACCCACCTAGCATGACCAGGCCTACACATATGGTCCCAATTTCTGTCTCAGGGGTAAGACCAATGTTCTTTGAGAAGTTAATTTTTACCAGTTTCAATAAAAATTCATTTCCCATCCATGAAAAGTGAATTGGATCGAGCAGGCTCTGCTAACTGTTCTCAGCACACACATGGAGGCCAGGTCCACCAGGGACATTTGTGCAGCAGGGGAGGCTTCTTGTTCTTCCTGTACACCCTTCTCCCCAGTTTCTAAACTCTTGTCTATCTATAAAACCTGAGGTCAATGACTTCTTCCTCCAGGAAGCCTGTTTGGAATTCTCCTGATGGTTTTTAAGTCCCCTGATCACACTCTGCTATGAACAGGAGCATGTATCACCTCTGGATCAAGGGTGACATCAGAAGTGTGGCTTTGTGGCACCTGAACGTAGCATTTCTCCTCATGATGGTAAGTACCAGCGTGAGAACTCTGGGAGTCCACGGATACACTTGCAGAAAGGAGAAAGGACATTTTCAAGGCTCTTGGCCCAAAGAACATGGAGAGCAAAAAAGACTCACCCTGTGCAGGCAGGTGGCTCCCTCACTGGGCAGAGGACAGGAGGCAGAGGAGGTGCAGGAGGAGGGACTTAGGTGAGTGTGCAGGAGAAAAGCTGCCCTGCCACGGATTTAACATTCAGGGCTGCAGGAGGAGCTGCAGTGGGCTCCTGGGGAAAACAGCCAACGATTGTATCAGCCTCTGCAAACACACTAATCTCCTCTGCTGCGATTCTCATTTTTGTTTTCCATAGGTTTTAAAGAAAAATTTTAGAAGATAAACTTTATGGCGCAAGATTATAAGGAGGGTTTCGGCTGAGCTTCCTAAGCTCCTGGGATTTAAGGAAAGAGACAGTGCTATCTTTCTGGGACCCTGGGAGTCTGGGGGTGGGTGGAGCCTCAGACACTCTGGCCAGCTAGGGAATGGTGTCCTGCGGGGAATTCAAAGGCATCGCCCCTCAGTCATCCGAAAAGATGCACTGAGCCAGCTCTGCGCAGGGGTAGGAGGTGGGCGAACCTAGCCAGGTCATCTCGCCAGGGAGTCAAGGCCGGCTAAGCCTTTCTGCTGAGCCAGTCAGACAGCAGCAGACCGAGTACAGACACGCTTCCCTCCCGTGCCAGGCTCAGAACGAGGGCTGGGGGCAGGGAGGTATCTGCCAGGGAGACAGAGACCAAGCCAGCAGAGGGTTCTCCACTAGCCAATCCTGCTGCCGGCTTGGAAACCGTTTCTCTGGCAGTTTGTAAACAAAAAGTAGCATAGATTTCATTTCTGACATTTTTCTTTCTTTTGTGCATTTCCAATCCCTACATTTTGAAACACAACGTTTTGCTGTTTTAAGAGGATAACTGCAGAGCCGTTGGCAGTCATGGGGAGCAGAAAAGCTAGCTGAGGAGCAGGAAAGAGGAGGGGAATGTGTTTTCCAACAGTGGGTCTGCCTCGCCACTGTGTTCCTGTGTCACTAGGCCACAGTCACTGGGTCTCCGGGCTTCTGCACACCATACCCACCACTACCATGGTGAAGCCCTAACAAGATGAGTGGAGAGACAGTCCGCTGTATAAAAGAAAAAAAAAAAAAAAAAAAAAAAAAAGAAGCTGTACAGGAAAAAACATGCATTACGTTACATAAGCTCAAGTGGTCAGCTCTTCATGAAATTAAAATGTAGACTCCCAGCAGGAACCCGACGTTCCCTGAGGTCTGCAGCCCTTTGTTAGAGACCTGCTTTTACAGGCTCTTTCTGCTGGGCACAGAAGTGGCTTTCAGGTCAGGTGTCAGAGATGTGCAAGTTCCAAGCTGTGCAGCCTCGCTCAAGTCACGTTCGCTCTGGGCCGCGGCTCCCACACTGGTTAAATTGGAAGCTGCGTAGGTGGACATGTGCAGCAGGATGGCGATGGCGTCAGAACTTAAGTTCTTGCTACAGATTGGGGGTGGGGGAAGATCCACCCACTCCAGCAAGGTTCACCATACCTCAGTTTACTCAGCTACAAAACGATTTTAAAAGCAAGGCGGTCGCTTAGCGCAGTATTGGGTGCAGAGTGAGTCCTCATGCAATGATTGTTCTCATTAATATTGTCAGTATTATTTATCTGAAGTACCCAGTACTCTGTGTTGCTCATTTGTCTTTGGGTCCTGGACAATTCCCATTTTCTAAACTGAGGCCCTGCTTCAAAGCAGGGAAACTTTGACCTTTAAAGCCAAATGCTCTAGGACCTGCGTGTGTGCGTGCGTGCGTGCGGTGCGCATGCATGTGCACGAGGGGGAAGTGGTGCAAGGATCCAAATTTTGGGAAGTTTGGAGAGGGGAATGGAAAGAGGCAAGAGCAGCAGCGGATGCTCTCGCGAGAATTCGCCCATCTTAATAAAGTTATTAAAACACAGCACACACTGGCACCAGGAAAGGGTGGGGGGCAGTGCAAATCCCGCGCGTTTCCAGGCGGTGCAAACCTCAGAGGGCGCAGGGAGCCGCGAGAGAGTAGACACTGGTCTGGCAGGTGAAGCGCCCCGCAGTCCTGGCCTCGCGGGCCAAGCACTGAGGGAACCCGCGGCTGCAATCCCAACTGGTTCCAGCGCCGCCTTTTACCCTGGGGACTGGCCAGCGGCGTACGCATAGGGGTGGGGGTTAGTTCCGTGCAGCGCTGCCCGAGAAGGGGCGGAGCCCAACGTTCCCACTCGCCATTGGTCCATCCGCGTAGCAACAGCTGCAAGTGGACCAGTAGGAGCCACGGAGTTGCAGGCTCCGCTCCAGGAACTTGACTGCGGGAAAGTTGGCTGTCTCAGCCAAGAAAACAAGCTGGGGAACAGTGCAAATTCCAACGCTAACGTCCCTTTCTCTAGCTCTTTCCCCATCCCGTTTCCCTCTTGCAGCTTGCTTCCATTCCCAGCAAGTGCATATGTGAGTCCCTAAATTCTGACGCTACAGGATGGTGAAAAAAAGTCAGATTAGAAACGATGCATCAGAGCTTCACATCTTTTCAAATCTCAGCGACAGCGTCTTTCCTCTTAGTATCAGGGTGTTTTTGTCTGAACTTAGGCGCAGGATCTGTAATAATGGAAAGAAGCAATCTGAACACCTAGGATGTGCCAGGCTTCGTCTTAGGGGATTTATAGACTTGCATGCATTTAATCTCCCTTCTAATTCAGGGAAGCAGGCTGCCCTGTTTCCTTGTAATAAATATACACCGAAGATGGAAGTTGGAGTTTAAACTGGTGAGTTGGACTTACACTTGCAGCTGGCTCCATCAGCATAAAGTCCAGCACATGCACACCCATAAGTCCTGCCGAGACACTCGGTGTCATGACCCCACGTGCCTCCGCCAGCATACTTCAGGATGGTGTAGTCTAAAGAAATGGAGCATGCTGGGAAATTCTGGTCCAGTCTCTGCTCGCACCGGACCAGCCAGCTCCGCAGGCATTTGACTGGCACGCATGCTAGTGCCCTGCACTTAGAAGGTCTCTCACTTGGTTTAAGGCTCTGCTGCTACAGTTTTTGAAATTCTTAATAAATTTTGAAGGGATCCCTTGTTTTCTTATTGCACTGGGCTTGCAAATTATGTAGCAGGCTTTATGAAGACAGCTTATTTACATGTCCCAGAGGGATCACACGTTTTGAGAATTTAGGACCTCAAAGAAAGGAGAGACTGTAAGTTTCTCTTTCTAACACACACATGCACATACACACGTATAGACTTCAGCACACACACCCTGCAGATAGTTTTATTACACTATAACTGTAATTTGAATCCTCAGTCTATTAAACAAGAGTGTATATATTTATGGCTCTGTGTGTGTGTGTGTGTGTGTGTGTGTGTGTGTGTGTGTGTAGCCCAGAGGGGAAACACTGGACTGGCGAATTTACAACATGCAGACACAGCGTCGATTATTGACTCCATCTTTCCCTTCGGAGACATTACAAGGGATTTGGACAGGCCCTGCTTTTATGAAATACATGCTTGGGAGGTTTTGGAGTGGCAGTAAACACCGGACAGACCCTGTGCGATTGAGGTGGTATCCTGCCAGGGGCTCTGGCAGGGGGAGTGGCCTTGAATACTCTCTCCACTGAGCCTGGCAGAAAGAAAAAAAAAAAAAAAAAAAAAAAAAGAACACAGATTCTGGTGCCTGCTTTACCTTCAAATCCAAATGCTCATTTCTAACAGAGAGAAGCCGAGTTTTTCTTCTCCAGATTTTGCTGATTTTAATCTCCAAGTGAAGAGACTATTGGTGAGGGCTGTGGAATTATGGAATAAATGAAAAGCAAAATCTGAAGGTTCCTGCGACACTTAGTTCACTAGGCAAGATGCAGATCATGCCTTCTGGGGGGTTGAAAGGGAAATGGGGCGACTGAAGAGTTCAGAGCATTTTATTTGGTGATTAAGGACACTGAGGCCCAGAAAAAGAGACTGAGATGATGATGATCGTGAAGTCAATTCTCCTGATTTCTGTTCCAGGACTTTTTACTGCTTTCATTTCCGTATGAATAGAAAAATGTCAGGAAGCACTGCAGAGTTCCGTTCCCATGGGGAAAGGTTATTGGTTTAATGATTGTTAAATGGGCTTGCAGGTAAAGGCTATCAACATTTATAAGTGTGGGGTATTTTCCTCTGCTTTCTTCAAACATTATGGAGACAATTTAGGTGGTGAAATTTCCATTAGACAGATAGGGAAACTGAGGCAGAGTCATCATGAAGTAACTTATCTAGGGTCTCTCAACTTGTAAATGTATTGGCTAAAATGTGAACTCAGTTCTTAGTTTCCTGAATAACAAAATCAAGCTACTCAAGTCATTTTGTAATGACAATGTGGACTAACAGAATGAGTCTATACCTGCCAGACACAGCTTGGCTCTTGTGGTCATCATTACTTTGGGTCATTAATTACTCTTGACTCAGTTTTGCCTCAAATTTTTGTGGGCCTTGTAGTGACGAAGAGCAACTTCATTTGAAGTTGAGGACCAATTCCCACAGCTAGAATTAGCTAAAAAATATCAGTCCAGTCAAAACAGAAGAGGAATAATTTGTATGGTGCTTCAGAAAAAAAATTATTAGCAAAGGGTTCCAATGATTAAATCTGCGTGATCTAAGTGAAACCAGCAAACATCAGGTAGCTATCAGAATGACCACTGCTCTCTCTGAGCTTCTGCCTACATAGTGGAATCTAAAACTTACACTTCCAAGACACCCCCACAAAATATATAATCTTGTAAACAAAGATTGACAGTGCTATAGGCTCACCCTCAAAAAATAAATAAATAAAACCATATTTTTCCAACCCTCAAGCTCTGTGAAAGTGATTCTATTTGGAAAAAAGTGACACTGTAGATGTAATTAAGAACCTCAAGATGAGATAATCTTTAATTTCAAACTGCTAAGCTTCAGAACTTTGAGAAAATAAATTTCTGTTATCTTAAGAACCCAATTTATGCTCATCTATTACACCAGCCCAAGGAAAACACAAATAAAAAATACTAAATTGTCTTACCGTATTCTAAAAGTAAAGGAATATAATGTTATAAAAGCACTAAAGAACTATAAGCGGAAATTGACCACCTGGATACCTATTAGAAGATGTTGCTACAGATGAGATTGGTATATACTTATCTACAAATATGTCCTGCAGTTTAATCAATGCCAAAAAACGCAAATTCAGAGAGCAGAGCTAAATTTAATTGGTCATTTCAATAACTAGCTAGACACTGAGGTAACCTTTAGATCTGGCATGCAATCTATATTTGAGAAAGCAACATTTGCTGGAAGCTTAACTCCTAAGAAAAGGACACAGGACTTTCACCTTGACGTCAGATGTTATTCCTACCTTAACAGTAAGAAAAAGTTGATGACTAGACAGTTACAGTGTTTCTTGAACCCGGGGTAACTAAGTCACCCAGTTTTAAAGTGCAGACAGAGCTCTCTGAGGAGACGTGGGATGAAAGATCAGGTTGCCCCAAAGCAGGGCGATACTATCTTAAAATTTGTGACCAATTGCCAAAGACTGAGTATAAGTTAGTATAGGCGTGGAGTCACAGGCTGCCAAAGACATGATGGAACTCTTCCTACTGGCAAGATTTTCAGCACAGACTACATCAGATTCTCATATGTAAGATCATAACCCACCTCCTTCACGGGTGCTGTTCTAGAAAGGGGAGCCACTGCCACATGGAAAGGTAGAAAGCCCATTGATACCTTTTGTTCTTATTAAATGAAACCCTAACGCTGCTTGGAGAAGGCCAGTGCACCCTGGGGTCCCTCGGGCTGTGGACCATGTAAATCCATCTACGTCTGGAGGAATGAACACTGGGGTAGAGAGCTTCCGGGCTTGGAGAGAGGCAGTGTTTGGCTGAGGAAGATGGCTGGGATTGCCCAAAAAGCCCTGCTCTTGACGCTGGGCCCATCTTGGAAAGGAACTACAAGTTTTCCATTGTAAGTGCTTTCATTGCTTCACTTGTAAGGTTAAAATGGCATCTGTAGGGTGAATGCAATACGTTTTAAGCATATGCTTTAAACCCTAGGGCAACAGCTAAAAATAACTAAAGAACTAGAAATATGTATGATGAGGTAATTGTGAGAATAATCTTTTTGACACATGGTGCTAGAATAATTGAATAATCCTGTGCAAAGTAAATGAACACTGGTCCATACTCTGTCTGGTATGCAAAAGTTAACTGCAAGCGGATCATGGACTTACATATGTAATTTGGGCATATAAAATTTTTCAAGAAAAGGTAAGAGGAAATCCTTGGCCTTAGAAAAACTTTCTTGGACACAACAAGCCTGATCCACAATTTTAAAATGGATAAATTGGACTTCATCAAAATTACAAATTTGTTGTTATGCCCTCTTTTATCTCAATCTCTTTTTTTTATTATTTACTTTTTTATTTTTATCTTTGTAATTAAAGGAAAAATAAAAACGTAGCAGGATATATTATAGTAACCCACTTTGATTTCCTATTAACTTGATTTGAAACCCTGTATTGCTCTCACCATCTTGTTTTGACTGATTTTCCTCTGTTCTGTCTTGCTTGATACTACCAAGTTCGAGAGTATAGGCAACAACTGTGAAGACAATAAGATTCATTATGACGCCCATTCTGGTTTGACTATTATCTTCTTTTGATGTCCTGTAATGTCTCCAATATTTTGGTTTTATTGGTTTTGTTCTTTACTGTCTTGTTCAATTTTATATAACTGATGATATAAGCAATTCTTTTTAAGATAACAAGAGGCATTATGGTAACCAATGTAGATCACTTTGTATTTTGTTTTTACAGTATGTATTATGACCATCCTTTTGATTTGACTGACTCTGTTTTGTTGCATCACATTTGGTTTTATTCTCTTCAAAAAAAGTAATAATAACTGTGAGAGTAATAAAACCCAAAATGTGTAATTGTCATTGTACAAAAGAGAGGAAAAGAAAGTGCTCTAAAGGATATAATTGCATGTATATTTAAGTTATGTTAGATAACCATATTACTGAGTTTTGTTGGATCACTGAACAGAACTGTTTGCCGTCTCACTGTTTGAATGTCCACTTTGTATGCTCTGATTTTGTAATTTGAACAGCTATTTCTAAGATGACAATATGTAATCTGTTAGCTAGTGATTTCCTACTGTTTGTTTTTTCTGAGATTCTATATAACTTGTACCCTTTTTATTTTTTAATTTTTCTCTTTAAATAAAATTTTTAAAAAATTACAAATTTCTACTCTTCCAAAGATACCCTTAAAATGAATAATCTACCCATCAACTATAAGAAAATATTTACAAAATACATATCTGATGAAGGCTTGCCATAGAGAATCTATAAAGGACTCTTAAACTTAATAATGAGAAAACAACCTAATAAAATATGCAAAATATTTGTTTAGATACTTCACCCAGGAAGACGTCAAGATGATAAATGAGGACCTGAAAAGGTGGGTGACATTGTTAGCCGTCATCCAGTTTCAAGTTAAAGCCACAATAAGACATCACTACCTAGCGATTATGACATCTAAAGTAATTTTTAACAATCAAATTGGCAGTTTCAAGTGCTAGACATGGGAATTGCTGAAGTTCTCATCCACTGCTGGTGGGAATGAAAACTTGTCCAGAAAGTTTGTCCAGTGATTGAAGAAAGTAATTTGGCCCTTTCTTAAAGTTAAACACATGCTTCCATATGACTCAGTAATTTTAAATACAAATATAGTTTTTACCCAAGAGGAATGAAGATACACTTTTACACTAACCCAAATACATATGTTTAGGGTACAACTACTCATAATTGCTAGAAAAATTTTTTAAAAACCATGGTCAAATGTCATCCCAGTAATGAATGGATAAACAAATTATGGTCTATGAAACATCACAGATAACTCTCAAAACACATTTGGGTAAGTGGAAGAAACCAGCCTCAGAAGTAAGTATAATGTATGATTCTAATATGTGACTTTCTAGAGAAAACAAAAACACAAAATATAGGTACTAAAAGTATCAGAGATTTCCAGACATTAGAGCAGAGGTTAGAAAATACTCAGGGAATGTCTGGATGACGAAAATGTGTGTCTTAAGTACAGTCGTGTTGACATGACTGTCCACATATGTCAAGACTTACAGTAGTAAACACAAAAGAGTTACTTTAATTATCCATAATTTATTATTCTATAAGCCCAACTTTAAGGGGAAAAAAATCTCAAAATTTTATGATTAGAAAAGAGGGATCTTGAGACAGTCAAGGAGATTTATTGTTCATTGTTCTGTAGAAGAGTGGTAAATAGATTTCACGTCAATTGCACATGAATTTGTAACTTCTTTTGAAAGCCAATAATTTTTAAATATTATATTTTTAATTTCCATTAAAAAACCTTCAGTTCTTAGTTTCCATTGCTGGGTGGGAAAATTCCTACTAGAGATGAAGACAGAGTTTCATTCAATGTGGCTATCACCATCCACATCATCTTTGTAGAATCCTTGAAAATTGTTCTCCAGAATCATTAAGGTCCATAGAACAATCTGAAAATTGTAGACCTGCTGGAGAATATCCCAGGGTGCGTTGTGTAGAGTTCTAGTCCGTAGGAACTCTCCACAGATAATGGCCTTCTGTACCCCTAAGTAATAATGAACACTCTACCCATCACACTGTTGGCTTGACAACTCAAAATACACACTAATATTTAACAGTTCTAAAAGACTGCAGGAAAGAGATCTATTTAGGTGTCCTTTAAGCCACTCTCACCCTCACCCAGCTGAATTTGCCACCTCCAATGTATTAAATCATAAACTAACCTCTGAGAAATACTGTTTAAATCTTACTTTGTACGAAAGACTGGACAAGCACTCTGCAGCACCTGCTGTGAACTGAGACCTGTTTCAGCTACTGCTGATTTATTGTTCCATTTTACAGTGTGTTTGAGGGTAAAGATACCTAATTTTAGCAGAAATGGAGACATGAAGATATCAAGTATGAGATATCTTAGTTTGTATGACTAGAGCTTCTCTGTTTCCATTACATAAACTTTAAGGCTTGAGAAAGAGTGGATTCCTTGGTAGGCTTGCAAGCAGTACGCGTCAGGCAGGACCTTCCACAACACCGTTCCTCCTGGCCCTGCATGGTCAAGCTGGAGATGTCCATTGGTGGATCTCATTTATCTTGGAAAGAATGTGTTAGACATCTTTTGGCTGCAAAAATCAAAAACTCACTGATCTAGGAAATACAAAGATATATATAGAAATGTATAGAACATATAGAAACTTAAATACTATCTCATGGAGGTATGGGTAGAGTGGACACTGACCCTCATTAGGATTTAAAACTAAGGATAGAAAGGCAGTTTTCAGGATCCTCTGCTACTTGTCTTCTCATTCCCTCTCTATTGCTTTTTGATCTCTTTTCTTCTCTCACTGGTCAAATCTAGGTTCCCTTTCTCTCTTTTTCCAGTACCACCATACAATGGAAAAAGAGATATCAGTGTGTTTTTATAAAAGACACCACAGACAGTCAAATGACTTCCTTCTGCATCTCCTAGGTGATAGTTGGGGCTAGTGAAACTTGATTTGATGTCTGCTGCTGACCTACCAAACTGTACTGACAAGTATGAATTTTGACTGACCTGTCTTGTGAGAAATTGATCCATTTCTGGTGAGTGTCGATCTGATCCTTGGACTTGCACACCACTACACCTTTAGTATCCTGACCAGCAAATCCAAAATGCTCCAATACCCAAAACTTTTTGAGTGCTAGTGAGATGCACAAGATGACAGAACTATTACAAACTGTCTGTCTAAGATGTCCATGAAACATAAACAAGTTTACCTCTTTAGATTTGGGTCCCATTTCCAAGATCATTATGTCATACAAATATTCCAAAATCTGAAAAGGAAAAAGAAAACTCAGAAACTTCTGGTCCCGAGCATTTTTCAATATAGGATATGAAAGCGGTATTTCTTAAATAGCTCTATGACAACTGAGAATCACCTGGGATGCTGGTGGTGTGTTCAAGCTTATGAGATCCCAAGACAGACTCACTGAATCTCACAATCTCTGTGGTAATGCACAAACTTGGCTGCATACAGAAATCACCTGGAGAGCTTCAGAATTACTGATGCCTGGACCCGCAGTCCAAGTTTCTGGTGAAATTGGTCCCAAAGACTGTTTGGTCATCAAGAGCTGGAAAAGCTCCCCAGGTGAACTTAATGTGCAGTCAAAATTGAGATGCACAGGAGGGACTTGGGAAGCCATGTGTTTAGTAAGCATCTCAGGTGGTCATTAGGAAACCCTCCAAGGACTTCGAGGACCTAGGGAGTAAGCTCTCCTGCAGGCTATTTAAGAAGAGGATGTGGGAGAGAAGCTGGAGGCACCCAGAGGCCTCCTGAAACCAGCCTCACGTGTTAATTTACACGGTATCTAAGAAATGGAGTTTCAAGTGGTGAGTTGAAGAGAGAAATATCCAGAAGCTGAAAGACACGTTTTTCCCTTCCTTCCTTCCTTCCTTCCTTCCTTCCTTCCTTCCTTCCTTCCTTCCTTCCTCCTCCTTTCTTTTTTCGTTCATATTATTCCTTTATGTGGTCATCCCCTCCTCTTTTCCTCCCAGATTTCATGAGCATCCATTACACACGATGGAACACTTTGGTAAGGAGCTTACTATTCAGGGATATAGCAAGGACATACTGGGATCCTCTGTTCAAAATGACTTTGACTTGCTTAAATGACTCAGGAAAGAATTAAAATAAAGCAAATAGGATGCAGTATATTTCCATCCTGGTCCTTTTTATCATACTTATTCTTTGTCAGAGAAAGCTCACATTAAATGGCAGTAAAATCCATTGAAATCCTGATTTAGAAACACTTAGCTACCCTTGTCAACAATGAGTCCCATGATATTTTTAGCATCTCATCAGAATTTTAACAAATAAACAAACAAACAAGCAAGCAAAATCTCTACACAATGAGGCAATCTTCGAGAGGGAAAATTATAGCTTGCTGACCACGTTTTATGGGTGGATTTCTAACCATTAGCAATTGGCTGCAGAATGCATGAATTCCAGTCACCTCCGGGCAAAGAGAAGTTGACTGGATTTGGGAGGCCATGTTCCATACCACATCCAGAAGCCAGCAGCCCTTCCTCCTTGTTCTCTCTCTCCTTCTTTTCCTGGAAGGTTCAGGCTGAACACTCCAGCATGACCAGTGAGGCTCTTCCAAGCTCAGTGTGTGCTGTGCACAAATCCTTTCCGATGATGGTACTTTCACCATGGGAGAAATCTGCAAAATGAGAAGCACTTTTCCAAATCAAGCTTCTCTTTGCCAGATAATTCCTGGGCACTTGGTTTTACTTCATATATGTACAATTTAATCCGCCCCCCCCCATCCACACCCCAACATTAACAGTTTCACAGACTGACAGAGCTGCTGGATCCAAGCTAAATAGAAAGAGGACAGGGGAAAAGTCACACTCTGAAGTGACTCAAGTGCCACCAGATGCCTTGCAAGACTTGTGTCTCTCTAAACCTCCAGGTGCCCGGAGAGCTGTGAATTTTCCCTACATTTTACAGATATGGAAACAATCTTGGAAGTCTCAGCCTCAAGGTCTGAAATGAAAGAGGCATTAGCTAGCAGGAGATATGTAATCTCAGCGATGAGTTTTATCTGCATTTACAAGAAAGTAGTTGGGCTCCATTTCCACAATTGTGTGATTTGGTGTGGGGAATAAAAGATAAGCAAACTAGTCTTTTATTGAGCTCGGATGAGACCCCTTACACCTCTGCTGTCTGGAACAGCTTGGGGTGAGGCACCTAGAGGACTTGTTTCATTGTAGTTTGCCTTTTCTTTTCCCTAGGTGTCTTGCTGGAATTCACATGCCCCGCCCACATGCCTTGGTAGGATCAGCAGGTGTGAGCTCAAGGGCAAGACTGGATGTGAGGCCCGCGCGACACCGAATGTCCATCTCATCCTTCAAGTCTGTGCTTATGCTCGGTGTCCAGTTCGGCAAACCTTGATTCCCTGGTGCCAGGAGAATGCTGTGTTTCCAGAAAGGAGCTGAAAAATCTCATTATGAAATTCAGGCTAGAGTTTGTTGTAGGGAATATTTCTGATGTCCACCGGTTTCTCTTCAAATCCTAGTTGGAGTTCTGCTGTCCAAAACCCACCATGCTACCCAGGATTTTAGGTTTAAATCTGGGAGCCATGTTTTACATGGCTGTGTGAACAGAGATGTCTAAAAACCAAACCGCAGAATCATCTGCTAAATCGTTAACAATTCTATCATTCTTCCCCAGCTCTCCTCCTCCCTCCTGAAAAATGCTCTGATAGTTGATTTTCTTTAAAAGGAAACCATTTCGTGTTAAGGGAAGCACAGTATGGATAATGTATTTTAAAATTTCTATTGAAGTATGTTTCTCAAAGCTTCACTGTACATATATGAATGTATATTTACATACATACATATATGAATATGTATAATAATTATATAGATGAATCCATACATTTATCATGTTCATTTACTTGTGATCATGAATCAGCCTGTTTTTGTGCAAACATAAAATTAAGATTGTCATTTGCAAACCAAAATTCATCATAATGAATAGAACTTGAGCTCCGTGTGAACTTTGCAGACACCTTGAGTTGTCTCTAGGCTTTCTTGCGGTCTCCTTCCCATCCTCCTCTCCCCGGCCAGCTCCTCCATCTCCTCTCCCACCACCCTCCGGCCTCTGTCAGCCCCTAGTGCCATGAAGAACCCGTTTGTCTCCTTGCCTGTACTCTAACACCATAAACTGAAAACAAAACCCACGGCCCAGGGCTGGGTGCTGTCTTCAGTTTCCTTCTTCTGATGCTTTCTTGTTGGTTTTGGATTCTGCTCTCCAAACCCCAAGAGCACACTTTCTAGGTATGGAGCAAATAAGGGTGTTTTTCCCCCCACTCAGCAGAATCTTGCTGACTGTGTGGGTTGTACCAACTCAGTGGTGCAAGATTTGATTGGAAGCAGCTGACGAGCCCCAGCCATCTGGTAAGTGCGCTCACCAAATAGCCTGTCCCTCGTGGTTGCTTAAGAAAAACATTTATAGTCTTTGGGTCACAACTGCTTCTCCTTTGTTCTCCTGAATGCTGGATGTGGGCTTGCTTTTCCCTCTGTAGGCCTGGGATGAGAGAACTAAAGAGAGCGATGGGAGAGACCGCTGGCCTGTGCAGGGCTGTGACCTCAGACTTGAAATCAGCCTTCTAGAACTTTCCTTCTCTTTGTTTCCCTGGGGATTCCCTTTCTGTCCTTCCCAGGTGATCTCTAGTTCCTATTAGAACTGTAGTGCTAGACTGCTTCAGGTGACCGTAAGCAGCCCAGAGACAGACACCTGCTCTAAACACACAGGCAGGCACAGGACAACCACTTAGTAAATCCTTTGTGATTCTTTTAATTTCAGGATGCACAAATTTAGCTTCATGCTCAGTGGTCTCAGTCCTCTAACTGGACCCCTGAGAGAAAACAGCACATGCCATCTGCAGGGATGCTGGGCTCCTTGAGGCTGACCAACAACTCACTGGCGAGAGAGGAAACAGATGAGTGAATCCTTTGGGAAGGAGTGTAGACTTTTTCTTAACTCCTCTAACCCAGCTAGGAATGGGGATTTTGTGACCAAAAGGCAGAGACTAAGAGAATATTGATCCTTGAAGCCATAGATTCCTTATGTCCATCACTGAGCAATAAATTGGCCTCATTGTTTAGAAAAAGTCCACTCTGCTCCAAGAATGTCCAGTGTCAGAGGCACTGTAAGGTTATAGATAGTTCTAATGGCTCAGTGGGCTCCAGGGTACAATGTGGACATCCCCAGTGGGAACACATGGGGAAACTATCTGCCTGAACACGCTTCTTAATGTTTTCACTTTACTGGGGTCCCCTACCCTAGGCATGGCATTGGGAGCTTGGCGTGTAGTAAAGTGTGCTTCTGTGAGCTTTGTGTATTTCAAATGTATTTTGGTAAACAAGCCATTAACTACAGTTTTAGATTTAAAGAAAAACTGAGCAAATATAGAGCTCCCATGTCACCCTTCTCCCACTTCCTGCGTTCAATCTCTCTTATTAACCACTTGCAACAGAACGACGCATTTATTAAAATCAATGAACTAACATCAATACATTATTATTAACTAAAGGCCATAATTTATTCAGGTTCACTTAGATTTTTTACTTAATGTCCTATTTCTGTTCCAGGATCCTATCCAGCATACCACGTTACATTTAGATTTTGTGATTCCTTGGGCTCCTGCTGGCTGTGACAGGTTCTCAGTCTTCCTTGTTTTTGATGACACTGACAGTTTTGAAAAGCATATGTCCTCCTGGGTAAGGTAATATCTTTAGGATGAGGGAGGAGCAGTAGAAGATGGGGATAGGGCCCTAAGGATCGGGTTCCTATTTTCTCCCATCACCACCTGATCTTCTGCTAGTTCGCCGTGCAATCAGAGTCCTCAACTGGATGACTTTTCCACATGCTCACTCGTTTCATCTCTGCTCTGGGGGACATCTCTGACATCGAGGTCACTTTATTTTATTTCCTCCTAATGGCCGAATCAAGAGAACCTTGCTAGAGGACA
This sequence comes from Cavia porcellus, assembly GCF_034190915.1. NCBI lineage: Eukaryota > Metazoa > Chordata > Mammalia > Rodentia > Caviidae > Cavia > Cavia porcellus. Next base: position 113,945,702 of record NW_026947487.1, read on the forward strand.
CTCAACTGTTTTCTTTCTTGGCAGTGAGTTGTTGGTCAGCCTCAAAGAGCCCAGCATCCCTGCCAATGGGATGTGCTGCTTTCTCTAAGGGTCCAGTTAGGGGACTGAGACCGACCACTGAGCTTGAGGCTAAGTTTGTTCATTCTGAAATTAAAAGAATCACCACCAACCACCATGAAAAAAAGCCTCTGGGGTTGGTTTATAAGCGTCTACTCCTCTTTCCCGGTGTGAGGAGGTATCAAATTGGCTTATTTTAATTTTATCAAACTCTCTATGGAAGGGGTGAAGATATCATACTCTCCTTTCATTTGTTTTAAAAGTGTGCTGAAGACTTACTGTGACTACAGCAAAGGAAAAGTGTCTTGAGCGATTGACGGAAAGAACAAAATGCAAATATCTGAGCTGTGTGCTAAAGAGAAAGAATAATGAGGATTAGAGAAATAGTAGGATAAAATTGCCACTCAGAAACCCCAAGAAATAGGAATCCTTTTCCTTTTCTGCCTGATAGCATGGTGGCCTGGGCTGTAAATGCTAACTGGTTTCCGCTGGCCTTCTGAGTTGCCTCGCAGGAAGACAGGAAGTGGTCAAACTTTTATTTCACCCAATTGCAGGCAGGAAAATGAAGGTACGGTCACTAGGTGCTTAATCAGCAGGAGAAGTCAAGCCTTTTATTCTCTGTGTACTGCAGTCAACAGAAAGTTATTGCTTAATTAACCCCTCTGAATGAATACCTGATAATTAATAAACCCACGAAGTGTACCCTAAGGCTTTGTGTTGGAGAAGGCTCCTCTTCTCAAGTGGAAAAGAGAGAGAGAGAGGGAAGAAAAAACATGCTGAACTAACGGGAAAAAATTCCAGTAGAAGGCAAAGCAATTAGGATTAGCGAATTCCATTTCATTTAAAGTTTCAAGATATAGAAGCCATTTATCTCACAAATTAATAGTGGGAGCTACTTTCCTAATATAGTAATGAGCACTTATATTTTATTAGTGAAAATCCAAACTGGGTAATTTAATGATAGACAAATATATATATATATATATATATATATATATATATATATATATAATTTTTGCTAGGCTTTTTAAAAAAATGTCACTGCACTGAGATAGTTATAGATTTATGCATCTCTTCTAAATTAGTCCCTATTTCAGTTTGGACTGATAAATTTAGTGTTATGGCTCTGTAGAAAATCAATATTTTTTAGTGTTTTCTCTCATGTTAAAAAGCTTCATCATCTGGCTAATTGTGCCACCATCAGAGATGTGGTTCCTGTTTCCCAGGTATTAAATTCGCTGCAGGTTATAAATGGGGACCACCGGGAGCCCGATGGATGGGAGAGGACTTGTTCCATGAAGCCGAATGGGGGGATTAATTTAGGGTCCTAGGACTAATCTGTCTTTCCAAATTGAGAGGAACTAGAAGAAAAGTCTTGACAGTGTTTGATCCCATGTCATGACCAAATTTACTGGGAGTCAAGTTCTCATGAGGCCTGTGGGGTTTAATGTAGGGTCTCAGGTAGGTAAGCAAGCCCTAAGAACATTGTGCTTTGACCTTTTTCCTTTGGTAGGATTCACTCATCATTCTGTAGATGCTGACAGCCTTTGCTTTCTGCCAGACACTGAGTACTAGACACTGCCTTAGCTTCAAGCCAGTGGACAACAGTCAGCATGGCCCTGGCTTGGTCCTCCATGCACAGGGCTCACTGGTGCATCCTAATGAAAGCCCTAAAGTAGGGGTGGGCAGTGGCAACTAGCTGAGTTCATAGAATTTGAAAAAACTCAAGACTTTGGAGAAAAGCAGACTGGTACCCAAGTCCCACCAGCCATGACTTCGCACAGCTGAGAGCCTCAGTTCCCACAAGCAGCAAGTCGGGAGCTCAGTATTTCCTGCATAAGCTTAGTCCTCCATTCAACTCATGGCATGTGAGGGGCGGCTGGCAATACTAATAGTCTTTTGCATTTTCTGCCGTGCTGGGAAGGCTCCTTCATCTTTACAATAACAGCAAGAGCAGCTTAGCAATACCAGCAGTAAATAGCATATCAGGCAACCTGCACAGATCTCTCCAATTTCAAAAACCCTTAAGGCAAAATATTATTTGGTTCATTTTAGATATGTAGAAAAAAGGGCTCCATCTTACTATATGACCCATCACTAATATCAGTAATTACTACTAATAAACACATATTGACTGTGTCTATTTGCCAGGCACATGAAGCTTTTATCTTGTTTATTCCTTGTTTCACTTGTTCAGAAAATATTTACTGAGTGCTAGGGATCCATAGTCATCTAATCAGTGCATACTGGGAAACAGGAGAGAATTTACAATCTCAGTCAAGAGATACTGTAGAACTCGTGAGGTTGATACCACCATGAGCTTAGTTAGGAGCTGAGATGTGGCTAGTGGTACTATACTGCTTCTAAAAACCATACCATACTGCTTCTAAAAACATTGCTTGGCCCCAGGGATGGGGTGGCTGAGATGACCTGTCTCCTTCCAAGGTCATGAGCTACTCAGGCATGGATGGGATTGGATTCCTTTTTGTCCTCTGGATGCAACTTCTCAGCAGGAGGACCGAAGCTCTGCGTCTTGGATCTGGTCCTTCTGTTTGCCACTAATAACATTGTGCCTCAGTTTCTCCGTGGCTGCCTCAGACAAGTGGCAATAGTCATCTCTGACTCAGAGGGAGTCCTAAGGAAGAAAATGATACGATGGAGAAAATACATGTGGAAACAAACAAACAGAGAAGAAAAAGGAAGACTATAACGTGTTAATTTAAGACGCTTTAATTTCAACTAATAAAAGGAAAATGTTACTGCTTGGAAAGAAGTTGAGATGCATGTATTTATTTGCTATTTACACTATTTTGATGCCAATGTTTTGATTTTGTCCAGCGACTATTGTTGCCAAATAAATAAAAGAAATGTGCCCATTCCAATAGAAAAAAGATTGAAGCAGGTTTGAAGCATGACAATTGAGAAAAAATTTCAGTCACCTTTGTTACCTAGGTTGGCAGTAACTCATGATCTGGTGCTGAAACACAGCTGAAAATATCTTAGCAGACATGATCTACCATTGGCTAACCAAGAAAGCTTGACATGCAGAGTCTCTGGTAAGTGTGTGAAGGAAATCAAATGCATATATGGGACCATACACAGTTACTCAAGGACCAAGCAGAAGCAATAATATAATGGACATATTTTCATCTTCAAGACTCCAGCAAGAGGAGCTAGGTTTCAAATCTTAAATTTGCAAAGTAGGGCTAGATGAATGCAATTGTCAGTTGTTTAAACACAGGTACGTGTTATAGACACAGATCATAATCTCTGGTGCTGCTAATGTGGGAAGATAAATCCCTCCTCATAAAATGAATATTAGCAGCAATCTACACCAATGCATTCAATTTTACTCATTGTTATAAATCTTCAGGGCTCCAATGAAGTCCTAACTTCCTATTACTTTCCTCCAAGCGGAAGGTTCAGGGTCACCCTCAAATCCCTTTTGTTTCCCACAACTGCTTTGCTTCATTCTAGAAAACTGTAATGTCAACATTAAACAGAACTAGTTAGCAAGGGTTTTAAGAAAATTAAAGGTGCAACCAAGTCTAGACATCCCAAAATAAGTGGATGGAGAGCATGCGTTCGGTCCAGTTATTTCGGCCACTGCCTTAATGGACAACTTGGATCACCGCACAGTCAATCGCTTAATTGCATCTGTGTTGGCCATTAAAACAAATTGAATGTGCTATGGCCAATTTGATCATGTCATAAAGAAATGGCCTATCGGGCCCATCGAGAGGCAGAATTTCAGCCACGATTCGATTATAACTGATCAATGGAGACAGCCTGTATGGGAAACCCAGGAGCCAAAGTGGATCATCCAGGAGCCCCTGGCCCAGTCTGCTGACCACATTATTAGGATCAACTGTCAGCAGCAACAAAATTGGCCAGAGGGTTGGCAAAGCGTCCCTCACCTTCCTGTGTCCTGGGGAGCAGAAAGTCAGTGCCTCATGACTGCCTAAAATATTTAGTCAGCAAACCAACAGGTCATCTTTTCCACTTTGAGTCCCGAGTAATTTGAGCAGGAGAAAAAAGATTCAAAATGTCTACTGGTTTTGACCTCTAATGTTGGGATAAAAATAGGCTCATGCTGCATCCATTGTGATTAATGCTGTGTAAAGGTAATTTAAGCAGGGCCTAATTTTCATCTCCATGTACTGTACATTTCCCTGTACCTCTGCTTATCTGAGAGGTCTCAGTAGCATCATTTGGGGCCTCTACTTCCACTGGGAGTCACCTTGCTCTGAAGTCACCTTGTTTGAGGTCAACTTGTTCTTCAGCATTTTTGTGAACCTGGACAAGGACAATGACCCTTAATAAGGGCTTGATTGGGTCACACATTATGTACTTCAGCCAAGGAGAAATTCCTGTGGGCGATATTTACTGACCCTTTGATGTCCAGTGGGTGCTGTCCTCAGTATGTTAAGTACAGTGTCTTGTCTAATCCTCATCTGACCTTAGGAGATAGGTGCTGGTGTCTCTACAGTATGGATGGGGCAATGGGCACATAGGGTTTAGGAATGTGCATTAATGTCATCCTATGATGACTGGGGGATGTTCAAGGCCAAAGAAACTTCAGCAAATAGAGAGCATGGCAAGAGCAATTTGAACATACCAGAGGTGCCAGGGTCATCAGATTGGTCCAACGATCTGTTTGGAGGAGAAGAAAGAAAGAGGGTTCATTTTGCTATGACCATAGGGCAGGTGGACTAAGGCCATCTGAGCTCGTGGAACCTGGAGAGGAAAGCTTCCAGGGTATGCATAAGACCCTTGAGCCCGACATCAAATTTCAAAAATAGATGTCATTTAACCATTTTAAGGTTTATTCCATGGAGATGTCGTGCAGAAAATAATTTCTAAAGGACAGTTTTAAAATGAGGGCCACTCTAAATGATGGCATTAACAGAAGACAGGTTTGAAGGCAAGTAAAAGATGATAGAGTACATACTGATTCCAAAAGGAGTCATAAAATAAATATCGGCACTTGGCAGACATATAGGGCTATTAATAAAGTGTTTGATTTCAGGGGGGCAGGTAAGATGGGCCTGTGGTTGGAGAATTAGATTTGGGCAGACAGGGAGATGGGAAGCTATTCTTATACCAGGTGGGTAAAACTATGGTGAGGCAAAGACAGGGAAGCGGTTAGAGGCAAGGTGGATCTTAGGGGTGATGGAGAACGAGGCTGAGTGAAGGGCAGCGAATGAGAATGGGACTTAGTTCCAAGGACACCGTGATAACTTCGGCCACCACCTCCTTCCCCACTGCCGTCACCACTCAGTCACTGACTCCATCAGTGTCACTGCTACCAGTACCACTGACGACACCACTGTGGCCACCACCACCATCAGCATCAGCACCAGCACCAGCAGACAAATGCGATTTCATTCATTATTTACATACTTTAGTATCTTTTGTTTGTTTTTCCTTGCCTAAAAGTTCTAACTAGGACTCCCTGTACTGTAAGGAATAGAATCAGTGGGCATAGGCATCCTTGTCTTTTTTCTGATCATCTCAGAGGAAAATATTTCAACTTTCCCCACCATGCATGCTGTCAACTCCGAGTCTGTCATATGTGCCTTTTGGTATATTTCTTTTATACCTAATTTGATCAGGGTTTTATCATGAAAGAAGATGATCTCCCAAAGATCACCACTTCTGTGGGGTTTTTACCCCTCTGAGGGTGATTTCAGTACTCAGGAGAGGCTCTAAGGAGTGAATTATATACATCTTGACGTACTGGTCTGAATTTTAGAAATTCTACAATCAAGATGGCTTCAGTAATCACTGTCATAGACTTCCCTACTTAGAATTCATCATCTTCTGTGTGTACAGAAAGAGGAAGCGTCTTCATCATTTCTAGCTTCATGCTAGGCTTCTGTATTCACAGAAATCTGTCTTGGAGACTTTGGGAGCTTTGACAGAAATAGAAGCTGATAAAAAGAATATTTAGCTCAGGGATTTAGGTGCAAAAACTGAGACCCAAGAATTTGCCATGCACATACCTAACTAAAGGTGAGTTGTTAAAACAGAATCTATGTCAAACACCTGGGAGAGACTACAGAGATATATATCTCTGAATGTTTAGGAGGTTTATCAGTCTTGTGTGAGAGAAGCTTCTGAGGAGAAGAGAAAATAAAGAAATGAACAACTCCCCGAGCAGTTTTCCTATACTATGGTTTTTAAAAATCATAATTTGTAAATAAGCAAATTTCAAAATAGCTGAACAGTTTAGAATCAAAGATGCTACAGGGCTACTATCAACGAAGTTCTGGTAGTGAAGTTAAAAATCAGTCAGATTCACCAAGAATCAGTTGATGTGCAACTTTTGGCAAGGTAATTTCTACAGAGAGACACACAGCTATCTGTGGGAAACACATTACCCATAGTATTTTCTAGGCTCGAAATGTTAAATAGTGGCAACCTTCCTTTTGAGTTGATTCTGGTGACCTTTTTAAGAGTAAGGCTGTAATTATGGCTTCAGTCATATGTTTATGTGTTGTTTCTTTGTCTAGAGGAAAATTTCAGGAAAACTCTGAGCTAATGGCTTCAGACGGTCTGGATACTTTGAGAGGGTTTTCTCCTTTGCTAAGCCAATAATTGAACAGGCCATAAATCTTTCTTTTATAATTCAGAAAATAAAGGATATTACTAATCTAATAATCTTTGGAAAAGAGAAGACAGTGGGTAAAAAAATAGAGATAGAGCCCTTGTTTTCAAGGCCTTGCTCTGTTGCTTGCCAGTTAGTCGACTGTAGACATGTCCCTTAACCCGCAGAGCCCTCGTTTCCTCATCTATAACAGAGGGATGATAACACTTGACACTATGAGGATTAAGATGCTGTACAAACGTCTGGAGATGACATAAATTCTAATACAGTGCCTGGCATAAAATAACTGCTCAATAAAATGACATAAACCAGACACAGAAGAACATGCAGAAAAATGTGAAGATTAAACTATTCACACAAAATGTCTTACATTTTCAAACAGGAAGAAATCAGAAATCCCACATGTAAGAAGAAAGAGGCTTTATTGCTAAGCGCGTAGTAAGACTTCTAAGAACTCTCTGCATTTCTAAACCCTTTCTGTCTTTGGAGAGCCCCCAGTGGGGTTTTCCTGGGAACAAAACGAGTTTTCTTTCCTCACACCTCGCAGCTGGAGAGAGCCAGAGTAGGTGAGCACTGGTTTCTCCTTGGTGTGGTTTTTCTTACTAACTGAGATTATGAGGCTCCTTATCCAAATGACCCATGTGGTGCTTAGATAATGTCACCTTCCCTGAGAGAAGAGCAAGTGGACATTTCAAGGCTTGGGACCCTTCAGGTCTGCTAAATGATAGTCAATCTCGAGCCTTCCAACTGGCTAGATTGGCTCCAGAGAAATAGGTCAGTCTAAGAAGTCTGCTGCCCATGAGTGAGTCCGGACACAGCAACTGGCTCTTCCAGCTCCTGCTCCCCTTCAAGATCAGTCATTCAGAACTCTCGTGGGCATCCTGTCTCTCTGTCTTCTATGTAAAACCTGCAGCAGCTAGGTGAGTATCTTAGTCACTTTCCTGACACTGGGACAAAATACCCTGATGCCTGTAACTCAAAGGAGAAGAGGATTATTTTGGTACAGAGTCAGTCTGTGGTTCACTGGCTCCAAGGCAGTAAGGATGTGGTGGGAGGGTATGGAGGATGAAAAGCCCCTCCCTTTGTGGTGGCCAGGAAGCAGAGAGGAGGAAAAGAGGAGCCAGGGACTAGAATACATCCTTCTCAGTGGTGTCCATGAGCACCTGCAACCACTTCTTATCTACTAAATGTATCCACCATGATGTAGCACCCCCATGGTCCAACTGCTTTGTACACACTCGAGCTTTTGGAGGACATCCTAGATCTAAGCAACACAGCGAGGCTCTTCTGCATGGGCTCTCAGTCCCCTTCTCTCCAACACACAGCTTCTGCACTAATTATCCTTTTCTGCCCATGCCATCCAAGCTCCCCAGTGGGTACCTCAGTGCCAGGGATCATTTTTTGCAGTTGTTCATTAATTTTCACTCCTTCCTGTCATCTGGCAACCCCCAATACCTATCAAGTACTGCTTGCAACACCCTGTTCTAAGAAGAGGTCTCTAGCTCCAGCCTGTGTTGAGTTCTGCCATCCAATCTCCTATCACATCCTTCAGAGTTGATTTCACCTCCATTCTCAAGTACCTTAAGTTGGAGAAGTCAGCAGCGTAGGATTTACATGACAAACAAACCAAGTACTTCTGTGAAGGAGTTGTCCAGACTGATAGATTCCAGTGCTCTTGACAATGGAGATGATTCCTAGAAAATGATTGACAAACCATAAGTAATAACAAGCACCTTAAATGGTTTATTCTGTGGCCATAATTGTCATCCCATGTAATTTGTATGCTGATATTTCATACCTCTAGAGAGCAAGGGTGTCCACTGTGTACATTTGTACCTTAAGCTCACAATAGGTGTTCACAATATTTGCTTTTCATAGTAGAATTTATTTCCTGTCCTTACAGTTATTGTGTATCCAATGTCAACAGTGGTAGCTAACAAAGACTTCGGAGTTGCTACGTGCTGATTCATTTAATCACCACAGCAATGCTCTGTATTGGATATTACTTTATCATTAAGTTACAGGAGGTCAGTTCAGGCTCCAGGTCAGAGCATGAGTAAATGATGGTTCAAACTCAGGCGTTCTGGCCCCAGAGCCAAGGATAGTGCTATCTTTTTATTACCATTGCAGGCTGTTTAAGCCCTTTCAAGGCCTGGTCTCCACTTTAAATTCTTTGCCTGCCAGCTTGCCTCTTCATTCGTCTCTTCCTTCCTGTTGTGTAGAACCATCAGTGGCTCTGTGGACACGTTTCTCCTGTTCATTCCTCAATAGATTTGCCAGAGAAGGTACAGCATGCCTAATGAGATCCAAGTTTCAGATACAACATGAATACTGTTTCAGTATAAATCATGTCCCAACTATTGCCTCGGACATATTTATCATGAAACTAGCATGCCTGTTATCTGAGATTAAAGCTAGTGAGGCATCCTGTAATTTCATTGGCTAAAACCAGGCAAATGTTTTTGAACATTACCATCCTGTAATTTCATTGGCTCCATCCATGTCTCTGATCCTTCTTCACTCAGAAACCTCCTTCTGCTTTGAAACTTTTAGTGCCTTCTCCACCAGGTGCTGTGCTTTTCATTCCTCAAAGTCCCACATGGAGTTCACCTCGCCAGTGTGTCTCTGCATTGTAAAATCTGTCATTAGCACTTCCAGTACCTACCTCCCAGACTAAATGCTAAGCTCACCTGTGGGTTGGGGGGAATCATGGCAGACTCTGTGACTCAACACCACCCAGGAGAACATCTGGTCTGGAGTAGGCACCTGGGATGGGATGGGAGTGAGAAATGGAGCTGGGGAGGCTGCTCCCTGTGTGCCCTCTGTTTCTGGGATTCCCTGAAATATTCTGGGATTCCCATGCCATGCTTCTGTCTCTCACTTTAAATGAAAGCTAACAAGCCAACCTCAGTGTGCAAACTACAGTAAGCTTTCTGTGGGTCTCCTATTTCATTTGGCTGCAAATGACCACAAATGGAGTGTCTTGGGATAACAATGTGTCCTCCCACAGTCCTAGAGGAAGTCCAGATTTGATGTGTCCCGAGGGTCCAGTGTCCTGAAGGTGCTAGAGAAGACTCTACGCCATGTCTTCCTCTCAGGTTCTGGAGATTGCTGATGTTACTAGCTTTTTGTTGGTTCGTAGAAGTATCAATCCAGTCTCTGCTTCATGGTCACACAGTGTTCGTGCTGTGTGACTTTACATAATCTACTTCTGTCTGTGTCTGCATCTTTCCCTCTCATTTGCCTCCCGGTGCATGACTCTCCTCCTTCTTCTCAAAGGACATCCATCATATCGGACTCAGAGCTCACCTATTCCAGTACGATCTTATTTTAGCTTACACTTTAGTTAGATCTCCAAAGATCCTACTTGAAAATAAGGGCACATTCACAGGCACCAAGGGGCAGGACTTCAACATACATTTTTGGGAACACAATTCAACCCACAGCTACCCTGGACAAAGCCACTAGCCCATTCTGTGCCTTAGTTCCTGTGTCTGTGAAGCGGGCATGGTCTTGTCTTCCCCATGGGGACTGGGAAGGGATTAAATGAGATAATGTGTAGTGTCCCCGGGGACTTCTGAGCCTATGACTTCTCTTCCACTGCCCATCATGCAAAGCCCTCCTGGCTGTTCACCGTGGTACAGGTGGGCGACAAAGGAAGCTCCAGCAGGCATACTCTGGGGCCACAGAGACCAAGTTCAATGCTCTATCATCCATGCCTGGATAACTCGCCTCCCTGTGGACAGATGGCGAGTTTCCACGAGGCCAGATCCCCTGCCTAACTCTCCATTCTGTATGGAGAACACAGGGGCCAGACTTGGTCAAGTGACTTTAATAATAAAAATTGGGGGTGATCTTAGGACACCGGGCAGAGATGCATGCTTTTGGGCTGGTTACTGTAGTCATGAGTGGTTAGTTTTTGCTGGTCAAAACAAATAAATAACATAAAAAGTGCCTAAAACTTATAGGGAATCAAATTTCTAAACCGCCTTCTCGTGGCTGACTTCTGAATCAGAGTTCAGTAATTAAAAGAAGAAAACACTAAAGTTGCACTTGGCAATGAAACATAAATCCTACCTCTGTCAAGGTCAAATACTGGTTGTGATTAACCGGAGAAGTCATGCTGCATCCTGGTTAAAACAATACTGAATTGTAACACTACACAGAGGATTCTGCAGCAACCCCTTCGCCCCACACCGCATCCCTCCCCCCAGCCCTCTTCTTTGCAGAAGTTCACAGTTGGAATCTGGCTCGGGGCGGGGTTTATTTATTTATTTATTTATTCAATCTGCAAGATGATTTCCATAGACTGCGGTTTGGCAGCCTGCACTGGAGCGATACTATAGCATTATCAGGGTGCCGACAGCTGCTCCAGCGTAAACAACCAGTGATGCATTGAGCTGGCAAGTCCATATGGGTTGGAAAATAAAATAAAAACATTTGTTATCATTTTTAGAGTTTTTTGAACACGACCGGTTTCAGCACAACTTTAATGCTTCGCATGGCTTTTTTTATTCCTCTCTTTTTTCAAATAAATAATTATAAACGGGAACATTTTGTTTTGCTGGGAAGAGTGGTTTGCTGTGTGGATGGATGGGGAGAGCCGCCTTGCTTTCCAGCAGCTGTGGCTCATCTCTGGTTCAGGTCTCATGATGGCTCTAAAGTTGGCGAAAGCCCTGTGCTGGATCCCTGCAGCCAGTGGAATCTTGGTCTGCTTAGTGTCTCCGACACCATGGAACAGTGGCCCTTGCCGGAAATCTTGGCATTGTGCTATCCCTGGAGACGCCAAAGAGGGCTGATAGAGTGCATGACTCCAAAAATGTAATATGGGTTCTTCCTGGAAAGCTAAGTCCAGGAAAGCAAAGTCCAGGATCATGTTTGGTGCAAGCAACTCTTCTGTTTTCATGCAGTAATAATAGCAATATTTAGTTACTCACAACCAACAATAACCATGGCAGTCAGCGGTGGCCTTTATGAACCATTTTCCTATTTACAGAAAGCACCTGGGGATGTGTAGTCCTACGTGGGGGTCTTCCTGTCAGTCTATTCCTGTCCCAGTTGGTAAAGATGTGGCCTTGGTTAGACCAGCTCCTGGCTTCAGGTTTTTCATAGTAACATGGGGCTGATGAGGGCTACTCCAGGGCTTCTCTCGGACTCCTTTTGATGACTGGTAATACAAATGGAAATTGGACACTCAAGGAGTCATCCCTACTGTGTGCTCCCTTTGCTTTAGGGGAGAGGTCATTGGCTATGGTAATGATACTGTTTCTTTCACCTGATTGAAAATTTTGAAGTGTGGGTTTACACTTCAGCTTTATAAAACAGAAAAGGAATGGGTAATTTCAGAAGGAATGCAGTTTCATGTGGAAGGTATACAAACTCTGAGCACACAGACCTTGTTTTTCCCTTCCCCCTGAATCCTCAGTGCCTGGCAGAGTGCCAGCACATAGTAAAGGCTCAGTAAACCTGAGCTGAATGATAAACAGTTGTGAAATCTGGGGTTAGAAAATGGATAATGGTGTAGATATTGGACAGCAGTGCGCTGGTAAATTGGCTTTCTGGAAAGGAAGTTAAATCTTGATCTGTAGTGATCGCTGATTTGCATGTTGCAAATACTCACACCTGGCTGATTTCACTCTGCTATAAGAAGTTCCCGGATGCTAAGCAGGAGAGCGATATGCCCAGTCAGTTCCGGTCGTAAAATGGGAAGTGCAGCCTCATCTCCTTTTCTGGGAAGAAAGGGCTAGAAACTTCCAGATTGCCTGGGGTGATACCATCTTCATTCTTTAGACAATGTTGGAAAAGCTCCCTTAATTTGAGCAGAGGTAAGAGAAAGTTGTGCTTCTAGATGGTGGCGGTGGCTGGGAGAACCTACTGGGAGACCCACTGGCTGACCACTGATTGGGCCCATGCTGCAGTAGAAAGGGGTCCTCTCACCCTCTCCATGGTGACAGCCCATGACCCTGCCTTCTCCTCTTTATGCCTCCAGGGACTGATACTTAATGAAGCTACATTAAGTGGGACATACCAGGTGACACCTTTGCAATTTCCCAGGCTTTACAAAAGGCCCCAGGTTTTTGTTTTCTTTCCAAGATTCATTTCCTACCAGTGAGAACTACTATTTCCTAGCCTCTCTGGCAAAATCACAAGGAGTGGCATCAGCACATCTTCGTACAGTAGGCGAATATATTTGGAATGCTTATTTCTGAGAGCTGTTGAAGATGCCTAGCAATTTTACACCGCCCAGAAGGATTGACAATACGTTTAGGAATGGCAAATGGAACCACTGTTCTGTTTCTCTCTTGGTAAATAAATAACTGCAAAACCCATGCTTCAATACTAGAGCGTCAAATCCATGCGCCCAGTTGATTAACACTGAAAATGTCTTTGTGAAGGCAATACATTTCGAAGAGTTCCAGGGCTCACCCAGAAATTGACACTCGAGGCTTATTTTAATGTAGCACAAATCAAAGCAAAGGACGTGAAAAGAGCTCTCGTCCTCCTAGAAGCTCCCACTTATTTCTACGTCAGGGGAATTATTTTCCAAGCTCTTTACCAAAATCTGCAAGATGGACCAATTCAACTCAGGCCGCCTCTCCCACCTGAAAACCTCAGGTCCTTCGGGAGCCCAAGAGGACTTAGGGGCTGGCGCAAGGTCCAGAGATCTTGTTATTGAAGGATTTGCATCGTAATGAGCAATTTCCTGTCTCACCACTGAATTCCAGTGTTTATGTTGGGGCACTTTTAGATGGAAATTTGGAAGGCAAACTCTACCACCGCACTTGTGTGAATTGGAGGCCTGTTTTCTGTCCTGGCAATGGTATCTGCTGACTGCTCCTGACAACAAAATAATATATATGAACCACGCAAGAAGAAAAGTAAGACATAGAAAAGATGGAGGAGAAGGGCCATAGGAGAAGAAAGACAGGAAAGCCAGAAGTGTTAGGAAGTGCTTTGCTCCTAATAAACCAGGTTTGCATGAATGGTTTCCTGATCTTCTATGTGTCTTCTTTTTCTTTATCTGGCTACAGCTGACTCAAACTTAGACCTCAGCTGAATTGTCACGTGCTTGGAGAAGTCTTTCATACACCTTGGGACTAGGCCAGGTCTCCCCACTACATTCTGATGAAACCCTTTTCTTTGCAACGCACGTCACGACTGTAATGATTATAATTAGATCCTCACGTATGTGATTATTTGTTACATGCTCGTCTGCCCCATAGTTCAAAAGGTTTTAAGCAAAATTCCAAAATCCTGTGCTATCCTGGACTCAGGACAGGCACACTGAAGCAGGATGGATGCCAGAGGGAGCCTGTGTCAGTCGCGGGCCCTGGCTGACTCAGCCTGGTCCAACTTACACATCTCACACCCAACTTCAGTACCATTTTCCAGGGCCCAAGATGGGCATCGATTGTTGAAGACAGACCCCAGCAGGACAGAAGCACAGCATGGACAAGACCTATTCTCCAACACTAGGGTCCCTGGTCCTAACCCCTGCCACTCTAGGCTGGTCCTTTCTGCAGAGGGGGAGGGGAGGATGGGGGTTCCAGAGAGACAGGCCAGTGAAATGGCAGGAAGGGTAATCACGACAGAAAAGATTTGCCCCTGCCTTCTCCTCCTTTCTTCTTGCATTAAGGACAAGTGTCACTTGACCATGTCAGCACTATGGGGAACATGATGAGACATCACTTTTTCCAGGGCTGTGCCCAGCTCCTCCGTGCAGGAGGAGCAGCTGTCCCTCTGAGTTAGCCCCAGAAGTGTCCCTCGGACCTCTGGCTGCAGGGAAGCCCTGCCAATCATCTGCCATCCATTCCTTCATTCATTCCCCACATATTTTAGGGGGTCCATTGGGCTAGGAGGACCAAGGGCAGATTTGAGTGCATTTTGTCCCATGACCGGCTATTGCAGCTTCATGGGGACAAAGAACTTTCTGTGTACAAATCCAGAGACCACCTTTGGACCTGAGCTGAGGGAGGGAGGACTGGCATTCTCAGACAAGGAAACAGCATACACAAGCATATTCCCAAAACACCACAAACCCTCTGCAGCAATGCTTTTTCTATATCTTTACAATGTAATTAATAGACTATTAAATCCCAAGAACCATTTCCATCTAGATTGGGTGCTTGCTAAAATGCAGATCCTGCAGCCCCATCCTATACTAACCATTTTCAATCTTCAAGGGCTGGGCCTAGGGACCTGCATGCTATCATCCCAACTTACTATTGTGCTTCTTTAAACTGGAGAACAGCTGAACCAGTGCTAAAGGCTACAGACTTTGGAGTCACTCAAACCTGAGTTCAAATCTCAGGAGAGGCCATATTCAAGCATGCAATAAAGATTCTCATCTATGCTGTCCTTTGTTGTCTGAACTGTTGTTCTCTCCTTGTCCTGAGGAACTTCTATTGATAACTTCAAAACTTACAAGTGTCTCCTCCAGGACCTATCTTATTTATTTCTGTCAAGAACTGCAGACTAAGGTTGACAGCCAGATCCAGTTGGCTATGGTTAGGACACAGTTACCACAATTCATTCTTCTATCATTGATGGCTGATTTTATGCCACAGCAGCAGAGCTGAGTAGTTGTGATGGAACTCGTGCAGTCAGCAAAGCCTAAAGTGTTTATTCTCTGGATCATTATAGAAAAGTCTTTGTGGATCCCTAACCTACCATCCTATATGTAGAGATTACCATGTTGTATGCTATGTAGTAGGAGCTCAATAAACATTTTGCTCAAGTGGATCTGTGTGTCAGGGGACAAGTCATGACTCCATGACTGTCACTGGTAGGACAATTTGTTTTTCCCTAAGGACAACCTCCTTCAGGTCAAAGAGTCTCAGACACACTCATAGGTGGCCACTTGTGTCAAGTGTACTAAATGGCAGAGGCTTGGGCACAGGGTGGAGCTTAGCTAGGCTTAGATACCTCTACCAACTTCCTCTTTCTGTGTCTTCTGAAAACAGCAAGTGATGGTGGGTGTCAAGTACCCTGGAGAGCTTTCCCAGGCTGATCCCATTCAACCCCCAGCTCCTCACATGCTCAGCCTGGGCAGGTGGTCAGGCTCACCACACTGCACTGATGGTTGTCCTCAGGGTTCAGGTTTGGAGGTCTTCTCTCTTCCAAAAGATCACCTTGCTTCCTGTGGGCCTCCCAACACAGTTGTGCGTGCAAGGCAGACTGTCCACCACCATGGCGTCATGATGGAGAAGCCAAACCAGGAAACGGTAAGAGTGTATAGCCAGAAAGTCCTGTTTGAATTAAAAATAAAATTGGAAATTGATTCCAGAAGCTGGGAAATGTGTGCTACTCTCAAGGAGAATCTCTCTTCAGCCACCAGTGATCATTTAGGTCACTGCAGAAATAAACGTGGAGCTATCTTCTTGCAAAAGCTCGAAAACCTCGCCCTGAGCTCAGACTGATGGTCTGGAAGCAGCAAGCCCGTTCCTATTTCCTGCCTCTGTCTCAGCATCCGGTGAAGACTGAGCAGGACAGATGGGTACCAGAGCTTGAATATCATTTTCAAAATATGCCTGAATCCCTATGTTGGTGGCACATGGAGGCAGGGCCTTTCGGAGGTATTGGTGTAGAGAGGGTCATGGAGATAGGACCTCTGTGATGAGACTGAGCGCTTCCTAAGAAGAGACACAGGGAACTGAGCTGGCACTGTTCCTTTGTATCACCATGTGATCCCCACTCCATTTTTGTGTTACAAGAAGTCCCTCTCCATCATCACGGGATCACACTTTTGGCTTGCTTATTCTCCAGAACCATGAGCTCAATAAATCTTTCTTCTCCATGAATAACTTAGTCTTTGGTATTCAATCATAGTACCAGAAAATGGGCTACAACCATAGGGTGGGGGAACTATAGTAATATTGTCCTGAGCCATGTGAAATATACTCACTGTCAAAACTCTACTATAAAGCAAGACTCTGTGTATCAAGGAGGATGTTCATCCTTGAGTATAAGAGCTTTGAGGAGGAGACAAAGAGGGACAAGAAAACCAATGGAGGACAGATCTGTGGCCAGCAGGGTCATCCAGGGTTTAGGATCTGTTTGCATTTTCAGGCAATCAAGTTGCTCCCTTGGAAAACAAATCAAAACAAAAAACTCATGAAAGAGAACTTTGGGACTGTTTCAGAAAAGGGCAAGAATGATGTGGTCAATGTTTTGGAAGCTATGAAGAGTATTGTAAGGAAGATTAATAGCAATGTGGTTTTCTTTTTTCCCCAACACATCTAGTACTTAGAAGTAGAATATTTGTTATCGTGATGTGCCTAGGATCTCAAGATGAGATCTCACTGGGTCAGGGTATCTCTAGATCCACTGTGAGTATCCTGAGAAGAAGAGGAGAGGACAGAAGAAGGCGTGGAGTCAAGAGGGCTGTGGGGAGATGGCGACAGGGACTAGAGCTGGGCTACCACAAACCAGAGAATGCCAGGGCCATTAGAAGCTGGAAGAGACAGAGACGGCTGGCTTCTCTGCTAGAGTTTCAGAGGAGACCTGGCGTGCTGGCACTTTTGACTTCCTTTCAGGCTTAACGCTCCAAGTTTGTGGTAATTTGCTGTGGCAGCCTGGAGCCCTGGCACCCATGTCAAACCCCAACTTATCACTGGTGCCCACACATGCACCCGTTTGGGGGTCTAGCTAGGGGCCAGTACCCGATGTTCCTGCATTTGTACTCCTGGGCCTATGCAGGGTGAATCACACAGGGCCAGCCTGTCCTGGAAAAACTTGTAGACCTCGGTGGCAGCAAGGATATTTAAAAGAAGAAGAGTAAAAAAAATCTGAATGAGGAATGTAAAAGAAACAGGGAGCCAGAGAATGGCAGGGCTAGGCCTACCTTTCCCTGAAGGCGCGCCCAGCATTTCACAGGTAGCTCGGTGGCACTTCCTGGCAATGTTTTACAAGTTTGTCTTGGCAGCCACTGAGTCCTTTGCTTTCTTCTGTGGCTGTTGAGCCCCAGGCTGCTCTTCTTTCCTGCTGAGCAGGAGCCCAGCCCTGTGGCCGCCTTCCCCTCCTCCCCCAGCCGCACCCCCTCCCCTCCCTATGTTTTGTGGTCCCTGGTCCCTTCTTCACCCTGGCCAACCTTCGTCTTTCTGGAACAAATCCTGTACTTTTCTCTGTCTAAAGGGTTTTAGAGCTGCTCACTAGAGCAAAAACAGAGTCGCAAACCTGGCACACTGTCCTAACAGCCCACAGTTACCGACAGCTTAGAACAGGCCAGAGCGTCCCTCCTGTGGTCTCTTCCCATGGCGACTCCTGAGTCCGTGGTCTCCTTGCTACAGCAGTTTCCTGAGCTGGAAGATCGGGGGGAGGCGGTAGGAAGGTAAGGAAACTGCTTGCTGTTAGGAAGAGAAAGGGGGTGCACTTTGGAATACTGAAATCAAGCTAATTAACAAATCCATTCTCTTAAATGCTGATCAATTTTGTAGTTGGTGAAGCAATTAAAATCTACTGGTTTAGCCATTTTGAAAAACACACTACACTATTACTTATTATGGTCACCTTCAGCAAAGTTTATTCCTCTCACTGAATTGAAATTTTGTACCTTTAGATCAGGATCTCTCTTTTCCTGTTGGCCCAACTCTCACGTCCTCTGGTAATTACTCTTTTATTCGCTGTTTCTATGAGTTTGACATTTTTAGATTTCAGATTGAAATGGAATCATAGAGTATCCAGTTTTTCTGTGTCTTGTTTATTTCACTTAACATAATTCCCTGTAGGTTTACACATGTTGAGGCAAACAACTGACGACTTGCCTTCTTGTTTAATACTGAATTATATTCCACCATGCAAATATCTATACCGCAATTTCTTTGTCCTCCTGATGATTAACGCATGTTGGTGTTGTAGCCTGGCTACCAGGACTCGCTCTGCAATCCACATGAAAATGCAGGTACTCTGTGACACTGATTTCAATTCCTTTGGGTGTCTACCAAGAAGTGGGACCTCTTTTATTTTTGAGGGTGATTTAACTCCAACCTCTCGGCTTCTTCCCTAAAAATCTGATTGATGTGAAGTGATTACCTCCAAGCCAAATCAACCCCATTGGACTTTTATTGAAAAGACATCGATTATACATGGTGGTGGAGGTGGGGGTGGTAAATGCTTCCCCGGGATTCTGCAACAGTAGAAGCTCTCTTGCTAGCAGATGTTTTCTTTAGAAGGCATCCCAGGTAACAAGTATTCCTTAAAATCTAAAGTCTCCATGTGCAGACACTTGCAGGAAATTCGGGCCTGAAAGTGTCATGACTACTGGACTTCAGAGCCCCTGTTGCCTGGTATACTCGGGGACTCTAAAGTGGGACCATGCATATCATGCTGTTATTTGATAACAGAGTCCTCTGTTTATGAAAGGATCTAGATTCAAGAAAACGCACCCAAGAAACACTAGCTTTGTTCCTTCTTTTGCATTAAGCATTTTCTCTTCTGTGACTTAGGGAGACATGTCCATTGCATCTTGCTGGGGAGTTCATTATTTCTGAAGCCTGATCTGTGTAAATATCAAATCACTTACAAGACATGGCAGGCCTTCCTGCTGATGAAATCTGCAAAGACTTCATCTTTCCCGTAATCACCCAAATGAGTCTTGAAGTGTGGGCCTTTAGCTGCTAGAAAATAGGGAACAGAGTCAGGTCTCGCCCTATCTCGAATTATATGTGACAGCTTCTGCTCAGTTTCAGTGACAAGAAATGTGTCAAGCTAAAAATATTCTAAGCAGATGTAAATCTTGGAGATGTGACTGCAACACACCCATGCCTGGCATTTGTTCTACTTGGGGCGCCTCTTGAGGCACAGTTCTGCAATCCCAGGCACCCGCAGCATGCTCCCTGTGCCTGCATGTCGGACTCTGTGGAGCTGCTGGTGGAGAGCATCCCTGCATTGCCCAGGTACCACGGCTCCTGACAGCCACCGAGCGAATGGGAAGAAATAAATGCCATCATAGGATAGGCCTGAGTTTCTCTTATGAAAATCTGTGGGCATTTATTATCTTTCCTCCAGGGTTCCATATTATTGTCAAAGACTTGGTTCTGTCCAGCGTTGGAAAGACACATTTCCCCCACAGACCCTGTGGGACAGGTAGGCTTCCTCCTAGCCCAGGAAAATCAGCAGCCTATGGGAAATGGTGCAAGTTTTCCTCCATGCAAAGCAGCACACACAGCACTCTCCTGGGAGACAGACTGGCCATCCAGAGGCTGCTCTCATAAGGAGTCTCTTGGCACATCCACAGGAGATGAAACTAATAGCTACATTTTACAGAATGAAAATAAAGCATGTTTCATCAAATGCATCTTGTGATCTAAGCATAACAGGCAAATGTGGCTGCTTTTGTTTTTGTTCTGTGGTGTTAAAACTTTGGGATGCTGTCTTAGTGTGTGATCAATATGGCACCTCAGTGCATTGAGACATGTGTTTGCACTTTGGAGAAGTTGACATGAAGTTTTGCATCTTTTCCTTTCATTTTGGAGTCTTCTAAAAACTTGAAAATGTGTTTGAGATTCAACCTGGAAAAGCTGAGGGACTGTGAACCCAAGTTTTCCTGAAAATTACCTTCTGTGTACTTCCTTAGGAAGAGAAAGGAGCCACAGTGACTGAAAGCCTCTCTTAAATGGATGCAAGACTTGAGAGGGAGATTGACAGCTGGCATATAGAATTGAGATGACTGCCCAGGCGAGACACAGAACCTCTGAGGACTGCATGCTGATCATTTAGGAGGAGATCCTGAGTACAGGGCCCTGGAGTAATCATCCGCAGTTAAAACTCAGAATGGACTCAGCACATTCCACTGGGGAAGCCCAGACTTGAGATCAGTCATGACAAAATCCAGCTTCTGGGTCTGGTATTTACAGGTCTGTATTCATTTCTATAATTTTCATTTCATCACCTTTAAACTAGGCATGAAAGGTACCAGACAGACAGCATCGCTGTCAGCTGCGCATGACAATGCATATGCACACAGTCTGTAGCTGGTGGTCACTGAAAGGTGACTTCCATTGCTACCAACAATGGTAAAACCAGCTGGGACAATGGGCAGCCTATCTTCTGCATCCTGGCTGAGTTCACAGGCTCTGTCTTTGAGTGTGAAAGGCTGTGTCAGGAAGAGCGATGGCTTTGCAGGCTGAATCAAGACTTGGCCACATGCATTCCCTGAGTAGAGCCCCGACCTATGAGTCACACAGCCTTCCCCATGTGGACGCCACAGCAAATCACTTTTCCCATTAGGAACAACCAGACACGCTCTGGTGGGGTGATGGAAAGTAATTAGGAACGTAAATGATCTAACCAGACACAGTTCCACCAGGGTTTAACCCTGGTTTTCTTTTTCACGCAGTAACCACACAGTGTCCTGAGAGGCCATGGAGAGAGCTTATTACAGGGAATCATGCAATCCATGTGCCAGAGGAACCACAGGCCGGGTGCAGCCCGGGCCACAGCACATCTGGCTTTATTTTGGGCAGTGGTGACACTCGGAACATGGGTTACTGTCCTCCCTTAAGTATGGGGTGTCCCAGATTCAGGAGCAAATGGCTTGCAGCCCGTGTTTGCCCTTTTCCAAGCCAGACTCAGAGGTTCCCACTGTAAATGATAAGCCCGCAGTATTGTTCAGCAATCACAGCACTGGAATTCTCCTTGCCGCGATGCTTACAGCTCGAAACCCAGCATTTCAGGCACTGGTCTGGAAAGGCCAGGAAGGTTCTATGTGTTTCATGACGGCCTTTGCTGTTGCTCTTTAGGCCACTACAGCCACAACTTCTAACTCTGCCAGCACCATGAACCACTCGCCCTTTGCTCTTTGCCAAGCACTGAGCCATCCACTCCACATACATTTTCCCCTTTCAACCCTGGGAGGTCATACTGATGTTATTCCCTTTTCCTGGATGCAGGAACTGGAATGCAGAGGTTAAGGTGATGTCCTCAAGGTCACACAGCTAATACAAGGCAAGGTCAGACTGTAAACCCAGTTCCTAGGGCTCCAAGACCAAGTGTGTCACCTGGCCTCGAAGGTAACAAACACCGGAGTATTGAACTGGTTTTGCTAATGATACTTCTGGGAAATCCATCCAAAGCTGTGCACTGATATTTAAAAGCAATGAGAAGAAGATGGTACCAATGGATAAAAAGGTCGAGCATCTTGGTATAGTGAGAGAATCTTGGCATCTGCTGCCATTAATCGCCTTTTTAAAATTAGTAGCCCCAGACAGAGTGAAGTACATAAAGTATGCTCACCCCAAGCGGATGCTTCCATGGTGTTAGGTTCCCATGTGTCCATCCATATGAAAAAGAAGGGGAACATCACCACTGTCCCAAAGGCCTCTTCTCAGCCTAGTAACCCCAATATTCAAACTTCCACCATCACTGATTAGTTTGTCTTCTATGTATACACGTATACATATACAAACATACATACATATACATACACATATGTACATATATACACACATATGGAATTTCTGAGTTCGTATGGTATTAGGGATTGAATTGAAACCAGGCACATCCTACTGACCCTTCACCCTCTCTGAATTGCTAATTTATCCAGGCCAGGCTTAAACTTGTGATCTTTCTGCCTCATCCTCCCAGAGTATTGAGATCAGAGGTGTACGCACCACAGCCAGCCATAGGTACTCTGGTTTTGGCACCCAACAAAATATCTGTGAAATTCTTCTGAACTAATTAGAAATGCATAGTAATGGTATAACAATAGTCTGTACCTTTTTATCACAACATAGTATTCCATTGTATGGAGACAGCACGTATTTTTTTTTAAGCTGAGTATATCCCTCATAAACTTTCTTACCTAAGTCTTTGCGAGCATGCACACACTTTCATGGATATATATTCCGAAGGATAGAGTTGCTGGGTTATAGTGCAAGTGTATGATTCATTTTAAAAACAGTTGAACCCAGTTTCTGCAGTGTTTTTACTAGTTTACATTCTCATAAAAAATCTGTGAGTGTTCCCCTTTCACATCCTTGCCAACACTTGGTGATGTTCTGATGTTTGTTTCTGGACTCTTGTGCTTCCTTCTCTTTACACAAAGAGGCCTGAATCGGATTTATGAAAGAAAGCATAACCAGCCCAGGCTTCGTTTTTGCTTTTTGTGCGAAAGAGGATGGTGACTTTTACACTCTGTCATCGAACAGGGAGGAAAAGAGAGAGGAGTAAAAAAGCGAACAGTGAAAGGAAACCACCTCCAACTCAGGATGCAAAAGGGTGCGAAGATCATTATGGGCCGCTTACAAGCAGAGCTTTAGTTCATGCGTGCTTAATTCCAGGTATATCACAGCCCCCAAGTCATACTATATGAAGAGACGAGTTCGATGACTGCTTCTGTGCCATGCACTTAACGAGCTGCTGCATGTGCTCAGACTTCCCCGAGTCATCAGATGGCAAATGTTTTATTTAGCCTGAAACATTAAACATTCATTGAGCTGCTCCGTGGCTTACTCATTTATTCTTTCTTTCATTCATTCATAACCCAAACATTTATTAAGCATCTACCATAGACCAGGGACTGTAGACCTCAGGTCAGGGCACCAGGTGACAGCAGCATATAGGTGACGCTTAGGACAGAATTTGAAAAGCAAGTAGGATGCAGCTTGCTGTAGTAAATGATAAGGGGAGGCAATGTTTCCTTTCCCTTTCCTTTCATCCTGTTTTGCTTGGTTTCTTCCCTTTTTCTTTGTTGTGCTTGGAATTGAACTCAGAGCCTCAGACTGAACTACAACCCCAGTCTTCTTTCAAACTTTTAAAATTTTGCACAATGTCTCACTAAGTTGCTTAGTTACTCAGGCCTGGTTCGAACTCAAATCCTCCTGCCTCAGCCTCCAGAAGTGCTGGGACTACAGATGTGCACCATCACACCTGGCTTGCAATGTTTCATTTTTCAACTATTCACTAAGCACTGCATGAGGGATCCCTGTGTATACACGTTGCTTATGTTTGTCACATACCAGAGGGTATGTGTTGGCTCTGAAATCCTCCCTATTTTCTTTTCTTTTCTTTCTTTCTTTCTTTCTTTCTTTCTTTCTTTCTTTCTTTCTTTCTTTCTTTCTTTTCTTTCTTTCTTTCTTTCTTTTTTTCTTTCTTTCTTTTTTTCTTTTTTTCTTTCTTTCTTTTTTTCTTTCTTTCTTTCTTTCTTTCTTTCTTTCTTTCTTTCTTTCTTTCTTTCTTTCTTTCTTTTTGTCTTTTTCGTTTTTATCGGTACCAGGGATCGAACTCACGACCTCCTGCTTGCAAGGCAGGTGCTTATGCTGCTGAGCTAAATCCCCAGCCCCAAATCCTCCCTATTTTCAAACTCTCACCAGGCTACCAGGATTTGAACACATGTTCATGGAAAGTCAAGGCACATTAACCGTGCTGTGGCCACAGCTGGACCCTCCATTGGTATTAAAGCCTTGGATAGGAAAGGATGTCCAGTGGAAACATTTAGGAGATTCATTTCTGCAATGATAAAATAAGGGTGGTGGTGGGGTGGTGATAGCATGCTCAGTGTTGTTCGAGATGCTCCAGGAGCCGAGTAAACCAAGACAAGCACCCTTTCCTTTCCTATTTTAAGGGTGAGCAATTGGGGTGCAGACAATGCCTTTGCACAATGTCCTTGCTTATCTGCTTGCTTGCTTTGGAGACTGAACTCACACCCCTTTCACTGAACATCCCCAGCTCTTCCTTCGTAATTAATTTTTATTTGGAAACAGGGTTGCCCAGGCTGGGCTCAGCCTTGTGATCCTCCTTCCTCAGCCTCCCAGGGTGCTGAGATTCCACACTCTGTGTGTCATCATCCTCAGCTCTAGTCATTTTACATGTAGGAGGAGCGAAATCTGAGTGCAGAGCTCTAACGTTAAATTTCCTGGGCCAGGAGTCACCAGCCTGTGTCACCTGCCTAAGAGACAGAAGTTCATCAGAAAGAGACATCTGTGTCCCCTGCATCAGTGTTTTGGGTCCTGCAGGGTGTCAAGATGCGTGACTGCATTCTCAGTGATAGTTCAAAACTCACGGGCTTAGCCACGACCTACGTGAGACACAAAGGCACGTTTCAACTCTGTGATCCCTTAAACCCCTCGCATTCCAGAAGAATGAGGTTGTCTCTATTTTGTGTGATGTCAGGATTTCCTTGCTGGGCTGTGTCCACTCTGGTGGGGTTCCTTTGTCCTGGGAATCAAGTGACTTAGCCTCTTTAGACAAGTTGGGCACAGTGCCCCGGCTCTCACACGGTCACTGGATGTGGCATGTCAGGGGTGAGGGGGGCCCCCGCAGCCCCTCTCCTCTGCAGGGGGATTCTGGATGGCAGGGCTTCTCTGTGACATGGGGCATGAGCACCTTTTGAAATTATTTTGCTCCTCAGCACATGAAACCGTGTATTAGATGTCTTTTGTTTCAAAGTGACGCCATGGTCTCCTTTTTTTGTCTTCCAGCTGACTGTGTATCTACCATGCACCACCATGTAAGGAAAGCATGGGATTCCCTGAGGTTTGGCATCGTCAGTAGCAAACAGGAGCATCACACAAGTACTGCACATCCTCCATGGAATTTTCCAGAAAGGGTACCTGAGTACTGAACAAAATCATCTGCTTAGAGGTGTTGTGAGCTTTCAAATGTCAAAGCACAGCTCTTTTTTCCCCACTACATTTTCCCCTCACTAATAATTTAAGAACCAACACTCATCCCCATCCTGCCCTGGATTAAGAAATGATTCTTTCCAAGGCTTTCTGGATGTCTCTTGATCTAAATTCTAATAAGTAATGTCCCACTTGGCGCAAGTGGGGACCGGTGTAAAGGACAGGCTCTTGGATGACTCATGGCTCTTCTTATGCCTCATTTTTGTGGTGTGCTCATGAGAGCTGCCTTCTGGTAGCAGCAACGACTCAGACACAGAATGCAAACCAAACAAATAATCCATTTCCAAGGTTTGCTTACAGAGAGAGGGATCTATTTATGAAACATGTATTGTTCAGGTTCAGGAGAAAATCATGTAATCATTGCTAGGGAAAAAGCATGGAAAGTGCTTTATTTTGCATAAAAATCCCCTTGCTCTTTGATTTATGTGGCTGAGTGTTGCAGGCTGGGGGAGCATGGGTCTTAGTAGCTCACTAAAGGAAGATGGAATCAAAAATGCAGAGAGAACCTCTGGTCACAATAAAACAGTGGTAGTTATTAACCTGGCATGGCAAGGAGTGGAGAGGGGTATCATGGGCATAATAGAAAGATAGAAATGTACTTTGCTGGGGGGGGGGGCTCTTAGAGAAGAAAGATTGACCTGAGGCTGTGCATTGCTACTGGGAGCAGACAAATCACTTCCTGCAATTAATATTTGAGAACTCAGCTAGGTTCTTCTGAACTTATGCAGGGTGTGTGGGATCCCATCATTGATTTCATTTACCAGTTCTCTAGACACTGCAAAGCAGCTGTCTTTCCCCACTCTGCCTGGGAATGTTTTATTGCAGGCAGCCTCTGTTTATGAAATGCCCTGTGGGCTTATCTCCCACTTAAAAGGTATCTTCTCCCAGGGCATCACGGTGGGAGGAAATGAACATATCTTTCAGTTGAGGCATCTTTTTGATCACTGAATTCCCACTGTTATATCCCAGGAAAGGCCTTGCTAAGCTTCAATACATCCAGAGATGAGGAGATAAAAACTTCCCAAGCAGCGTTTCCCACTGACAAATAGCTGACTGCAAGAGATCTCTCATGTTGGACCAATATTTGGACATGGTCTTAGTTACTTTCTGCATTACTGAGACACAATACCTGACACCCAAAGTTAAAAGGAGCAATGTTTATTTAGCTTACAGTTTGTAGAGGGTTTAGTCTATAATCAGCTGGGACCAAGGCAGAGGGACAACAGTTTATGGCAGCAGAAGAGATCAAAGCAACAAGGGAGAGAGCAAGATAAAACTCTTTCCGTTGCTTATTTCACATGCAGTCTACTGGTTAGAGTGGTGCCAGTCCAATCAGTGGATGGATCCAGCAATGACCTACCCTCAATCCTAGCATTTTTAATTCCAACATTGCACTACAAATCAATCACACACTCTCGATTGACTACCTCAAAAAAATAAACCTTATGGCTGCATGAAGCTTTGGGGGGACATCCAGACACAAACTGTAACAGGCCTCTTCTAACTCCCAGTTTTGACTCGTCCTCTGCCCTGAGGACTACACATTGTATTCAGCTCTATGTGTAGCACTGTGATAAATGGGTGTAGTCCGGGAAAGACGACAGAGTTTGCATCACAGCTTTGTCATGAGTTGCATGCAGAGCAAGTAGGAAGTAGGAGTATATTCATACCCACCATTGTCTGTATCAGTCAGGATGTGTTGTGTTTTGCTGCAGTAACTGACTCAGTCTCAGTAGCTTCAGATGATAGAGGATCATTTGTGTTCACAACTCATTTTCATGCACAGTGGGTATAGGGAAGCTCTGACCTACCACATCTGCTCTCAGCATCCAGCTGTTGAAGACTCTATTGATATTCACATCCAGCCTGAAAGTACATCCATCATTTGTGTTTTCATTGTGTTAATGAAAGAAAGCCACACAGCTATGACTGATACGTCTCTAGAAGGATAAGAGAGCCAGAAAATGCAGTGGACATGCTGACCTCACAGGCTTGCTTTGTAGATCTAATGATTTAAGGCACGCATGCTCCACAGTGAGCCTGCCACTGCCAAGAGGTATTCGTACAGGAGAATCAGACTGCTGAAAGGACTCTCTAAATTAGACACTTAGCACCTCCTACCGTTCCTCCTGTTACTTTATCTTTAATTTTTTATTTGGTTTGCCTCCTCTAAAACTATCACCCCAAAATTCCTAATAGTGCATGATCCACCAGGAGCCAACACAATATCCAAGCTGAAGATCAGTGTAAAAAATTTGGATATGTTGTGTACGTGCACAAATTCAACAGGATGGATGTGATTGTCATGAACACCACATGGGGGCTAATAAAGATTAGAGAAGAAAAAATGTCCTAAAATCAATCTCTCTTCCTCTTCTTCTTCTTCTTCTTCTTCTTCTTCTTCTTCTTCTTCTTCTTCTTCTTCTTCTTCTCCTTCTCCTTCTCCTCCTCCTCCTCCTCCTCCTCCTCCTCCTCCTCCTCCTCCTCCTCCTCCTTCTTCTTCTTCTTCTTCTTCTTCTTCTTCTTCTTCTTCTTCTTCTTCTTCTTCTTCTTTCTTCCTTCCCCTCTCTTTTTCCCCTTCCTTTCTTTTTCTTTTTGTCTTTCTTTCTTTCTCTCATTCTTTGTCTCACAATTAGAATCCATTGCCAAATTGACTGCCAGTTAAAGTCCCTCCATCTCCTCCATGTTTTTTCTGTAAAGTTGTTCTTCCCATATCCCATCCTGGAACCATTAGCATTGGAGTCACAGGGATGAACTTTCACGTTGCTTCCCATTAAGCAGCCTCTGTTTGATGTGGCTCATCCTTTCCACTCAGTGACAATTACTTCATCTTTCTCATCTGACATTCAACAAACACGTGAAACAGCAGAGGTGTTAAAAACATCTGTCCTGACTATAAAGTCTGACTAATGGCCAAGGCTTAAAAACAATTGCCTCATAATTTTGGAGGACATTTTTACTTAGTGTTTAACAGCTTTATTTAGGTAGAATCGATGAGCAATACACTGCATGTATTTAAAGCGTGTAGTCTTGATAAGTTTTGACATTTGTGTTACTCATGAAACCACCACTAAAATCAAGACAGTGAACACATCTATCACTGCCAAAGTTTTCGTGGGGCCTCTTAACATTTTCCTTCTTGATTACAAGACAGATTCGAACCACTTGTTCTACTCTTTTGATATCTTCAGTATTCAGTACCATGTTGAGCATAAAATTGAGGTTTGGGCATTTTGTTGGTGTACAGAAGAGGTATGCTGGGCATCTCAATGCTTGCCAGGCTTATGTAGCTGTCACCAGATGGTTCTGATGCAAAAACTGCCATCAATGCCATGTGTCTCACTTGTCAGGACAGAGGTGATAAGGAAGGAGGGCCTCCTCATCCAAAGGTACCTAAGCTGTCCAAATACCAGGGGTCCGCAGATGACTGGGCATGATACTCGGTCCAGGTAAGAAGACAGTGTCTAATCAAATCAATCCAATCCTGTTTTTGTGAAACTTATATCCACAGAATCATCACATGCAGAAGAGACACATATTGTTTCAAAAGCCTTTCACCCAATCCCCAAAGTACATTCAGGTCATTCAAAGGATTTTTTACTGAAAGCTTATTATGCATCAGGCGCTGTACCAGGCAGTGGGCATTTCATGGATAAAAGCAGATGCAAATCTGGGAGAAACATCTGTTAAGGTAGCTGGAGAATAAGAAGATGCAAAAGTGGTTAGGAAGGGAAAAAGGGTATAGAAAGTCACAGGACATCTTGATCATGAGGGGAACTCTGGCAGTGATGAAGTTAAACCTTTGGCTTTCTTATGCTGGTGCGTCTTTGATGTGCGTTGATTTTGGTAAAGCCAGCATTACCCAGTGTGCTCTTTTCCTCCTCGACTTCTGCTCCTCCAGTAATCAGAGCATGTGTTCTAGTAATGCATCTGGAAGCCAACTCTCATCAATTAATTACTAACTGTTGTCTGGAGCTCTCAAGGGAATCCTGGACGCAGAAGCCATGATCGTGGAGAGAAGAGGCATTCCTGTGTCTTCCACATCAAGCAAGGCTTTGAGCTTACCTGCCGTCCCATGAAAGGACAGTCCTCTAGGTGAGAGAGCAGAGGAAAAGTGACTGGGAGAAATCTGAATTCTATCGACCCGTGCTGTAGAAGCCTGCATTATTCAGCTTCAAGACCTAATGTTTGATGTATGCTGTTATCATCAAACTTCTGCTGCAAATAATTCATGCTCAGAACTTTTAGAAGATATATTATTCACATTATCACCAGCAGAAGTGGATGGGGTGAATTCTTGGGATGTGATGGAAATGATCACTGTAGCATTTGAGATTCTCTTTAAGTATTTAGGTGTTTAATTTTCAGCAAGGAGAGTAAGATGAACTTGGGCTCCAACTTTTTAAAAATGGTCTCAGGGTTAATTATACAATAGTGATTGCTACATTTTTAAACACAGTTCAGATTCAATCCCTTCTTTGAAAGATCAAAAGTGGTTTTGTTTGTTTCGTTTTGTTTAATAGCTTGATTGAGGTGTAATTTTTATACAAAATGATGAGTGTTTATGTTATAACAAAACTAGAACCTCATAGCAAGGAAGATGAGTCTGAGATTGAGGACTGAGACTCTCTAAACATACTGAAATGAACAGCAGCATCCTCACCACAAAGATTTAACCGGCCCCAAATATTAGTTGTACCAAGATTGAGAAATCTTCTTTCAGGATGTGTTTGTTTTCTCAAACACAAAATGACAATAATTTCTATTTTTTTTTTTTAGATTTTCATAAGAATCATTGAAATGTCAGCAAGACACCTGCAAAGGTCTGGCTTGTACCAGCTGAATATTTTTGTATGAATACTATTCCTTATTCTGGCTTGATCAGTTCTCAAAGAAACAGGCTCAGCAATGACTTCTGTTTATCTAGGAATGTCTCACATTTATTACTTTTTATGGCTGAGTAGTCCTCCATTGTTACCAAAAAAAAAACCCCACATCTTCTTTATCCATTCATTGGTTGATGGGCATTTGGATCAAAGATTAAAATTTAACTATTATAAATTTTACCATTATAAACATGGATGTTCAATTATAACTGTCATTTGATGCTTTTAAATTTTTTTTTCAGGAAAATGCCAAGAAAGAGAATAGCCAGGTCAAATGGAACCTTTAGTTTTAGATATTTTTTTGGAATCACCACATTGATTTCCGTGGTGGTGTACCAGGCTATACTCCTACCAACAGTGAAAATGGGTTCCTTTTTCCCCACAGCCCAGCTAGCATTTGTTATTAGTTGATTTTTTAAAATAATAGCCATTCCTTCTGGAGTGACATGGATTCTCAACATTGTTTTAATTTGCATCTCTCAAATGACCAGTGATGCTGAATATTTTTTTCATATATTTATTTGCCATTTGTACTTCTTCATCTTGGAAGTGTGTATTCATTTCAGATGCTCATTTTTGGATTGACTCTTTAAATTTGGGGGAGGTCTGATTTTTTCTTATGAATTCTTTATATATTCTACATGTTAGTCTTTGTTTGGGGAACTGCTGGCAAAAGTTTTTTCCACTCTGTAGATTGTCTCTTCTTTTTTTGATGATTTCTTCTGCTGTGCCAAAGTTTTTTAATAAGATGAGA
Organism: Cavia porcellus; assembly: GCF_034190915.1. Taxonomy (NCBI): domain Eukaryota; kingdom Metazoa; phylum Chordata; class Mammalia; order Rodentia; family Caviidae; genus Cavia; species Cavia porcellus. The sequence continues at coordinate 113,976,629 of NW_026947487.1, forward strand.
CCCTACTTGCTGATTTTTTGTGTGTGATATTTCCTTGTGATTGGTATTTTGTCCATAAAGTCTTTGCCTACACTTAAGTCTTCACAAGTTCTACCTATATCTCTTCCAGGAGATTTTAGATTAGTGCATGATAAGAGATATGGGTCTAGTTTTAGTCTTTGGCATGTGGAAAGTTAGTTTTTCCATCACCACTTTTTAAAGGGGCCACCTTTTTTCCAGTGAAGGTATTTGACCCTTTGTTGACAACAAAAATGTTTAGTGTGTTTGGAGTTATTTTGGTATCTTCTAATGTGTTTCATTGATTCTCAGATTTTTTTTTTTTAACCAGTACCATGCTGTTTATGTCACTGTATCTTTGTAGCATAATTTTGGGCCAGAGATTTTGATGCCCCCTCCCTTGCCTTTATTGCCCAGAATTATTTTGCTATTCTAGATCTCTTCTGATTCCAAATGACTCTCAGGATTGTTTTTCTCTAACTCTGCTATTGTTTCTCTCTAATTCTCTGAGGCTATCGGTATTAAGATCGGGACTGCATGGAAACAGATGCACATTGAGCCCTAATCTTAAGTGAAATAAATCAGACACACCTGTGGAAGTATCACATTGTTTCCCTGGTGCGAGGAACTGAAAAGGTGAATAAGGGTGATAGATTTTGTGAAACAGGGAGAAAAGGTTCAAATGGGAAAAGGAACTTGTGGAGATGGGAGGAAAGAAGGAAAAGAAATAATGAAAAATGGAAGAAAAACTGGAAGCAAAGCTCCTGTAACAAGGAAGATTAGGGGGCTTGAAGAGAATGGAGGAAAATGAGAAAAAGTAGGAATCAGGGTAAACCCTGTGCAGGTACAAATTACCTATGATGAATGTGGTCATAATGTGTATCTAAGATGTACCCATAAACTTAATAAAAAATAAAAGCTGAGATGCCTTCTGGCCACCCAGTAATTCACCAGCGGCATATCCCAGTTGTAAATTAGGCTAAGGCCTTTAAAAGGGCATAATGCTGGGTTAGTCTTCAGACTCTTTCAACACTTTGGATGACTGCATCTATTTGTGTTTATTCTGAATATAGCCACTGTCAGTTCCTCTTCTTTTGCTTTGATGCTGTGTGTGTACCACAGGTGGAAGAGAAATCTCTCCCCACACCTAATCACTGCCTGTGGCAAGCCCCCACAAGGAAATCGTGAGCCTTTTATGAATAGGAACTCTGACCTGGTGACATCTGATAATGTCCTTCTTTGTCATTCCTCCCAGCAATCCAGGTCAGTGGCCACAGAATAAATGCCACTGACAGCCCAGCATAAAAGGACAACACAACTAATGTCTGGGTAACGGCCCTAGAATTCCGACCTGAATCCTATAATTGCATGAGTTCCATTAGTGTTCTGCTTCCTATTACACTCCGCACCTTGGGGGCCTCCAAGAGTACCCTAGTTTCTGTTACCCTAAGAGAGGATCAGAGATTTCAGAGCAGACCTCTGGATCCACCACTGAACAGTGGGCAGCTGGACCTCCACCCTGAAGCATTTGTGAGAGCAGTTTAGTCAGGGATAGGGAAGATTCAGGCAGAAAGCTGGAAGAGAGGTCAGATAAATTAAGTGCTTTCATAATAAGCAAACTCCTCTTTTACAGAAAATAGTTCATTTTAAGTAGCGTGGGGGACATTTAAGGTATTGGGGAAAAGAAGGGTTCCATTTTCCAGACCACCATGTGATAACATGATTGCCTGTGGAGTCACCCATGTACCATGGTGCTCCCTCACCATACATAGCCACGAGAATATATCTCAGAAACAAAGGCGATGCCCTTCTGCTCCCAGGCAACCAGCAAGTGGAAACACTATCTCCATTGTTCTCTTCAGTGAACACCTACAGAAACCCTATTGTGTACCCCTTGAAGCTCATACCTTAATACCACAATGCTTCACATGTACACGATTGACTATCATTTATGGCTTAGCTCCTTTTGGCCTTTTTTTTTATCATTTGACCTTCACACCTCCCTCACATCCCAACACGGAAGAAGGAGATGACTGAATCCTTTGATGAACGAAGCAACTAACTCACACACAAAAAGAAGTCATCTAGACTCAAATCAGCCTACATTTTCAACCCGAAGCTCTCTTCTTTCTCTGTATCTCTAGCATCTCTCCCTTTCCCGTGTGGTAAGTGGTAAGAAGGACCTCGACTGAATTAACTAACCCAAACTTGTATCTGCCCTTCCCCGTGGAGGCAGGAGGGTGGTAAGGAAGGAAATAATATTATTCAGTCTGTAATCTTATCTCTTGTCTCTACTCTCATTTGTATAATGTCATTCAAGGAAGAGCGGAAATGCAGCACCAAGACCTCTGAGTCTATCTTTCATTTTTTAGGTGATGAATCAGAGAGCTGGGGAGTTAAAATACTTTAAGACCACGCGCTAGGGTGAGCAACACTGTTATTCTGATCCCAATTCACCAATCCTCTTAAAGCTTTTAAAGTTCTTGTCTAAGAGTCTGAAAAGAATGTCAACCTCAAGCCCTATCTGTCCTTTCCAACTGGGAAGCATTTTGAATCATCATGTGACAGTGCTTTCATCTCCAAACTACACACTGATGAAGCTGACGTGGGTTTGAGATCAGGAAGAAAAGAACATTCAGGTGCCTTCCTGGGAATTTGGACAGACATGCATCATGTGTGGTCAACTATATGAGTTATCAAAGATATTTTTGTTGAGTTTCCATGCACTTCAACAAATTTCCCATCCCAAACACCTGAACCAGCGATCCCCTACTGTTAACTTGATAAAGGAGGTGGGGGCTCCTTAAATGACATCATTCAATTTCCTGTTGTTATTGTGAAGTTTAAGTTCATGAAAGCTTTCAGCTCAGCAGCTAGCACCCCTCCTGCATAGGTACAAGTGGCAAAGATAAATTGATCTTGCAAGGTGATCAGTCACCAAGTACAACACTCTGGCTTGCTTCTTTTCCTTCACTTACAGCCTCCTCCTCAAGGGAGCCATCCACTAGAAAACCCAACTTTCTCCCCTTCACTCTGAGCAGCTTGCTGGAGAAGAAAGCCTTTGGCAAGACCTTTCTATTGCATATGCTTTTTGGTAAATGAGCATCTATCTTGGTGCTCACAAAGGTCTTGAAAAATCTCTAGGCAAGAAACGCTGGCAGAGACCCTACTATTCTGATGATACATTTTAAAAATAAAATATGTATCATGAAACTAAGAGCCACGTACAATCATTCTACAGTTCATAAAAAGTTTTTATATTTAATAAGCATTTATAAGATTTGCTTGCAATAATACTTATCACTTTGAAAACAAAAAGTCTACTAATATTGTGTCTTATAGTGAGTATTCCTTGAAGGCAAAAAATGTCACATTCCATATTGACTGATTTCTTACTGTCTTTCAGACAATGTACTGGGGAAATAAAAATTAATAAAATGATGTCCTCAAGCTGAACGGAGACACTCACAGTCTAGTGGGGATACAAGGCTTACAATAACCATAATCCAAAAGCCCAAGGACTTTAGAATAACTGGATGAGCTGGGGAAGTGTAACCAGGATGGAGACCCATGCCTGGACCCTGTAAAAATGCAAAAGTGCTCATCAGGTGAGGACACAGAAGGGACACTGGGAACAGCATGTTCAGAGTTGCAACAGAATAGAAAAGGATGATAAATTCAGCAAGCCATGGCAAGATTGGTGTCGTAGAGATAGAGGATTTTATAAGGCATAGAGGAAGGCATGGGCTGTGCAAGGTGAGCCTCGGGGGCTGTGGGGGAATTTGTGCAGGGAGAGAGTCACTTGATTGACTTTGGGCTGGAAGAATACCTTAACTGCAGGGGCTGGAGAGGGGCTGCAGTGCAGTGGATTGAGGAGAGGTCAGCAGGGAGAGTGCTGATTGAAAGGAGAGGAGAATGGGAAAGCCTGAGACCCACCAGTGAGCCAGAGTAGCAACAGGATCCCCTGAAGCCCTTCATGTGGTCAGTCCAGTGAATTCTTCCAGGCATCCTATCAAACTCTAGAGACGCAAGACAAATGAAACCGTCCTTGTCATTAGTTCCCTGCATTTCTCTTCGTGTTATTTCCTGAGGAGCCCACTCTGACTTCTGCACACATCAGAGCTCCTGCTGAGTGTCCCACGGCACGTGATCGTCCATAGGCCATCTCCATGTCTGTTCACACTCGAACACCTCCCTTGAGTGACCTCCCTTCTGACACACGATGCTCCTCACCACAGGGTTTGATTTGCTCACCATCACGTTCACCTCATCTATTATGGGTGCTCAAGAAATATTGTTAGCAAGAATGCATGAGCAAAATTGCTCGTGGGTAACAATGAAGGGTGGACAGGATAAATCCAAGTAGCCCAAGGTCTTCCCAGAGCAAAATAGCATGGGGAAAACAGGCTTCTCTTCTCAGTGGTCAACAAAGGTCTTTGCAAGTGTGACCAGGTTGGATCTGAGCCATGAACCATTCACTTGGTGAAATCGTGCCTAGCAATGGAACCTGCCCTCATGTGGGCTCCGTGTCCCTTGTTCCTGAAGACAGAATCATGCCTCCCTCTTCCACGAAGCCTCAGGGCAGTGGCTCCATTCAAGGATACATAAAAGCATCCCAGGAGCAAGCTTTATGTCAGAATCAAGACCATCTTCCACCTTCAGCTATCACCAAAGAGAAGATCACAGCTTCCTGCACAATGTCCTGCCACAATGTGGAGGTTGAGAAGGGTGACATGGGAGAGAGGGAAGTGGAGGAAATGCAAATACATTTGCTGGCAGCCAAGACCTCCCCTGATTCACCTACAAAGGAACCTTTGCAAAACCTCCAGCAGCTGTGTGAAGACCAAGCATGTGCTTTCTCCTCTGTCTCTGGCGGATGCTGAGGCTCCAGAAAGAGGTGTCTGATATGCACAGAAGGCAAGAACATGGAACTTAAAACCCAAGCTCATAGGCTGTTTGAACCTGGAGAAAACTTAAAATTATTGCATTGTTTACTTCCTTAAATAAATGTATATTTACACCCCCCAAATCTAATATGCCTAAGGGAAGAGATGCTTGGGGGTAGGTAAGTGAACTGAGAATGAAGCATTTATGCATTGTTTACAGTTCCCTCTATTTCAGCTTTCATCTTAGAGCAATCCCTCCCTTCTGGGAGCCTGCTGAGAGGCCCTCACAGCTGGGATATGTGTCGTGATAGCCCACCTACTTTGAGTATCCACCTCTCATTAGAAAACAATCCCTATGAAGATAATGCTGCATTCATTTACTTATTCATTCAAAACATTGCAGGCTAACCACTAGCCATTCAGTATGCTGGGCTGTGGGAATATCATAGCGGTCAAGGAGGACGGGACGTTTGCCCTCAGACTGCTTACACTCTATGCGATTTACCGTGTAGGAGCCTAGCACTCCCCATCCGAGCCTCCTCCCTCTCTGATGAGTGAGTGAATCAGAGAGCAATAAAAGAAGGCTGAGAGTAACATTGTTATTTATGGCTCCACAAATACATTTTCTAAACTTGGACCACAGCCGCATTGAGAATAGCCCATGCTGATTGTCAGAGTCCAGATAAATAATTCAATCTGTCTCGCTCAGACAATTTATCAATGGGAAAGAGGCTTTAAAAACATTTGGTTTGGGGAGATGGGATAGCCTGTTAAATAGAGGTGTTGGCAGATGAAAGAGTCTGCTTGGTTTAGCACCATTACAGAGGGTAAAGCCCTGCGCTTTTGATGACCTCTGCAGGACTGAGTCGAAGAAGAGCCACTTGCACTTGTAGACAGCATCAGTGGGAAACCCTGGCCTGATGGGGCACATCCTGAGTGTGGGCTGCTCGCTATTCTCACTGATGGATGAAGCTTGAGTTTGTCTGGGGTAGCCATGTTTCCGGTCCCATGTAAGACACTCCTCAATCAGAGCCTCGTGTGTCTATTCCGGCCAGTCGTATGGAAGTGGCAGCCTTCCCAGGGTTCTGGGAAGGAATTTCTCTCCCTAATAAAAGGAGAAGGCAGGCACCTTGTTTCCTGTGCCTACTTTCCTATTTTGAATGAGGATGAGATTCTTCAATTCATTTGAGGCCATGAATCAAAGCCCAGACACATGGCCTTGGTGGCATTTCTTGTGAGTTTCCTGTTTCCCAACCTCAGCACCATGACATTAGGGGTGAGGTGACCCTTGGTTGTGGAAAGCTGCTCTGCTCACTCTAGCAAGTTTAATGGTAACCCTGGCTCTGGCCCATTAGGTACCAGTAGAATTTAGCAGTCATTGAAAATACATCTCTCAATTTGTGAGAACCAAAACAAACAAAAAATATATCTGGGCATTGTCAAATAACCTGTGAGCGTGTAGGTGAGAACCTCCATTGTATTAGACTAAAATCCTGAACCTCCTACCTCTGGATTCCATGCAACAGAGGAACATTAAATCCTTGTTTGTTTAAGCTCTGGAGCAGGTTTTCTGTTCCTGCAGATGAAAGCATTCCTCATGGTATGTACAACACACACATGGCCATCACATGTGTGATACGAGCGATCATCAGGACGGGGATTGGATGATGGCACTTGCCACACGACTGCCTCAGGCTCTCCCCTCTTTCACAAGATCCTCCCAAGATGACCCCAGATTCACTCTGTACCCGTTTAGCTTTGTTTGCCTTCCATTCTAAGATTTCTGTTCCATGAAAAATCTTTGGGCAGCTGCTTAGAACCAATACAATCACTTGAAAGGCAGTTCTGGGTATAGTGGGGCAGAATATTAAATCTGGAGTTAAGTCTCTCAGGTTCAAAGTCTGACCCTCAGAAGTTGGGGCAGGTGATTCAGGCAAAGAGACTGACCATCTGTGAGCCTAGAAAATCAAACAGTGGTAGCAATCTGCCTTGGGGCTCATTAAAAGATTAATGCCTACATTTTTTAATGAGATGATACAAAGATGAGAAATTGTATGGTTGACTTCTTCGTTAGTATAAATCAAGCAAGACAGGTGGGATGGGAGATTGGGAAGCAGTGAACTTCAAGACACTCTGCTTTCCTGAGAGGTATTTCCATTTCCAGTGAAGTAAGGTACAGGGGGCAATGCATTGGCACTTTAACATTCGTGCTGCAAACAGTGAATTGCAGATTTATGCTTTGGGCTTTTGTTATCCACAAAGTATATTGGCTCTGTCACACAGCTACAATACAGAAAAATTGGCAAATGCCTCTGAAGGTCATCAACTGCATCCTTCAGCCCCCGGCAAGAGAGTTGCTCTGTGGCACGTGGTCATTTGTTATGTGCAAAGGGGCATTCCCGGTGCCCACACACACAGAAACTGTCCCCTCATTTGTTTCTGCCTTATACTGTGCAGAGCTGCCTTTCTATATAACCGTCATTGCTCATGGTGCCCTGGAAGACTGCATTCTCTTGAGCTGCTCGCGAGGAAAACAAATCACAGCCCAAGAGAGTAGAGCGCCTCAAAATCACATTTGGGATGTTGGATATATTTGGATCTTCAGGAAACAATTTGTTATGCTTGTGAGTTTCATATTCTACCCTCAACCGAGTAGAATCTCCATCTTCATTACCAGAGATCCAGTACATACTCTTTCAAAATACGCTACAGCACACGATGGACGATTCCTACAGGGATAATACAAACCATTGGTCATGTCTGAAAGCAGCACAGTCTCTTAAGGGAAGTGGAGTGGTTTTTCTCATCTTTCTCTTTCTGTGGCTGCAGAAATCTGAGTGGAATCTCCAATAGCTGAAGTTTGTAATAATTATAACTCGGGCCCTGTCGTCTTTTTGCTATGGTGTGAGCGTTAAAAATGGGATTTCTTAATTTGAATTATTGATCAGGATGTTTGCTGCAGTGGCCATTCTCCCCTTCAAATAGGCAGTAAATCGCAGCTGACGAGCATTCACCCTTTGAAAAATATCAGCAAACTTGGATGCTTCACAGAGAGTCATGGGCTCTCTCTCTCAAGTTGAAAGCTGTTTTCCTAAGATAGTCTTCATAGAGGGTAGATAAATAAGGGCATTTGAAGACATCAGAAGAGGATGCCTTTAGCAGGAAGTATCTTTTCTGGGAAGGTCTCTCAGGACAGTGCTTTGGAAACTTTAGTGTGAGCATTGCTTACCTATGATCTTATGAAAATGCATCTTCAAATGCAATACGGGGTGAGAGTTTGAATTTCTGGCAACTCTTGGGTGATGGTGGGCACCAATGACCATGGTGTAGCTTTTCCATAATGTTTCATCCCGACAGTGACCCACGGCAGGCCTGACTCTGCCACGGGCATATCACTCCAACCCAAATCTTACACACTCTCGGCTCCCTGATACGCACATCAGGATGTTCTGAGGAATGTTCCCACGTGATGTTTTCTCCGGTGACTTGGTGGTTGCGATTGTACACACTTTCACGACTGTTGGAACAGATTACCCCCACCGTGAATTCTATGAGGTGAAGCTTCAAAGCTGACTTACTGTCCTACTCTCTTCCGTGTCCCTGGGTCACAACACCAGCTGCCCGCCCAACAGAGAGTGAAGGAAGGAGTGAGGACAGGAGATACACTGTACCAGGCCACACCCCCAGTGACCCCCGTCTTCCAAGCAGTCCCCACCTCCTGACGTCCTATCCAGATCAAGCACCCCGTGATTTAGTCACCTCATCTACGACCACTTGAAGCTTTGGGTAATATTAAGATATAAATCAGACACCTACAAGGAATCAATGAATAAATGATATAACAGTTGCAGAAAAGTGCTTTGGTCAGTCTTAGAAAAGTTGAGGGAAGGGAAGGAAGCCTCACATAGGTCAGTAGTTTTGGGTGTCACTTTAGGAGACATGAAATGCAGAACTGAAGACAAATAAGAACATGAAAGTAGCCTGGAGGTGAGTGTAACATTACGTTAGAATGAAAGGGAAGAGTTAAAAACATTCAGGATAAAATAGTGACAATGGAATGAAAAAAAAGACAGATTGTGACATAATTGATAAATATTAAGCCCATGTATAACTGACATAAGTGAGAACATTTAAAAGAGAAAGAAAAGGCGTTTGATGATGTGACTCAAGAATGTTTTCCTAAAATAAAACAATGTGTTAATTTTACAATTTTAAAGAGTTAAGGGGGATTAGAGGTAAATAGCTCTTGAGGACAAAGTGACTAAACATAGCACAATTCTTACGACTCAAACAAGAATCCAACAACATGAATACAGGAGAAAAATGTCCAAAGATGTAGTTTTAAAAAGAACATAATATGCCTCAGGAAAACTGATAGGAATTAATCAATATTAAGACAATTATTTCCAAGGTTCTCAAGTTGCCAAGAAAAAGTGAGAATCTCATGACAACCCAGTTAAGTTATCAATAAAGACCAAAAAAAAAAAAAAAATTCAGACTGGTTTCAAACTTCATGTCATGATGATTCAGTACTGGAAGACAGCGGGGTAATGTATCAAACACCCTCAGGGGAAGAAAATGTGGCACCTAAAATTTACAACCAGTCACACTATCATTCAAATAGAAGGGCAAATATCTTCCATCATGCAAGACTCAAGAAATTGGATTTGAAAGTGTCTCTTCATTCGGACATTTAGACAGGGACAGTCTGGCTCGTACAAATTTTTTAGCACATGCATATCTATTGCTACCACAGTGACATGGCGCTTTTGACAAGGCAGGTTGTCTCAGTCAAGATGGACCAGGAACCAGAGCCCCTAGACAGGGCTGCCGTTGTGGTCAGACCTAGAGTATTTTGTCTTAGCCACGCAGGAGGTGTTCCTGCCTCTCTTTCTTGGAGCTGGCTTACTTGAGTGGGTCCATTAGCTGCCAGTCACAGATAGTGATGTAACTGCTTCCAGCTGCTGTGATTGACAGTTGACCACGGCTGACTGTGGAACCCAAGGCTACGCTCCAAGTTCAACTTCCGTATTCTTCTTTTTACAAGTCCTGATCAGAACCTGGTCAGCAAATGCTGTGCTAAGCACAGAGACCATGACAACGAAAAGAGAAGAAAAGAAAAGAAGAGAGGGGAGGATGAGAATGGGAGAGAGAGAGTGGAAGGAAGAGATGAGAGGTGAGGGAAACTACTGTGCATTTGACTGACCCAGTGATGATGAGGGAAGTGTTAGCAGGGGGAAAAGAGTAACAGGTGTACCTGCAAGGGGATCATCCAATAGGGGACAGCCCGGGAGGAAATGGAGGTGATGTAAGACTGAAGTGGAGCACGAGGCAGAGAGGAGCCGGTCCTCTAAAGAAGAGTGTGTGTAGGAACCAGGTAGCTTGAGTCCAGCTCCTGACTGGTGGAGGCAACCTGTGCAACCAAATGAGCAGTGCTTTAAGTGTCATAAGGGAGAGTGAAGAGAAGGCCTCAGAGGAAGCTGAAGAAGTGATGTCACCCTGCGCAGAGCCCTTAGTGTCTTTGAGAGGAGTCCGTATCAGTGTCTTGGGCGATTTTACTCTCCATGATATAAGAGGATAAGTCCGGGACTCTTCAAAGAAGGCATTGCAAGAGCCTTTGACTGGCATGCTGGCCTCTGTCCTCTCCCCGTGGTCCACTCCAGCAAACAATGCTTTAGCAGTGCAGCTGCTGTTCGGAATGGATCTGGGCTCCATATAGTCAAGAGGATTGAGTCTACAGCCCCTTGGAGTCTCAGCCCCTCCACAACCCAGTCAGCATTTCCTGTCCTGCTTTACGTCTCCCCCTGTACACACAGTACCAGACATATCTATTTACCAAGCACAGTCTTGGTTTGTGCATAATTGCCTTTGCTGAGTTGCCAGAAAGTTTTCCCTTTTCTTTGATTTTCAAAACCATTGGTGTGCGTCAAGGCAATAGCAGACAAACGAAAGAGCACGGGCTTGGGCTACGCATAGACATTGAGTCAACTATCTTGTTTCTTGCTGGGTGTGCAAACTTTGGGGACACTGTCAATCTCTTTGAGCTTCCATTTCTTCTGGGTTGGAAGTGGGGAAGTCTCTGTCTGATCAAATGCAAAGGAGAATGGTAACAGGACTGACCTTTGCTGGGTAGTTGTAAAGACTTAGACAGTGAATAAATGCCTGGCACATGCTTAGCACAGTGCCTGGACCACAGTGGACAGGAATTGCCATCTTGATATTGGTGATCTTGCCCTTTGACAGGTGAGATAGGGAACCACGCTAAGGCTGGACTACACACCCCTTTTCCAAAGAGAGCTGCTTGGTTCCTCCTCTCCCCACTCCTCTGCCTGACATTCTGATGACAGCTGAGGCTGACACTCACATCTATCCTCTAGGCCACTGAGGTCTGTTCCTCCCCAGACATTTCTGCAGAGCTTCTGCCTCAAAGAAGGAAATACTTATGCATGTTCCCTGTATGCCTTTCTTGGTGACCCATTCATTCCCTAGGCATGAATCATCACTGACTTCAAGCAACCCAGAATATTCTTCATGTATAACACACAGCTGTGAAAGACGCATGTGTCAGGGATGAATACAAGGCAGGCACAGATGGAAAACACAGGCTTGCACATCTTGGGTACTGTGGGAAGAGCCCCTCGTGATTTTCCAGAAACTTCCATGAGCTGGATCCTTATCAGACTCCAGAGCAGTAGATCTTAACTTCATTTGGGAAGGGAGGTATAAAGATTATTATGGACCCTTTTGAATATCTGACATAAAACCAAAGCTCTGTCTAGCTCTATAACCAACCAGATTTGATTAATCAGGGAGGTAACATGCTTTTTACAGCTGGTACACTACTAACTGTGCTGACTGACTCCAACCCTGCATTTCACAAGCAGCATTGCAGGGTTCACAGACCCCTACTTCTGAGACATTAACTTCAATGACAAGTATCATCCTTAGTACACACTCCCTGTTATTTCCAAAGATGCCATGGTGTTACAGCGGTGAAATCTACCAACTTGGCCCCTCAAGCTTACACTGTGGTTGAGGAGGCAGACGTTAAACCAGTAATCATGCCAATTCCCACATAATTAGAATTGTAGTAAGTGCTATGTTAAACATGAGAAAGGCTCTAACACAAATAACAGAGAAGCCTGTCCTAGTTCAGAGACGAAGGTTGAAGGTGAAGAAGGTTAAGAATAATTTGCTATAACCCAAGAGAATAAGTAGGTGTCCGGCAGGTGAAAGTTCAAGAAGGATATAACTGAGGGGCTATGGTCATGGAGACCTGGCAGGCAGGAAATATCCAAGAGGATGCTGGGGAGTCTTCCACACAGAGAGGAAGGAAGCCAGATGAGACAGAGGCTAGAGAAGTAGGCAGAGTGGATGTATAACACAGGAGGCCACTCCAAAAGGAATAGAACTTGCCAATGATAGAGTCTAATGACAACAGGGAAAGATCTGACCTGACAGTTTCTTATAAATCTACTTCTTTAGGTGACAGACCCCAAACCTAATCTACCAAATGAAGCGGAGTTCGAGGACTGACTTTCATAATCCCAGATGAGTCATCCATCTGTCCATCCACTGCCCTTCCTACCTATTCATTCATCCATCCAACAATCCACCTCCATCCCTCTTCTACTCAACCATCCATGTATCCCTACCCATTCATTCATCTCTCCATGAATCCATCTGTCCATTCATTCATTCGTCCATAACTTTACCCATTCACCCATCTATCTATATATCCTTTCTTTCAAGCATGCATTCACTAAATATCTAAAGAACAGCATTGTGCAGGATGCTGAGGTAAGAGGAAGCATAGCATAGCACCTTGTCCTTCAGGGAGACAATTAAACAGGAAAGGATAATACAGAACAAAAAACTGAGCTGGGCTGTGTGAGCACTGAGTACTATCAGACATTTAAGAACAGAGCAAAGCTGGGAGAAAAATTCTAGAAGTCTGAACTAAGGAGACATGGGCTCAAACTATGACGGGCAGTGCAAGAAGATCGAGACACTCAGCAGGAGGTGAGTGGTTCCAGGGTGGCAGGGTCAGAGGTTGGGTGGAGTAGAAAAGCTTTCTACAAAGGCCAGTGGGTAATTGTTGATGTGTTTGCTTAGATATTTTTGTTTGTCTATTCTCAGTTGTGTTTGTGTTTGGTCATTGCGTTGGTCGATTGGTTGGTAATCAGTAGAGATATATGAGCAAAAAAGAATATACTTTGATAAATTCTGTGCTTGGCTAGAAGTAATTTGATAAACGTACAAACACATGATTTCAAGAGCCATACAGATGGCAGATTAAAAACTAATGATGCGGATTGGGTTTTCTTGTGTATGTGCCCCTGAGCCTGAGTGAGCACCATTGAGAGTCCACAGCGCGATCAGGACCCAAATACAACTCGAGGCCTTGCAGGGCTGAGGATCCACAAGGAGGCCACACAGCTCGCAAGGTGCAGAGTCCGGGCATGGGCCCAGGTCTGTCTGCCCGTGCCGCCTTTCCATTACACCATGCCTCTGCTCCATTTCACTCGAACCCATCATTTCCAACTGTGTGGATAGTGATTTCAGGACAGACTTCAGGACACCCTAAATTATCCAATTATGCCAGGGGAGAGTGCGAAGTTGCCAAGATCTCTTTCAAAGCATTTTAGTCTTAAGTGGTCTGAATTGGGGATAAAAGTGCCTTCCACGTAAAGTATCTAAAATGTAGTGCTGTGTATCAAGCACCGTGCTAAATGCTTTATCTCCCTTATTCATGAGGTGCCATGAAAGCCCTCATTTTCAGGAGGGCGCCCAAGAGTATTAAATCCACTAGCTTATCTCCGGGCACTCACTCAGGGGTATGACTGGGATTTGAAGCCAAGGGGGATCTTATCTATGGACACTCACCAAGCCTCCGGTTTGGGATTTGAGCCCATGTAATTCAACCCCAAAAGATCCACCATGAACCATATAAGCACCCTGTACAAACACATGCTTACAATAGCACCCCGCACGAGCCCCCACTTACACTGAGAAGGAGCTCTTAGGAGGGAAACAGATGCTGTCTGCCTAAAAGGAGTGATCCACAGAGAACCCCAGGGAGCACTGGGAAGTAGTGAAATCCACACATACCCTAAAAACCTGCTGCACGGAAGCCCCTAGGCCCTCCCCCGGCCGCACCCATGGTGACTTTCCCTAGCTGCAGCTCTCACTGTCTTTACTGAGATGGGGCTTTCCTTTCTGTTAAAGCCATTTCCTTTTAATCTTTTCTGCAGAAGAAAATCCAGAACAAGCTTTATGGGGCTCACTTCAATTTGTCCTGAATTTTCTGCAAGCCTGAAACCCTCAGCATTATGCCAAGTGACAGATACGCCTGTCCTCTTTTCTTCCCCTTCCTTTCTTTTTTGTCTTTTTTTTCCCCCTTGTGTGCAGTTTATGTAGAACATCTGGTTTTTAAAGTGTTGCAATTTTAAACATATTATAATGCTCATGGGATCCGAATATCAACAGCTGACTATTGTGGTGAACCCCACGTCTGGGAGACGGCCTGGAACTGAGTCCTTAAATAAACATGAGGCCTCCACAGCCCGGGATGCCCAGGGCTGCCATTTGCAAACCAAATGTTTAGACCAGATGAGGTGCAAACCGTGGCTTTCTCCCTGTGTCTGCCCGTCACAGTGGCAAGGGGAGCTCTGGCCTGAGTTTCTTGGCGATCCTGAAGGCTTTGAGTTAACTCTGGCCCCTGAGGGCCCTCGCTAAAACACTTCTCTCCTTCCTCACCACTTTCTGCCAAGCTCTGCTGCTTTCAGCTTTATGCCTCTGCTATTTCCTTGTGTCTTCTGCATAAAAGTCTCCAGAAAAGTAGATAACATTGCACTTTAGAGCTGTCTTCAAACTGGCCTCAGGAGACTCAACAGGACAGTTGCCTATCTCATTGTGCATGTGTGTGTGTGTGTGTGAGTGTGTGTGTGTGTGTGTGTGTGTGTGTGTGTGTGTGTGTGTGCGTATTTCAAATATTTATTGAGTACTGATTTGGGATCACACTGTGTTCAACTTTCTTTGCATTACATGAAGCTACTCTTTAAATAACTCCTGGGGTTAAGTGTGATTATGATTTTCATTTTATACAAGGACCAGCAAAGGTCCAGAGAGGTTAAACAACCTAGTCAAAATCGCACAGCAAGTGCATAGTTCTAGAGTGGTATCCTGGGTGATTCGAGCTGCCAACCAGCCTCTTATAGAATGGTCAGAGTTCTTTTTGGGACACTGGAACAAATCAAAATGGGACACTGGAACAAATCAAGAGCTAAGTTTTTGTAAACCAAGTCAGGATACAGAGTTCTACAAGTACAACTGCCACGGCCTCACAGGGGGACTTTTGGAGATTTCTTAAAACACTTACTCACTTCCTCCACTGAATTATTTGACACAAAAAAGCTCCAGGTTAGTGTCATTTGAGAGTATGATTCGCTTGTGAACAGCTTTCAAAGAAGCACACATATAAGTTATCTAGGCACGAATAGGGATGCTTATTTTCTCCTCTTGAACAGGCAATTAATGAAATGAAACAGAAGAAAGAGAATTTTTTTCTGCTTCCAAATAAACGTCGTAGGGACGGGGATTTAGCTCTGGGAATTTAGCTCCACAGCACAAGTGCCTGCCTGGCCAGTGCGATGTCGATGTTGTGAGTTCAATCCCTGGTACCAAAAAACCAGAATAAAATAATAAAATTAAATTAAATTTTAAAACACCACAGTATAGCTTAAAAAGTACAAAACAAAAGAAAATAAACACCACCACAACTTACACCCAGGGTAAAGACCATGGATGATTCAAGTGCATTATGCGTGACACAAGATGAAGGCGTGTTTGAAAGACACCATTTTATCCCATATCAAACTCTCCTGCGCGAGGAAGCAAGGTATGAACTGTTCTCAAATGTGCCTTCTGGTCACAGCTATCATTAATTCCAGGAGGTCATGAGTTGAGCTCTTTAGCATTGGATTTCCTTGACCTAACGTCCCGTGTTATGCCCTCAGTAAACATATAGACCTGATACCCGAGCTGCTTGTCCCTATGGGCTACAAGCACCCGTGAATAAATGGCTTGGGACATTCCAGCTGGATTCACAGGGCTCTGCTTCGGGGGCACAGCACTATTTCAGTCTCCTGTTTTCACCTCCTGTTAATTCTGCAGCCCAAAGGTGCTCACCTCCCTCCCCAGTGTAAAGTCAGAATCTACATTTAAATGGATGCACGGCAGACTGCAAAGGAGAAAAACTAGTCACCAGAAGCCTGGCTGGCTGCGATTTAACTGGAAATTGACTCCCGTAAGTCAAAAGAGAAAAAGGAAACAAAAATAAGAGCCAAGAACCAAGAAGAGAAAGGGGACATGAAGTAGTCCATGAAAATGTGAAAAACCGAGCCAAAGGAAGACAAAAGGCATTGACGGGGAAGATTCCAAGTGACAGCCATTTCGATCATGAGAGCGCTTAACTGTCATAAGGCTGGGTCCAAGCTACAAATCTGAGTGGCTTATCTTTGTATTAAAATGACAACAGCGGGAGAACACGGGCAGATATTAGGGTGCTTTTAATACTTGTATTTCCAAACTTCATAAAATATTAGTAG
Organism: Cavia porcellus; assembly: GCF_034190915.1. Taxonomy (NCBI): domain Eukaryota; kingdom Metazoa; phylum Chordata; class Mammalia; order Rodentia; family Caviidae; genus Cavia; species Cavia porcellus. The sequence goes on from NW_026947487.1 coordinate 113,993,121, forward strand.
CTGCGTCAGCTGTAAAAATTAATGGCTCCAGATCCTTTTGTGCCGTCCTCTTCGGGTCCATTCTGTCGCCACTGGCCACCCCCTCTTGCTTTCATTTTTTTTCTTTCTATCTTCCTCAGTTGTTTGGGGTCCCCGTATTTATGAGTTTTATAAGCTTGATAAGACTTGTAAAGCAGGATTTCTAACAAAAACGGCTGAACAAAAGCTCGCCTGATTCCCTTACAGTGGCGTCTGGATGGTACAGTTAGATGCTCACAGATCGTGATAACATTGTCAAAAAGGAAAGAAAGAACATTCTGGCCTTCGTTACCAAGTTTGTTGCAAATTCATTTCTTCTTTGAGTCTTTCTTCTTCTTTTTCTTCATTTTTTAATAGCAAAGACTTCAATTTCCAATTTCCTCGGGCCTAACCTGCCCTTTTAAAATGTTTTTGGGCCCACTGTGAACACTACACTCAATTCTGAATTTGCATTTACATAATATAATTTTTCCCATCAATTAATCGATCGCATTTAAATTCCTAAAAGTAACCAGTGAGTAATAACTACCCCCCGGGTGCTATAAAAAGTTAATTTCCAAACACAAAGGCCACTTTGACTTTCAAAAAGCTGAGTTGAGTTTCCCATTTAAGTCAAATCCCTCCCCCCCAAAATCTGATTTTTTGTTTCTTTGTTTATTTGTTTAGCTTTAATGGCCATCTGAAAGATCATTACAGAATCATTTGAATTAATGAACGAGGGTGAATGTCAGGGTCTTGCAACCAGGAAGCCAAGGTGGAGCAAACCATGAAGCTCTGCTTCTGGAAGGTTCTTTGGGGCCTAAAGTGTTCCAGAAGGTTCTTTGGGGCCACTCACTTACAAACATAAGTGACTACTTGGGTGATCCAGTATCTACATATTGGAAAGATGAATCCACACAGTGAATTCAGGTGCTTAATGAATAACAGGTGGTCAGTTAATAATTAGGATAGTGTGATGGACCAGAGAGGATAAAGCTTTGGGAATAAGAAGACTTGTATGGCCCCAACTAATCAAGGCATTTGCCTTCTTCCCGGAAAGCACTGCCTGTCCTCAGAGGTTGTAGCCACAAAGCAATTCAGTTACGGCTATGTACCTGTCTGTGAAGTGGGTACACCAAGAGAGGTTACTGCAGCTGGGTAGATGCAAGCTTGTCAAGGAAATACTTTGTGACCTTGGTTTGCTGGATTTGTTTCTAACATGAAAATATCAAGGAGATAAATGGAACCACTTCTATTCATCGCAATAAATTTATTCTCATTGATGTCCAATTGATTATCCAGTCCTGTTGAAGATAAATAACAAATAATGGTTCAATTATTGACTCCCAGAAAGTGCAACCTGGTATTTCCAATCACCTAAGTAACTAAGCCAAAAGAAAATAAATTAATCGGGGACCTGTAATCCAGTTGGTCTGGGTTTACATGTGCCCTGCACTATTATTTTTTACATGTTTGTCTTCCTGCCAAAAGCATGAACCACACAACGGCAGGAGACAGGGCTTATCCATCCTTGGGAAGTCTCCTCCTCTTCCTCTGTACCAGCACCTAGCAGTGGAGTAGGCTACAGTTGGTGCTCAATAAATGTTTAGTGAATGAATGGACAAATGGTGAGACAAACATAAAACCAATGAGGTGGAATTTAATTCCCCAGCCTGCAAATCAAAACCAGGCTTCAAATAGAGGTTATTTGCACAGGGATATATCTCAGCGTCACATGCAGTTAATCAGAACACAGCAATTTTTTTTCCTAAGCATGGGACAGATTATATTATTTTTTCATATGGCCTCTAAATTGCATCCTCTTCAACTAATTTCAAAACCAAATGGGATGCTTGAAACACCAGATCCAATGCTGATGTGGGTTGGCGTGTGGATAATTCACAAAGGCTGAATCTTCACAGCCATGACGAAATCAGGCGTGGCCAAAAGATTTACTGGAGTTGATGGGGTGCCCTTGTGGCTATAAAATTTTCCCCGAGTTTCCAGCCAATTGCTCCTGCTAGGATGCCTTGAAGTGGATACCCTCAAACATGATCTTTCTCTACTTGGACTCAACTCAAGACTATCACTTGGGAAGCAGAATGCACAGCAAATGTGCCCCGCAAGGTGATCTCTTTACTGTCCTATAACCCCATCAAGTTAATCTGAGCAGAGTCTAGTGTACAAATGTGTATAACTTTGGCTTCCCTATAATTCTTTGGTCTTGGGGCAAATGGATTTTCTTCATGAAGCTGGTAGTTGATAGAGTTGACGCAGTCTGAGATTGCCTCCTTTGGGAGGAGGGGGGAGGAACACAAGGGCTCCCAAAGTCAGAACTGCGGTCTGCACTCAGGCTGCCTGGGGGACATGTAAGCTCTACCCCCTATTGCGAGCTGTGTGACCTTGAGCAAGTGACTTAGCAGTTCTGTGTATCAGTATTGCGTCTGTGAAGTGGCAATCACACTAACAGTGCCTATCTCAAAGGACTACTGTGAGGAATCTGTGAGCTGATTTGGAAGAATTGCCCATAATATTCTCTGGCACTTAATAAACACTGGGCGAATTTGCTTCTGTATGCTAAGACTACATTGACTGCTATATACAAAGACCATGAATTGCTTTTAAATCTAAAATTGAGACCTAAATGCTCTTAGAGACCCGCTACAAAGCCATTCCTCCAAATCATGAAGGCTGCTATTTCCCAGGGGAAGGTGATGGTGTCTCAAAGGGCACGCAAAGCCACAGGGAAAGCAAACCAGCCAACCAGCCTCTAAAAACCCTCTGTTCACCCTATGTCATTAGTGCTTGGAGTTAACATTTTGCTTGCCAACTTGAAGGCCAACAATGAAAAACAGCAAACCAATTTGTATATTATAACAAGGATGGAGATACTGTGGGATAAAGGGTGAATTATCTGCTGCAAGAGCCTTTAAAGATTATTTGTGTTCATATTTCTGCTCCAGACTCATTTGACCCCTGCTCCACAGCTCAGTCCAAAGGTGTGGGAGCCAGGCTCAGGTCAGCACTAATGGGGGTTCTCAGCATCACTGCAAGGACCTGGAAAAGATTCCCAGGGTTAGTGCCGCTCAGATCTGTGTGAATGCATATATATATGTATAATGCATATATATATGTATGTATATATATATATATATATACATATATATCAGATTAACAGTTTAATAAAATACAGACAAATAAATTATAAGAAAGTGACATAAAACACACAATGTACAGTCCCTGCTTATGAGCTATTAGATTAAGGAGACACAAAATTACTGTGTCAATTTGCTATAAAATCTCCTAAACGTTCCCTCTCCATCTCTATACTCATGTAGCAGTGAACTGACAAAGAGCTTATTGGTGCCTGGGTCACACTTAAATGGCTCGGTCCCAGAAGCCCTGAAGGTGGGACTTGAGTGTTACCAGGTAACACACAGGATCCGCGTGGCCACACAGTTCCCACAGCTCACTGGTTACTTTCATCCTTGTGCAACACATCAGACCATACTAGAACCCAGCCATGAGCTTCTCTGACCCCGAGTTGGTGGAGCCTGGACCATTGCTGCAGCAGGAAGACCTGGGATCCTCAGCATCCCTGAGGTCCTGGTCTCAGCTTTCCAAATGATTGCATCTGAGAGATGCAGCTACCTAATATAACCCAGAAGAGGGGAGCAATCATCTGAAAATGAGCAGAAAGTGAGGATATTAATGCAGTTTGGAAAGTGTGTCCAGCACACAGTGGGTTTCTGCAGTTTTTGAACAGCCTAGATCTGAGCATCAGTTGGAAGGTGAAGCCTTTCCCATTATGAAAATCCAAAAACCAAGACACAATACATGCATGCTAATGAGCGTACTTACTCTGGATCATCTCACAAAAGCACATACACTAGACTCAGGTCCTGGCCCATAGTGCTACTGCTAGGTGATAAAACTTTTAGAGGCAGGACCCAGAGGGAGGAAGATAGGTCATTGGAGGTGTGGCCTTAAAGGGACATTGACACCCTGCTTCCTGAACACCGTAACATGAACAACTCTCCTCATTTCATATGCCGCTGCCATGATATGCTATGATATACTATGCCAGCACAAGCCTGAAGTAACAGGATCAAAAAACCATGGACTGAAACCTCTGAAATCTGGGCCAAAGTAAACCTGTCTTCCTTTTAAGTTGATAAACTCAGGTATTCTGTCATAGTCATGACAGATGGCTAACAGTGACCATCTCGGACCCATCCTAGTGTCCCAGTGCTGGCTCCCCATACTAGAACAGGCGTGGGCCATGAACTAAAGCTGATCATATGCACTGGGACATATGCACATCAACCATCTCCGGGTATTTTTGCTGTCTATTCAGTGTAACATTTTCTTGTTTCTCGTTTTGTTATGACCAGCCTGATCCTCACGTCTGCCACTCTAGAGTAAAAGGATTCCCTGACCTCAGAGCCTGGAGTCACTGAGTGTGATTAGCTCAGGCTGCCTTCTCATGATTCTGGAAAAAGATCAGTCTGCCTAGGACAACTTCTCCATGGTGCTGTGCCCTAGGGCCGGGCAGAAGGGTAAGTCTGGACCTTCCAGCTATGAGGTAGCGTCTCCTGGGGCTGCCGTCTCCCCTCCAAACGCAAGCAGTGTAATGAAGGGCTTCAGGTGGGGCTCAGAGGAGCGGTGGTATTACCAGGAGAAGGGCTCAGAGCTACAATTTCCAAATGCTTGGGGAAGTACTTTGAATGCCAAGAATTGTCTCAGTATACAGTGGTTTTCAACCCTTCCCCATCCTGCCAGGATGTTTTGAGTCAGAATGCTGGGTTGAACCCAGTTAGACTCAGGAAACCAACTCTGACTGCGGAGATAGAGGAAAGGCCCTGCTCTTTGCTCCCAGGAATGTGCTCCCTCTGTGTTTCTAAGCACCTGGGCTTCTAAGATGCAGCCCAATAACTATCATTTATGTTTGCCATGTACCAAGGTATTTATAGCTCCTTTAATCCTCACAACCCTATGAGGCGGGCATATTACTATTTCTGTTATATAAGTAGGGTCACTGAGGTTCAGAGATTCAAAATCTCTGAAGTCTTTAAGTAGGAAAGGGGATGATTGGAATCCCATCACTTTGGCTCCCTGGTCCCAGCTCGGAGTTTATGGGCTACATTGCCAGGCTTTGACCATCAGCTCCAGGAGTGGGTCTCCATTGATTTAAGACACTCTGAACACAGCACCTTCTAATTAACTGTTAGCACTCCAAAGTGAGCACACAAATAGGTATGGGTCACACAGATGGAAGGGGAGGACTGTCACTTTCACCTGGGAATGCTAACCTGGTGCTTCCCACTGATAAGGGTAACCCACACCAACACCGGTGACAGCAGACCACTGCACCTCCTTCTCAGGTCAGGCCCCTGGTGGCAGAGTCTGGGGAAGGACTGAGGCATCTGATTTGCCTGGCCTCCCTCTGAATTCCCCAGTGAAATCTTCTCCTGAATTATGCTGTTCCCTTTTGCATGGAGACCATGCCCAACCCTCCACTCCCATGCAAAAGCTCACACAGCTGCTCCCTGACTCTCCCCACCGTCCCATGAGCCTGTCAGGGATGTGCCTGTATCTCATTTTTGTTAACATCAACATCCCCTCGCTGCCTACCCTCCGTGTCCCTGCCCCGGCTGGGCACCCAGCAGATGCCTGGCACAGAGTAGATGCTTCAGTAAATGTTTGTGGGACGCATGAATGGAGAAGTGAATGGATTTCATGAATCCACATGCTGCTAATTTGGAATTTGTGATCCTTTGGAGACAGAATATTTATTGAGTAAAAGTTTGGAAAAAAATACTCTAACTTTGGCTTCTACTGCTCATGTAGTTCATTACTAAGGAATGCGAGCCTCTAATCCTCCTCCCCCCACCCCATAACTTTCCACATTTTATAATATGTAGAATAATTACAACTTAAGAAACTACATTTCTTTTAAAGAAACAGCCAACCTCTGCTCTCATTGAACTTCTTAGTCAATTTAGAAGAATTTTCTTCACCCTTACACCTCATCCCCTATCCCTTGAGCCAGAAAAAGTTTCCAACACATGATTAATGGCATTTTCCCTTGAGATATAATACTCATGTGTATATATTCCTTATACACAACTTGATAATGAATTATAGAATGCAAATGATTCCAGAGGAAGTCAGTCTTTCACCGAAATGCATGAAATACCTGAAAACATATTGTTATTGTCCTTAGTGTGTCTCAGCCTGGGAGTTCCTGGACGGTAATGTCTTCATTACACGTAAGCTGCTAACTTGTTGGAAATACGCTTTCCCAGTTCCCACATCAGACTGGAGTCAGGGATTCCGGGGCAGATCTGTAACCTGTGTTTTCCAGGCCCTCTTAGGGATTTGGAGGGTGCTCAGGTTCAGGGCCATGGGCCCACTCGTTAAGCACCGGGCGGACTGGGTTTAAAGTCTCTTCCTCCTCTTACAGCTCATGCACGCTCTCAGGAGCTCTCCCTCCCTCCATTTGCAAGATGAGGATGGAGTGGTGTTGCTGCGACCTGTGTGTGCCAGCCTCCGGGCCCTGCGAAGCCTGCTGCTGTCTCTGTCCTTCCCGCCATTATGGGTGGGAGGAAGAGAGACACCAGGAATGGGCGATATCTCCTTTCCTCCGTGACTGGTGTGGGAGGCCAGAGGAGGGGAATAAGAAGGCTGAGAATAGAAAGGAAAGGTTGGAGTCTATGGTCTAGGACAGAGGAGGAGGCATTCACAGTCGTCCGAGGATCCTGGCACCCAAGGAATATGCACCGAGGAGGTCTGCTCCGGATCCTGCAGGAGCCTCAGGGTCAGAGGCTGGAGAGGAACTGGAAGGGTGTGGTCCCCAGGCTTCAGGGGGGCATTAGTTGGTGGGGTGGGAGGGGGTTTCTCAAAGACAGTATCCCAGGGAGGTTTTGCTTTCTCAGAGAGATCTACAGAGTCTGTTGACCGGGCCCTTGAGCTTTATGATGCTGCAAGGGGACATGGTGGTAACCCCTTGCCTCTCCTCACTGGATCATCAGAGCTACTGATTGACAATATTTCTTCCTCTCCTCCCCATGCAACCTGTGCCTTCATTCCTGGCCTTCCCTTCAAACCCTTGACCTAGAGAGCTCTTTCCCAAATATCACCAAAAGCAGCTGCAGTTTGCCTGGTCCAGCTTCCTGTGTGCAGGATACTGTCGGTGCATTACTAGGCTGCATCTTATGTAATTCTCATCACAGCTCCAGAAAGCAATCGTATTTTCTTTCCATTGTACAGATGAGAAAAGAGAGGTTTCCAAAGATTAAGTAGTCCTCTTCAGAACTGTGGGTTATGCCTCCTACCCAAATCCAAGTTTGTACCTGGGAAAACTGAGCCTCAAGCCACACAAGGAAGGGCCTCTCTCAAGGACCCACAGCTACCAAGGCCTGAGATATGACTGGAGGTCTCAGCTCTCTGTGCCCCTTCGAAGACCCCACCAAACACATGTACTTTCGTTTACTGCAAACCACAATACAGGAATAGTTTTGTGGCAGATGTTAAAGTCCCTTCAAAAAATAGAAAAATATTATTAAAGCTACTGGTAACATTGGCTGAAATGTCCTGGAATTTCAAGTTTGTCTTAGCTGAATTTGCACACTCACTGAAGCCATGTTTACATAGAAAACGTATGGCACACGCTTTGATTGCCACAGCTAATAAATCTGCACAACTTTCTCTGGCCACATAAACCCTGTTCCTCCCTACCTTCTTAATATGCAAGGCAGATTGGCATATTAGCAGTGCAAAGGGTAAATAATCCCGTAATTGATGTGGGATTTGTGGATTTTTACCTCAAATTTCTGTTTATGGTTGAAGGTCGTAAGCTACGCAAACCTCTATTGATCAGTGTCTTTTGTTTAAACGGAACCTACTGTATTTATTTGTGTTGTTCTTCCAAAGTCAAACAAAAGGGCAGAGATTGGGCTCAAACTTGGAAGGGCACTGTGGACGTGTGGCCCATTCGCTCGGGGTGCAGATGTTTTCAATCTGCACAGTTTGTCTTTCATATCCATCTGAGATGAAACAGCCTTCATTTAGCCTGGGAGACCGGCCAGCAAGAGAAGACACACACTTAACCCTTTGGAGACACTCTCCAGCTCCTTTTGGACACCAACAAGAGAGTCTAAGGGAGCAGAATGCACTTTGGAGACAGAACCCAGGTCTCAGAGTTCTTGGTAGCGAGTGTGTGTGTGTGTGTGTGTGTGTGTGTGTGTGTGTGTGTGTGTTGGGGGTGGGTATGGGTCACCCTCTGTGGCCCCTACTCATTATGAGTTGGTAGTCATAACTCTATCCCAATACTCAAAAATGCTCTCCCAAAGTGGAAGGACAGAGTCTCTTCTGGCAGCACCCATGACGTGGTGCAATTGTGTGCTGGGGTGGAAATGGCACCAGTTTTAGAGAAAACCAGTGATTCATTCTCCAACACTCTTCTGGCCCCTTGGCAGCTGTTTGAACTTGCCAAGTGCCTTCCCCTCTCTGGTCTGTTTCCTCCTCAACTAGGTGCTCATGAAAGCACCTAACTGGCAGAAGTGCATTGTGAATCCAGAACAACCTGAGGTGGTCTTGCTCTGGGTTCAACACCATTGCCTGGAATCAGAGCCCGACAACCATGCAGAAGACTTGCTGGGGAATGGGAAGGGACAGGGATGCCAGGTACAGGAGGCTTTCGACATCAATAGAGACAACACTGGGTCTCTGGAAGGATCATGGCTTGGCAATAAGGTACAGATGGACTTGCTTTCTCTTTCTATCCCTGACTGCTCTGTGATCCCATATGAGTGGGAACCACAGAGGTCCTGCTCCTAAACACTAGGCAAGTGCTCCGAGTTGCTGTGTGTTAAAGAATCTGAAGCCCTTTGTAAAATAAGGTTGTTTTCAACCTGACTGGCTCATCCTCTTGGATGTTAACATCTTGGGAAATAATACATCAGAACCTTGGTATTTACTTTACTGGGGAATGTTTACTATATATAACATTTACATTCATTTTGGAGAATTAGTACATAGCTAAATCTTATCTTGATTATTTTCAGTCCCTTTATCCCCTTTTGCTGGTCCCTTTCTCCATCTCTAAAAGTCTGCCTTCTGGCTTCCTACAATCAGTCCTGTATTTTGCTCTTTCATGTATTTATGTTTGCAGTTTCTCATATAGAAGAAGCCAGTTGATATGTAACTTTGCATGTCTGATTTACTTCACTTAACCTGATGGTCTCAAGATCCATCCAAAGTCCTATGAATGACAGAATTCTATTCATCTTTATGGCTGAATAATATTCCATGGTGCATACATAGTATATTTTTTTCACTATTCATCTGTTGATGGGCATCTAGATCGTTCACAGATGTTAGCTGTTGTGAACTGTGAAACTACAAGCAGATATCACTATAATAAGATGTATTTAACTCTTCTGGGGAAGATATGCAGGAGAAGTACAGTTGGATCAGATGGAATTTCTACGTCAGTGTTTTGAGGATTCTGCATCTTGATTTTCATAGGTAAAATTATTCCTTTGTATCTTCATATTGACTCAAGCTGAGATCCCAGCAAAGCCATGTCTTCATTACTGAGGGTTTTGGGGCAAAGTGCTTTACATTTATGTGGCTGGCCTTGTAATAACACTGTGAGAACAGAGTGCTATCCCAGGGTCCTTTGATGTGGGGCATGTTCTTAGCACTAAATAATAGCACCTATAATCATTGATTCTTAAAAGGTTCTTTACTGGGTGTTGGAGTCACAGAAAAATTCAAAATAACATTTAACGCACAATCCAGATATCACAGATCTTTGTCGTATCGAGGTAACCTCCTTTTCACTTTGTGTTATGATATTTTGTGATTGGTTTTAGTTAAAATACTTGGTGAGGAACAGTGGAATTGCTTCTGTCTCTTTCAGTCTCTGATTTCCAAAGCGGAGAAGGAATTCCTGACCATGGCGAAGTGGATGGGGAGTGGTCTGAGAATGGAGGCATGCATGTAGGAGCTCAGCATCTGGGAAGAGTGATGGTCACTGGACCTTTGTAGGAGCAAACCACAGCAAGGCTTATCATTTGATCTGCTCTGCGACTTAGTCACAGGTTTTCCAACCAGGTCACACTTTCCAATGGAGTTGAGACCTGTGTGCTTTCTCACTTTAAGTTATGTGCACCCTTCAGAGTTCGTATTTGCCAGCATGAAAACAAACAGCCTTCATGCACCATCAGGGGTGAGTCTCTGTTTCTTCTTTGTCCATGGGTCCTTAAGAAAATATCTTAAAGGACACCAGAAGAGATGCACAGCCGCCAAGAGATGGCTGTGGAGCAAGGAGCTCGAGAGTTACCCACTACAGGCTTTGGTCTCACTGCTCTTCTGCTTCGAGTCTTTCTGTCCCATTTTCCTGTTCTTTCTGAGCTCCCTTGACCCTGACCCTAAACTCAATTCCCTTTCCCCCAGAATTTATCATGTATATATTTGTACTTCCTTAAAAAATCCATGATTATCTATATTCACTGAATGAACCACTTATCATTGGGCCATTTGTGCTGACAAGCTTCTCTCTTGAAGCATGAGTTTTGAGACTTACAAAATTACACATGAGATCTCTGTGGAAGCCATGGGACTGAGTAGAAATGCCTGTAAACAAATGCTTAACCTTAGGAACCGTGAGGCAATATTGGTGAATTTTTTTCTCAAGACTCTGCTCAATTCCTCAAGTCACCGCCGCCGTGGAGCCTGTTTATCTTCCTCTTGCTTCCCTTTAAAGTCATACTTATAGTTACACATGTGTGTGCATGTGTGTGGCTAGCACTGCAGCTTCATAAAATGTCACTGTCTCTGTGACATCACTCAGTGTTTCCTCTGCACATAATCTTGCCCAGTTTTAGGCACGCTGGTGCGTGTGCCTCCAGGTAGCACATAGATTGTCCTTGACTGATAGGATTCACTTCTATTGACCCACTATTCTGTTAATGGATATCAGGGCCATTCTCAGACTGCTGGGTTTTGTGTGCAGTGTGACCATATGTTTCCTGCACCTGGGACTTTTGAGATGGGCAGACCTTGGCTGGTCTTTGTCCCCAATCTCCACCCTGTGTCTGTCCCTTTCAGACCAAAGCCTCAGCACCTTCTCCTGTCAAGCAGATAGTATAGCAGGTAACTATTAAAAAGAACACAACAGTCATTACAATAAATTACAGCTTTCACACCTGCTTTGGAGATCCAAGATGAAAGATGCTTCATGAAGGCAAATATTGTGGCAGGTGAACCAAGCAATTAATTTAAAAATCTGTGTATAATCATACACTGTGTTCGTTCCGTTCCTGAGAGGCTGGGTCATGGGAGTTCCTGGCTCCTCCCAGGTGCTGGGATTCAAGATCATCTCTCATCACATCAAACCTCTCTGCAACCTCCTCTGTAGCATGTGGGTAACATCAGCACCCAGTTCACGCATGGTGGGGGCTTTATGAGCTAACCAGCAAGCCGTGTACAAAGGCTTGATTTGAATCCTCATCCATACTCATGAGTTCCGAGAGCTGATCAGGGTACTTACTCTCCCAGTGTCATTTTCTGCACTATGAGATGATAATAGCTTCTAAATCTAGGAGGAGATACTATTGATTAAAAAAGACGCTCACACAATGCCTAGCACACGGTCAGTTTTCTCTACACAAAAGCTATTATCAGATTGCTGTAGTACCTGGCATTTTCTTGAAGCAAAGCTAAGATTGTCCAGGAGAGTATTTTGTCCAGTCCAGAAACAGAGTTAGGACACCAACTCCTAGGAAGTAAAATCATTCTCATTTTGTGCACATTAAACAGAGTGAACAGATGTCCGCCAAACAAGGACAGAATGTTTCAAATGAGCAGGCCTAAGATACAGGGAATTCCATGTGACTGTACTTTTAAAGCAAATAGAGTAGCCATGGTAGCTCAGATTCATAAGAGCAGGTGATCTATATGAGACCCCTGATCTTGATATATGAAAATGAGAGGAGAGAGAGAGGGAGAGAGGGGGGAGAGAGAGGGAGAGAGGGGGGAGAGAGAGGGAGAGAGGGGGGAGAGAGAGGGAGAGAGGGTGGAGAGAGAGAGAGAGAGAGAGAGAGAGAGAGAGAGAGAGTATCTTTCCTCAGTCACAGGCACAAGTATCTCTATGATAATTATTGCCTCCTGTAGGGACAATTTCACATCTTCACATGGAAAGCTGCAGAGAAAGCAGCCATGAAGTTGACTTACTTTTTAATTGATAATTATTCTTAATAGATTGCTTCAGATGATCCTCAGAGAGGACCCCTAAGCAGCTGGATTGGTCAGTTTGGGTGGTCCTGTGTCAGGAAGGACATGGTCTGTGGAGCTGACCAGTGAGAATCGCACTTCTCCCTCTGACAAGTAAGGACAGGTCAGAACATACGGAAACCTGGCAGTAGGATGAGCTCGATGTGTGACACCCCTGCTCTCACTCAGAGAGCGCTCACGGTGTCCCGGGACATGGCCAGTCCTCCCAGACCCCCTGTGTGGGCTCACCCAGCTGGTAAAGCCTGTCAGCTTCCCACAGGCCACCGGATTCTTACAGCAGCACCACAGGGCAGTCGTGCTAGTGCTGATTTTTCCTCCCTTTTTGACAGATGAGGAAACTGAGGCCTAAAGAGGCCAGGGGCCTTTCCTAAAACTACACGAGGTTTAAATTAAGGTGGCCCGACCTATAACAGAGCATGGCGTGTTATTTCAGAATCTGGGTAACGGGACAAGGAGAGCTGGAGAGATGGGGCAGCAATGTGAACCCAGAAATAGAACTGGCTTAGGGTGAGGCCAGAAGGGGCTGGGGCTGGGATCATCTATGCTCCAGCAAGGGACAGGTTGATGGCATTTCCTTCCTCAGCCACAGCTCTCACCCAGTTCCACCTCCAGCAGCTGTGGACTGAGTCTGGCTGGTAGAGAACTCTCCGAAGGGTGTGGTTCAGGGCAGTTTCCAGGCCGGGCTGGGAAGCAGAGCCACAAGGGGACTGTGGAGGGGAGTGGCCGGTGGGCAGGAAGTCAGGCTGGTGAGCTGTGAGGGTGACCACCGCTTCTGAGTGGGGAGGCAGGAGTAGGACCACAGCCAGCAGGGCCCTCTCTGGGTCTCACTTTGGGCACCCAGTAGCTTTGTTGTTCATGCATCTGAGTTTTGTTTTCCTCAACTGTCAAATCGAATTGATTTTCAGTCATTTTAACCTGGGTAGTTTCAGCCAACCCGGTCCCCCAGGTGAAAAGCTAGTTTATCAGAGACTTCAGTTATCCAATCTTCCTGCCAGAGGAATGGGATCTTTGCAGGCTTTCAGAAAATGAATGACCAATTCCAAAGGGTGTCGGCAACAATAATAATAATTACCTTTTATGAAGCATCTATTATGTTTCTTTACTTTACATCCCTTTTATATTTCTCCTGCAATCCTTTGAGGTAGATAATAGCTCAATTGATGAGTACTTTACTCCTCATTCTCTCATTAAATCCTAACAATCCTGCTGAGTATGTATTATGATCCCAGTTATTTAGCAAATGAAATGGAAGCTCAAACAATCTTGTATCACTTGCCCAAAGTCACACAAACAATGACGGAGCTGGGATTCTGACTCAGCCCCGGAGCACCGTGACCTGCCCTTCCTGGACTAACGCTGAGGCTCCAGGTGCTTCTGCTGTCTCTCTGGTCACTCTGCTACGCTTGCCTTGGGATTCTGTCCTGGCTGCAGGTGCTCCTGGGTCGCTGCCCCTCCCACACCGAGGGCTGGTGGCCTGTGTTGGAGAAGGGATGCAATAAAGGTGATTAGCAAAAAGATGAGAAGGACTCGCGTCCCTGCTGGACATCCAGGCCAGCGGCTGTGGAGGACAGCTCTGTCACTCGTAAACAAGTCACTGCCTTCTTTGACATCAAGTCAATGGAGAGGCTGATTTTCTTTGCCCCTCTCGCTAAAATTAAAATCATCTTGCCCCCAGGCAGGATGAACAAATTGCGGCCTGCCAGGCTGCTGACTTGCCTGGGGCATAGGCATGACTGGGGGTAGAGTCTCAAATATCCTACTTTGGCCAACAAAATCGCATCCGAGTTGTCCATGTGGAGTGACCAGATCTGGCCACTTAAAGTGCAGAAAGCCCTCTTAAATCTGAATTGCAGATACACGGCACATATGTTTTTAATTTGCTCACATCCTAGCCCTGTCCTCTGTGCTGTGCTCTGGGCATGGATCCTCGTGGTCAGCTGCTCAGGGTGGAGAGGACGCCTCACATGAGGCTCCAACCCTGGATATGTCTGGAACCTTCTGCCTTGCAGACTCAGATCTGGCTGGCGGAGGGCACCGTGCTAGTTCCTTCCTTTTAGTGGGGAGATGTAGAAGAACTGGGGATTGCAAACGGTAGGAGAGAAGTCCTCTTAGGGACTGGCCCCATCACCAAGAGACACTGGGCAATGCCTGGTGACTTCTGGTGTCACACCAAGAAGAAAAAGTGCTTTCAGCATCTCAAGGGTCAAACCAGAGATGTTACTCAACTTCCTATTGGAACATGCACTACCAAGACTTAGCCCCTAATCTCTACCTTGCCAAAATGAGAGATCAGCTGTAAGCAGATTGAAAAACTACTTTCCCTTGGTGTGGTCTTTGGGGGAATTCCCTGGCCTCCTCTGGCCTTGACTTTCACTTCCCTGCTGTGAGAGGTTTACCTGGGTGGACCTGAGGACCTGCCTGAGTGTACCAGCAGCCATACCTAGGCTCTGCCCCTCCCACACCCCACACACCTGAGGCTCTGGCATGGTACAGGGAGCCCCTCTGCCCCTGGGATCTGTGGCTGTTGCCTCCCTGGGCTGGGAGACTCAGGCAGCCCAGCCTGTCCACACCCTTGGGCCATTCCCTCCTGGCCAGGCACCAACACGGCTGTCAGGATGTGCATGCAGTCGGGCACACCTCACCCCATTGCGCAAGGATTAGCAGGGGATCAAAGCACCCTGGGTAGAGCAACACTTGGCAGAGCAGGCTGATCGGCAGAGCGGTCCTGGCTGGGGCAGCAGAGGTGTGGTGTCTGCAGCCTGGGCCACTCTGTCTGCACCCAGCCTGCCCTCCCAGGTCCTTTCTCCCCAGATCTATCTCCGCCCCTGCAAACACACACCCAGCTCCTCCGTCTCCTCCTGCCTGCAGTGCAGGTAACAGTGTCCACAGCGTCCTTGCCTCCAGTCCATGAGGGTCAGGCCCGGGGCCCTGAGCACACACACATGACCTCATCACACGGTCCCCATGTCAGTGGGTTCCAGCATCACTTCATCTTGCTAACGACACATTCTAACGACTATGTGCTAGGTAGTTATGGCAGATGTCTGCATCAGGTGAAATTCCGTTTGCTCACTTAATCCTCAGAGCGTCCTTTGAGGGAAACGTGAACCTTATTACCATTTCACAGCGAGGAAAACTGAGCCTCAAAGCAATGAGTAAGTTACGGAGTCAGACGCAGATAATCCGGTTCCAGCACCAACGTGCTTAACCACTGCCCAAACGCCTTCCAAAATAAGCGAAAGCACATGCAGAGAGGTGATGACTCGTTCCAAGTCACAAAGCCAGCGTAAGTCAGAGACAGTAGCAGCGCCCAGCTCTGTCTGTCTAGAGGCCTCTCGACCTCGTAGCGTGCAGAGTGCACATCTATGTCGATCTGATCACTTCTTAGGTGATCATTTAGCTTTCCAGTTTTTAAATGTTGTTAGTACATGTTTGTAGCACATAATGTTTAGATACCTGTTGGGGTGTTAGTGCATGTACACAGAACATCTTAATTCCTTTTCCATGCCCTTCTCTCCCTCTCTAGATTCTGGTCCCCTTCCCATCTACAAAAAAAAGAAAAATCTATTGGCCTGCTTCCTGCTAGCTGTCTTTTATTTTGCTCTTTATTTACCTTTTGGGTTTTTCTATAAGAGAAATCATATGACGTTTAACTCCGTGTGTCTGATTCCTTTCACTTAGCATCATGGTCTCAAGGTGCATCTGCTTTCCTTCCAATGGCTTGGTTTTCTTTACGTATTTATTTTGACATAAAATTAATTTTACAAGATACCTAGTGAGTACCTATGACAATTTCATTTTTAGTAAATGTATTTCAAAAAAATAGGTGTGGATGCATGGTTAACTTTGCAATACTGTATGTGGAATATTATAGGAACCAGAGAATAAATTTAGACATGATCTTCACTAGGTGTTGTGAGGAAGACTAGTCACGTGTACACAATGGTTTGGTTCAGGTGCTAGAAATTCCTCAAAGTACTGAGACCTCATTCTGATAAACAGCCAAGCTCAGAAAGCTGTTGGTTAGGGCCATGAGGACCTAGAGATGACATGACTTTGCTGAGTTCCCTCCGTCCCCAGAGACTGTGCGCTTGCCACTAGGCTATCTGGCCCCTCACAGCTTCCTGCATTGGGGGCAGGCCTTTGGGGTGGGTGCAGAGGTTCCTTGGAACAATGGCCTCTGTGGAAGATGGAAAGAGATGCTTTAATCCCGGCCCAACCCCCCGTTCCGCAGAGGCTCTCAGGCTTCGCGCAACTGCAGACACCCTAAAGCTGCATTCATCCTCCTCCTGCACAGCCTAGGTGCAGCTACCTTGTGTCCTGTACCCGGGGGCCAGGCTCTGCACCCTGGGGCTCCCACGGCAGACAAGGCTTCTAGGGTGCAGGTCCTGGCTTCCTCAGGCACCTCGGTCACCTCCTGTCGTCTTCTCCTCCACTTGCCTGGAGGAACCCAACTTCTCTGCCCCAGGGACTCGGCAAGTGTCTCTATTTACACTGTGAAGCAGCCCCCAGACCTGCCCAGTGGGCCCCCCTCACCGCAGCCCCACTGTCTCCCCAGGAACCAGGAAGACAATGTCAGAGCCTCCAGCCTGGGACAGCAGCTTTACCAAGGGAGCAAGGTGGCAGGGGCACTCAGGCTGAGAGCCAGAGCCACCACATGGCACAAAGCACAGGGCAAGAGGGGTCTCCTGGGGCACATGGATATTAGCCACATGCATGCACCATAAGGAGCTTTGAGGTGCCAAGAAAAGACCCTTGACAGGGTGGGACTCTGGTCCTGTGGACAGTGTACCGTGTATGCCACAGGCCCTCCAAAGCTAAGGTCACCTGTTCTCCAAGAAGCAAAGGAAAGATGACCTGACCACAGACACAGAAAACACCTCACACTGCTCTGCGGCTCTGCCGGGGACATGAGACCTGAGTCAGGCAGCGCCGCGGGACTCCTGAGATCCCCCTGCACACAACCACCGCTCCACTCTCCCATGATAACTGCCCCCTGCCTTCAGTCCACCCCAAGTATCTGCCTCAGCAGCCTCTCCTGTCACTTGGCTTGGTGGCTCTCTCAGCTGTCCCTCAAGTAGCCTTCAGCTTCCACAACATGCTTTGCAATACAGAATAGGAAACTCTGGCAACCATTGGTCTCTCCAGCAAATCACAGAGCCAAAGCAAGACCTGGAGGCCTTTCCTTACACCTATTACTATTCATCTTATTCATTTAAAAATATTTACAGAAAATAGAAGACACCGTTACCCCCAGTCTAACTTAATTGCTGTTACTTTTCTATGAATTGTCCATTTTCTCTTGTCTCCATCTGTCTCTCTTTCCCTCTTTCTCTGTGTGTTTCACACACACACACACACACACACACACACACACACACACACTATAGAGAAGGTGAAGCCCCCATTCCATTTCTGCTTTCTCTGTTCCTGGATGCTTTCCCATGCACATCTAGTGTCATTTGGTCCTGATCCAAGATCTCACGGTGGTTACAGACGCATCCCTGGAAGCCAGACATCCTGGCTCTGAGCGCCACTCTGCACCAAAGAGCCAGGTAACCTGGAGCAGACTGCTTAACTTTTCTGCGCCTCAGTCAAACAGGGAAGATAAGAGCTAATCAATCCAGAGTGCAGTACTCATTGTGAAGACATATGAATTGCCAGAAACAAAGCCCGCAAGAAATAAATGCTTAAGAAATATGAGCTATTAGTATGACCCATGAACACTAAATAGAAAAGCTTTGTGTGTGTTTTTAAGGTTTACCTAGATTATAGCTTTACACCTACACACACACCTGTGGACATTTGCACACTCCTCTTGCAACTTTGTTATACCTTCACATTATGTGCAGATTAAAACATTTAGATACCTGTGGGGTATTTGTTTCAGTTGCCATAGAGTGATATGTGTTTATATTTCCCTGGTTTCTTATCCTAACACTTTGTTTGGAAAGTAAAGACCCAACATCTCTAATCATCAGGAAGAATGCAAAGAGACCAGCCCTAGGATAAGGGTACAGTGCAACACGAGGATAGCACTTTCAGCAAGGCTTCCCTGTGGAAATTTCTAGAAGCACGAAACACCCCACCCCTGCGTCTCTCACTATTGGAGTCCCTAGACACGTATGCCCTGAGAGCACTTCATATGTGACCCGTGCGACTGAGGAGCTGAATCTTTACTTCAATTTGAATGTAAATCACTGCATGTAATAGGAGCTACCCATTGGACAACACCCTGACGCAGGTTTAGTGGTCAAAGCACTGTAATAAATAGCAAAGACCACAGGAACAGAAGAAACTCTAGAACATGACCCCAAAACTGAGTATTATGCCTGGAAGACTTGTCACATCTCTAAGGAAAACAACATGAATATTTTTGTTGAATTTTTGGATGTCTTCTTCTCTGAAATTTCTTTATCGTTTGGTTATTCCCTCTTACCCATTGGGTTGTATATCTTTTATCATTAATATGCCATAATTATTTGCATATGTAGTTATATAATAAAACATTTATTTTAGTAAGTGAATTTTTAAATTAACGTTGTTTAAAATGTTACATTTCCCTAAAAATTGTGCTAGAGAATTTTGCCTTTTATATCTGAATTAAGAAATCTTTTTCCGTGCTAAGGTCATCAAGTTGGTCTAGCATTTTTCTAAAACTACATAGTAAATTTTGCATTTCAGATGAACATATTGAATCTGACTAAAAGTCATTATTGAGTATGATGTGAAATGTAGCCCTAAATTAATGGCCCTCCCCATTTGAATAATCAATGTTCCAGAGATTTACTTAATTATCTTCCTTTTCACTTGATTTAAAATGTCTCCTCAGCATTTTAGTTTTTCAAATGATTTTGGAAAAAAATTTGTCTAAACCTGTGATAACTTGTTAAGATATTTTATTCATCTTGTTAAAATTCTAGAATAATTTGGGGGGAATTTTTATTCTGTTTTACTCTTTTCTGGCCATGAATACCATAGATCATGCCATTGATTTGAGTCTTCTTTTACATTCATCAATAATGTTATACTTGTTTATTGTATCTGACATATCTTTGTATATATTTTACTGTTCCCAGATAGCTTAACCATCAGTTTATGGTTTTTTACTGTTATGACTAGGATATCTTACATTTGCATATTATAAAATCACTTACTTGTGTATAAGAACATTATTAATTATTGAAATTGTAGGTAGAAATATATTCAAACTCTTTTAATTCTGCTCTACGTTCTCTTGGATTTTTACTTGTCTAAAACCAGAGATCTGCAAAAATCTACCATTGTTATCTGTTATGTCTTTCACTTCTTTTTCACAGTCTATCATGTTGCTTAGAATGTCCAGGAAAAAGTCACCAAGGAAGAATGATAGAGATTATCTTTGTCTCATTCCTGATTTCAGTGCAGTGATAATGTAGTTTCACTACCAAGAAAAGATGCTTGCTGTAGGTTTTGGATAGGCAGTTATTAGTTTAACGATATTTATCCCTAGATCCACTAGAATAGTTGGTTGATTTTCTGTCTTGTTTCGTCTTTATTGATTCTTTAAAATAAATCATGATTTGAAGTTTAATTTTCTTTTTACATCAATCATGATTATATTTTTCCTACACTTTTCTAACGTAATTAATATTATTGATAGAAATTCAACACTGTTTCCTTAGGAAACTCTCCCAATCCCTCAGACCAGGTACTAGAAATCCACTCCCATTACACTCTATTTCTTCATAGCCATGCAGCCCAGCAGAACAAAGATCATACATTCCTCGCCTCTGGTATAAAGGTAGCAGCTCAGAAGATGCTCAATGATTCCTGTGAATGGAATGATATTTTGAGAGGAAGAACACAGGGCTTGTTGTATATAGTGACCTGCCTGGAGTCAGGTGGCAGATCTGCTGCCCTAACCACTGCTTTACCCCAAATGGATTAAACACCAGATCTCTGTGATTCCTTAATCTAGTCTCAGATGCACAGTAGAAAAAGTGCTCTCATGGACCATGAAAGAAAGAAAAGGTTACCCTAGGTGGATAAAGTCTCCTTTTAGCTGAGATTTGGAGGTAAGAAATCCTTTCCATTGGCCTCTTGCAGAGCCAAATGGCACGCTTGTGTGTTTCTCTAGAAGTCACTCTCCCCTCGATAAAATAGCTGTGTTAGACACTCTGCTCTCCTTTCCTTATGGAGCACCCAAGAACCTAGATCCCATAAGCAGGGACCGAGTCCTCCTGCTGAAGGCCACCTGTGTGTTACGTTACTGTATTTTCCACCCTGCTATGAGGATCCAGTTCCTTGGCCGCACCTCAGGGACCTCTGGGGTACTGAAAACTGGATTTCTCATCCCTAAAGTGCTCCATTTGTCAAACAGGGGCTGAAGCAGGCACTGGGGATGATGTTAGCAGGATAGCATCTTTACCCATGAATTCAGCCCAGGAGGAGGCTCAGGCTTGGTCCTTCCCGTGGTCCTGCTGGGCTGCCACACTGCTCCTCCCTGCTCCCCCCGAGGGTTCAGATGCACCCTCCTCCTTCAGTCTGGAACATTCCACAACTCTCACTCCACCGACACGTGTGCATGCATGTTCATACATGTACACACACATTATTCATTCATGTACATAGGTGGGCAAAATGTACACATATTCACATGTACACAGCTGTGTGAGGCCCTCTCCTATTTCAAACATCTGCCATTTTTTGAGGAATCTCCTCCCCTTTTTCATATCATCTCAAGGAATGTATCCCTGTCTTCAAATGCACTGTATTTGTAATTATACATCCATTACCATTGGTGACAGTGACACATGCAATGGTATGAAGTTACCAGCAGACCATCTGATCCACCTGTGGGGTCTGGTGCCCTCCTCTCTGGGCCCTGATCTTCAGGACAGAGCCAGGTGCTGCAGGGGAGTTTGGGCAGGAGTGTGAAAGCATGGGGCCCACACCAACTCTCTTCATGTAAGTGAGGAGGTGAAGTGCAGGACTCAGATGCACATCTGTACAATGGGCACACAGGACTTCCCTTGGAAGGCTGTTATGCAGATAACATAGTATAATAAGCATGTTGTGCTTAGTGCATACTTTCTGGTGCTGGGGACCAAACTAGAGGCCTTGCACATGCTAGGCAAGAGCTCCACCACTGAGTTACATTCCCAGTTCTTGGTGCATTCTTAAAATCAGAAAGTGTTCCATAAATGCTCCAGCATTAGAGCGATTATTACTGCACGCTCTAAAATCTTAAAAATATTTTCTCTTTACAGCAGAGGGCTTTAATTTGTGTGACTATGGCAGAACATGTTAACATTCAACAAGTATTCTCTACCCTCAACCCACCAGCCCACTTGGGGCTCGGTCACGTGTCCCTTTGGTTGCCAATCGCTGAGAGTTCCTTTGCTCGATTTAGGTAGAAAGCACAAAAGCAAAGTGTGTTTCTGCTAGCAGCTCTGGGCTTCGAGTGCCCATGGCACTCGGCCCTTAGTATTAAAGCTCTGGGCGCTGATGCTGGCAGGCGACTCTGCTGCATGCTGGTCTCTCCCACTACCATCTGCCTCCCGTCAGTGCTGGTTGGCTCCCTTGGTGCTGCTGCTGCTGGACACTGCTGCCAATCAACACCAGGTCACGCCAGATGCCATCAGCCAACACAGCTGGTTGCTGGTCTCTGTCAATGATTTTCATTAGCTGCTGGGCTCTGGAGCTCTTCAGCGCTCACAAGCCTTTATAGCTCTTTTTAAAGCTGCCATATTCTATCCATATTACTTAGGATAAAAATCCCAAATAGATTTACGAGGCCTTCTGAGCCCTTGCTATCTGAAATGTAAATCACAAGTGCACTTCAGAGGACCACCAGAGCAGGCTTTATTTGACAGTACAAAGAGCGCAGGAGAGGAATCCTCGTAGACCGACCCAAAAGGGCCAAAGCAGTCATACTTCTGCAGCAGTAGCTGACCTGCTGTTGGTGCACATTTCAGCCTTTTGATTTGTCCAAATTGGTCTAAATTCAAGCCTATTTAGTGAGCCAAATTCAATTTCGCTACATGGATCGATTCAAGCCCATTGTCATCACAATAGACACTTTCCTTTTGGGATAGGTACAAGGCATCTAGGACATCCTTAGCTGTCATGGTGGCAGTTTGGGGTAAAATTGGGGAGATCAGTATGTCCTTGATTGACAGCTGCCACATTTCAGTGAAAATGGTTGGGGTAGAATCAAGGAATGTCCAGGACGATTCTCTATAGAAAGAGTCATAGCTTATTGGGTTTGGGAAGAGTGGGACCAGATCCCTCCCTGCTCTCTGCCATGTATGAGCAGGGACAGGGAGGGTCATCACCACTTTCAGCCAAACTCACCGCTCCAGTCATCACAGAACGGGAACAGGCAGGTATTTTTCATCTGTATCACTTTGACCAATGGAACGTGATGAAAGCCAGTTCAACCAAGGCTGAAGAGGCTCCGTGGATCCTGCCCAGCTTTCTTGAGCTGCTGTCCACCATGCAGGAAGAGCAGCGCCAGTCCTGTGCTGTGTCTGCAGCTTGAATCCTAAATAAAAGGCTGGTATAGCTGACCTGCATGGGAGTCCAGCCAAGGCCACCAGCTACCACTGACAGGCAGACCCGGCGTGGGTGTAAGCACTTGGATGTGGAGGGTAGTTGGTGATGTTATTGTAGCAAAGCCTAAGAGAGTAACCCATACCAAAACCAGCACACTGTCACACAGACGAATGCTGAAAGGGACTCTCCTTGTTACCATGGACAGGGTGTGGTGTTACCTGCAAAATCGTCAGCTGCATGGCTTAGTACATCTCTCTTTTAGGTCTTTGCAGTACACTCTGAAGATAAGTTTTCCCACATCTCTGGAACTCCAGGGCTTTCTGTTTCCAAGGGGGAAGACTCATGTCAAGCTCAACCCAACGAATGTCTTGAGTGTTTGTTAAGGCAACGTAAGGAACTTACCTCAGGATACGGAACTTGGGTCCCGTTTCCTGTATTTGAGTGAAACATTCAGAATGAATTAAAATTGTTACCTCCTAAAAGGCAATTACAAAAAAGAAAAGTCCAAAGAAACCTTTTAATGCCTATAATTTTCCTAGTACTTACATGTCCCATTAAAAAGAAAAATGACATTAAAATAATTTTAAAGGTTTTGGCTTAAGCCCACTGACAGAAGGAAATTCCCCTGCCTAGAATCAAGTTCTCATTATCTTGGCCCAGCTCGCATTAAGGGTGGACTCCTGCAGAGATCTGATCGCAGGATTGTGCTCCAGCTGAGAGCGGCCACGACAGAATTAATATGGCGCCAACCATCCCAGCCCCAGAACTGGCCCCTCCTGGATCTTTCCCTCACAGGTCTCTCTAGGGTCCTTTGGATGGAAATCTGTCAAATTCTTCTTGTGTTCACTCTATTTGGGAAATGTCCCTACATTTTTTACTGGTGCCAGTCCTGGCCTCTTACGTGCCTTTGGTCTTTAATTATTTATTTTTTTCATAGAAACACATAGATATTTTAGCTCAGTTATTAGCAGCTTGTTGACACAAGCTTCTCAGTAATTTATTCTCCTTTACTTCTCACTATGTTCTGCTTATTCCCCGGTGTGAATCAGATTTTGATGTGTTAAGAGGTAAGCATCGGAATCCTTTGGTGGGCCATTGTCTGTTAAATTGATAAAAGTAATAATCTGTTAAGAACAAGCAATGGAGGGAAAAAATTGTAATTCAGCTCTCATGTTTCCTTTTAATTATTGATCGTCTTCCTGTTGCAAGGGCTGCTTTGTATAGAAAGAGCTGCAGGAATAGACCAAGATGTCACTGGCCACCTGTTGGCAGCTGTCAACTGGCAATGATTTTCAATCACCACCAAGCAGGTCCTAGATTTGAACCAGTGACCTAGGAGGAAAGTCTCCGTAGCCTGTTACCAAATTATCCCCTGAGCCCTTTGCTTCCGTGACTAACACCCTTTCCAATAAAACTCCATTTTTGTCATTGAATCTGTCAACATGCCTACAAACCCCTGAAGGGTGAAATTAATTTGAACTACAGAGTTGGGCAAACAAGCTGAGAAGTGAGTTCTTGAGAAATAGAAGCTAATATTTCAACATTGATTCACTTGTGGGAAAAAATAATCTTTATTTTCCTCTTGATCTAGGGAGGGAGTAGACAGGAGATAATCATAGAATAAACAAAGAAGTCCTTATGCAGTTTACTGCCCTGACAATCTAAGGTAGCTCAAACTAGCTTTTTTATAGCTTCAAGTGGATGAACCCAGCATGCTGGTGACAAAATCATAAAGATTAAAAGCTGGATCTCTCTGGAGAGTTTTGTCCCTTCTAACTAGCTGCCCTGGGAGTTTCAGATTAATTGGATGATTAAGAGGGTTTTGGAAAATTTCGAACCTGTTTCTCCTTCCTCCTCTCCTCCCCCTTCCCCCTTCTCCTCCTCCTCCTCCTCCTCCTCCTCTTCCTCCTCCTCCTCCTCCTCTTCTTCCCCTTCTTCCTTTTTTATTTTGTTTTTTCAACCATGAGCCCACAATGAGTAGCAGCAGAAGCTTCCTGTGGCCGGAAGTAGCTTATCTCATTATTTCTATCCCAGTGATATTTTGCATTTCAAGCTGTGTTGGAAGCCCAGCAGAGCTGCTTAAATTTGGATAATTTGTGTTGCAAACTACCTCAGAAAACAACAAAGTCTTTGGAGGAAGAAAAGTACAGAGGAGGATGAGGGAAAATGCATTCATGTCACAAGTTCAAGGACAGTGTGAGAGCTTCCTTGACCTGCCCTAAATTCCCAGTGTCCATTTCCTGAAGCTTTACATACACATAGTAGGTGAGGGGTGGGATTTAGAAAATACTGGAGACAGATATAAGTGAGCCAAGATGCTGCCTCGAAATGCTACAAGTATAGAATCCTTAATGTATATGCAGTTCATACTTTAAGTAAATCCTAACCAAAGATCTAAGCTCAAATTCTGACTTTTCTAATTGCACGACCCTGGGCCAGTGACCAAACCCTTCTGACTCTCTGCTTCCTGCCATATAATGTGAATCTTCAACACAGAGGGTCATGTGGGTTAAATGAGATATATAACTGTCATTTAACAGTGCTGGTTTCAGTATTCTCATTACCACATATGAATACCCAAGGCACAGCCTTCTGCCCTGTAAGAAACTGCATGAGGCCAGTTAAACTGAAGACTTTTGGCCACAAGTATCTCTGACCCTCGACCTGAGGACTTGCTCTGGCCATTTCAAGTCAGATCAGAAAGCTAGAATCTCACCTGCTTTGTTCACAGTGTTTGACGGATTCAAAGAGGTCCTGGCTTGACTGAGCCCCGAGTGCCAACATCAATAACCTACCCATTCTTGCATGCACCCTAATATGGTCCTATAACTTCCCCATCAAATGTGCCCATTTACCCAATCAATGCATCCAAAGAAGACTTGTTGTCTTCAGATCTATCCTTGGGGAAACCCAACTAAGACACTTTCGTTTGGGAAGTATGGACCCATCCTGGAGCTGTGAATCTGGGACTGTTTTAAGTCACCATGGTACCTCAACTTGGTTCAGAGCATCTGACCTTGTGACACCGGGTTTGTGCTCATGTTTGAGAGCTCTCTGTGTTCTGTGCTCAAGACATCTAATTTATGCACCTCAGCTTCACTTACCACAAAAGCTGTTCCTGGCCTTTCAGTTCAGCTTCTCTGGAGGATACGTGATTCTCTCCGAGAACACTCAAACTTGGTATCCAGAGTTCTACTTAATATGCTCAACATGTCCTGTATTTTAAGTCAGACCAACCCAGCCATCCCTCCAAAGTCAGCAAAAATCCATCTAGTCTTATCATATAGGATAGGACCAGACACTTAATTTTATTAATGGAAATATAAGCTATCTGATTGAAGTCCTTTCCTTTATTCATGAAGCATGCAAGGGACCTACATGGGATTTCAAATACTTTTCTTTTGCATGAGCCTATGTGAAAGAAACAAAGCAATAGCCCAGAAAAACAGTGAATGAAGTTAATCAGATTCATAATTGCAGATGAGTGAGTTTCATGGTGCATGAATTAAAACTATTTGACACACCAAGACAGACACGTTCTCTAAGGTTCACGGCTATAGCAATATATTTTTAATGACATCAGAGTTTTTATTTTAAAATAACTATTGCTCTTTGCCTGCCTAATTGTGACCTGAACAATTAGAATATAAACCCTGCCTTAGTTCCCTTCTTCTGGGCCAGAGAGCACCACCGGCCCAGCCCCCAGGGCTAACGTGCTATTGCTCTGCACATTGCCAGGACATCTTGATTCTCCTTCACTTGAGTCCAGGGAAAGTGCAGAGCATGGACTGACAATCAGAAGACCATGCCTTCTGCACAAGTCCATCCCATGGTGTCCTCGACAAAAAAATGTGACCTGGGCTATCTCTGCTGTCATCTCCATCAGCAGGGAGGAAGATCAGCTTCATGGGATCATCCTGAGTTTCAGGGAGATAAAATGGAAATAATCACTTTGTCAACTGTACACACACTAGATAGAAATCCACAAACACTTTCATGATCTCAGCTGATCTGTGCAGTTGCTCTGTGACCTGGCAGGTCACAGGCAGGCTCATGTGTCTTCTGGAAAACATGAAAAACTGGGAATTGCAAAGGCCAACTCACGCAGATTGGTAAGCATCAGGCCCTACAGTTCTAAGAGCAGCTTCCTTTCCTCTGTAGTGATCCTAGAGTTTCCTGAACTAGAAAAAGCCTGGGAAAGCCCATTTAAAACACTGTTCCCATTCTTCCCCACCCCAATCCCATCTCAAAGTTACCAACTCAGTAGAGCTGAGATTGTTTTTAGGAATCTGTGTTTTTAATAAACATTTCAGGCAATCTCTGATGCCAGAAATTCATGGGGATTTTGAGAACCTTTAGTTATTACAACACATTATTTAACAGGTTAAGTTCAGTGAGGACAATTCTGTGGCATTACGGGAACTTCCTGTGTGCTGGTATGAGGGAATTTGGGTAATTATTATTAATGATAGTGGCAATAGTTATGGGGATCTTTAATAGGCACCCAACCTCTATGTTAAGTGTCTTATTTGTATTATCTAAATAGGTCTACATAAAACTCAGTGGCCCCCGAATTAGTTGTGCAACCCTATGAGGTAAGCCGCGTTTCCCTCCCTGATTCACAACAAGGTTTCTCATCACAGAGAAGTGAGATAAACTTCAGTGGCTCTCCATATAAATAGCAAAGAAAGGGCGTGTGTTCTAATTTCTTTAACTTCAAATATATGGTGAAAGGCATCACCTGGGCGGGAAAGCATTCAAGAGACCCGACAGCCCGAAGTCAATTTGTGATTGCATTGTGAATTCTTTCCTAAGAAAGGGACCCTCGTAACCTAAACATCTCCTGTTAGACTCCTCCTCCTGCCCCTGCAGCTGTGAGGATTAAATCCCCAACACATGCTTCGTGAGGGACACGTCTCACCGCAGCAGCATCCCTGTCTGGTACCTTCTCTTCCATGATTCTTTCCCCAGCTACTTGAGAAGAATGTGCTCATGCTTCTCTGGTGTGATTTCCTCCTCAGCTGTGGCAGGACCACGTCTCTCCTCTGATTCCACTTTGCCCTTACGTGTGGGTCACACACAATCCAGCTCTGTTATAATAGTAAGGACCATGGGCAAATGTGACCCACATGCAGACGGCACCAATCTTCAAAGTAGCTGTTTCCTGATTGAGTAGTTCTGGTGAGAGTGTGTCTTAGCTGGAAACATTATTCACCTTTGGAAAACTAAACCAAAACTTGTTTATTTCCATATGGGCCTTTGCTTGTTTTGTTCTATTGGTATGTGACTGTGTGTCTGCATTGTACATACATATTCTCCGAGCAGAGCCAGGCAGTTCAGATTTGAAGCTTATTAAGTTAGAGTCTTTAAAAGTAAAATAATAGTAGCGATAAAATAGAGAACTGGCCAATCCCTTTGCCTCCCTCCCACCGCCACCCCAACAACGGTGCTGTCTACACTATTATGAGTGGTTACATTTTGATTTTCCAACCTTGCAGCAAATGGGCCTGAATTGGACCCGATTTCCCAGCATAATTGCTTTCTGCGTGAAGAGGTCTTTTCCAGGACCGTCAGCTGCTGCTGTTTTAATGGGAAGCCTGTCTATTTGTATGTTAATAGTTTCCTAGGAGTTAGCTGGGCTTGTTGATGGAAAAGCACAAATCAGACGCTTCACTGTGCTCAAGGTTTACTATTAATCTCGAGTTTTTTGTGGCAACACGAAGCCATTTCCACCCCCTCTAAACCTCCTGCTTTAAACCTCCTCCATGAACCCATGAAGAATGACTCGGTCTCCCTTTCATGAAGCAATAGATTCTCATCTGCATCACTCAGTGAAACCGCAGTGCTCAGGTAGCGCCACAGGTGACAGAAAGATGCTGTTCCCTTTTTAATCCACTCACTCAACACCTGAGCTACCTGGGCTCGTGTCCATGTCCGCCAGCTTTGCAGAGATTGATCAAGGGGATGGGAGCAGAAGGGCAGCAGATGCATCCAGCAGAAACCACAGAACGTGGGGCTGAGAATGGAACAGGACATCTTTGAATCCAGGCTTTGCAGGTGAAAGGCCAGGTAATGTCAAGAAACCACAACCTTTCTGATTTTCAGTTTTCTCGCTGCAAGACAAGAGAGCTAGCATTCTCTCATATGATTTTTCTACTCTTCATTGTGGAGTTTAACAGCTCGATGCCTGTGAAGACGCTAGATGACCAGTAAAAAGTAGATCTCTATACCAGATCATTACAGCTCAGCAACTCAGCCTCTTGTCTTCAGAAATGACTTATCCTCTGCTGCATCCATAGAGCAGGAATTCGGGACCATTTTGCCATCTCTTCTGTCTCCCAGGTGCTTACCACAATTTTATGAACACAGTAGGTGCTAAGTTGTTGTGAATAACATGACCAAAGGGGTTCAGTCATCATTTTCTGAGCAAGTGTTGTGTTGCAGGACTTTGATCAATATGGATGTTCTCAGGAGTACAAATGTGTTCTACCTCCTCAGAGTTCCTGAACTGTAAGTGGGCATGGGTGGTGGACGTGGGCAGAGAGTGGGGCTAACAGTCATATAGTTTCAGTGATGTGTAATTCCTAAAATGTGGCTCAAGACATATCCAAGTCAGAGTCACCCAGAGCATATGCTCAAATGAGATCCATTGTCAAGGAATTGATGTCTGGGAACGGCTCCTGGGAATTGGTGCTTCTTCCAGTCTTTTCCATCCTGAAATTCTAAGATTGAACCCAGGCAAGCACTCTGCCACTGAGCTACATTCACAACCCTTTTTTATTTAATTTGAAACAAGTTCTCAGTAAGTTGCCTAGTCTGGCCTCATTGATCCTCCTGCCTCAGTCTCCTAAGTTACTGGGGTTGCAGGTGTGTGCCATTGCACTGGACAGAAAACATTCATGTCTTATGAGTGTCCCAGAAAATCCACAGGTAAGCATGCAGAGCGCTGGCTTGGGGTTACTGTGAATTCCTGTGACATTGATGGTCAAGGTCACGGGCAGCTAGCACAGGCTCCTTCCACCAAGGTGGACCCTGAAGGTGAGACCTGGATGGTGGGAAGAGCTTGCCAAGGGGAGAAGGGTGTAGGAATACCCTGACTCAGGGAAAGGCCCGGAGGTGAGATAGCACTGTGGTTCCAAAACCAAGAACCTAATCAGGGGAGACAGGAAGGGAGGGAAGGGGTCCAAATTTTATAAGGCCACTTTACTAAACAGACAACGCTCCTGGATTTATGCTGTATAAAAAGCAATCACATGGGTTAATTCAAATGTATTTAAAAGACTGAACTGACAAATGCAGGCAGGGCTGAGTGTGATTTTGGCAAATACATCAAAGAAGCATAAAAAAGTCCTTGCAGCATGTGCGCAGCCAGGGTTCTGTACAACAAAATGAAAGTGAAATTGAAGACGATCCCCAAATCAACCTAAAAGGCGGCTAAGGCAGAAACACGAGAAGGGCTTGACATCACGAAAGATTTAAGCAGGAAATATTAATAATTTTATGTTCCTTTCTGTTCGCACTGCCTCTGGATCCAACTTCCCACTTAGCTTTCTCTGTGTTTTCTGAACAAAACTCAGGATCTGTCTAGGGGCCGGGTAAGCCCGTCTCAGTCATGTCCATGGCCGTCCTTGTTCTAGAACTGCCCGAAGAGTTAGCTGCGTCCTGTTTGCAGTGTGAATAATAATCAGCATCACGCATGGTCATCTCCGAGGCTGGCTGTTTAAAGAGGGCAGAGAGCTTGGCACTGTTTGGTGTTTGGTGAAAACAAGATAGATAACAGAAAGTGTACTTGTGATGAAAGTTGTTATAATGCTCGTGTCTTTATTACCCTGGGGAGCTGAGCCTAGAAGCTTCCCAATCACATTTACTTTTTGGCTTAGGAGAATCTTGGGCTGAAATAATGGAAACTAGGAAGCTCACCCCCACAGCAGCTCCTTTGGCTCGCAATGTGTTGGGAACGGCAAAGCCACCTCATCCTGGTGACTCAGTGTATGGCTTCTCTGCGAGGACCAAGAGCAGGCAGCAGGTGCCGGCCACAGCTCCTCCCAGGGTTGGCTTGGCTCTCCTGGCTGCTGCCCCTCAGCCAAAGCGAGGTGCCACCTCCTACTACCAGGAATCCCTCGGGAAGGAGGCCAGGGCTGAGCCCGCAGCCCCTCACTGAGTTACCGTCCAGGCCTCCTGGACTGGCAGGGGTGGGGGTGCCATGGTGCAGGGGCACTGGAGGGCAAGGTGAGCCTGCTGTGACAGAGCCCCTGAACTCAGTACCGAGCCAACCCTGCAAGTGGCCAGCCATCCTCATCTCCTTCCCTTCCCAAGCTCAGCTGCAGACATAATCACGCCCATTCTGGGAAGGCATCGGGCATTGGGACACCCACGCAGCAGCATCCCAGGAAGAGTTAAACAGTCATCCCAGGCTGCCAGGCAGCTTCTTGGCTCAGAGGACTAAACATACTTAAGTACTTGCTGCAATATGGAGTCTTGAATGGACCTGGAGTCTGATCGCTGGGAAGCCCCTCCATCACAGTCAAAGAGCAACTGGTCACCCTAATAAGATGAGGGTACTGGACAAGACAAGTGTCCTGCTGACCAGCAGGGACAAGTGTGTCTGTGTGACACCTGTTAGGCCATGAGTGTTCACTGTACACACGCAGCACTGTACATTGCATGTGGTAAATTGACAATCCTGGGACTGCTGTCCGGGGGCTGTGACTGCTGCTGTGGTCCCATTTTACCAATGAGTAAACTGAGTCACAGAAAGAGTGAGCAACTTCATGAGGCCACAGGAATTGAGGGTGGCAGAATCAGTGTGTGGACTGCAGCAGGCTGGCTCCAGCCAGGCCCAGGCTTTTCTGAACTGGCTCCTTCGAGCTGCACACACAGACTCCAGCCCACATACAACGATGCTGCATTGCTGAAGTTCTGGGGTGCATCACGGGGGAGGCTGAGAACACAGGGGACGTGAGGTGGAAGGGGTTCAGGACTCAGGATGATGGATGTGAGGTGGCATTACCTCTGCTCCCCAACTGGCGTGGTAGACCAACCTGCCATGCCCGGGGCCACCAGAGCTGGACAGAGACCATCTCTTCTCCCGGTCTCTCTTTCTCCCTTCCTCTGCCTCTCCATCTTCTTCTTCTCCTCTCTCCTTGCCTCTTTTTAAACTTTTTAATTTTGAAAAAAATCTGTATGCAGCTGTGAGAAGTAACACAGAGAAGTGTACACACGCATCACCCTCTTCTCCCAGAAGCAACCTCTCGAATAACTTTTTCACTTGTTACTAGTACGTGTGTGCAGTAGTAAATATTTAGATTCCTCGTGAGCAGCTGGTGCAGGTCACAGCACGTCTGAGTTCCTTTCTCCACCCGTTTCCTCCCCTCTGTCCACTTGTCCCTCCTGTTTGAGAAAGACCTGTTCCTCTACTTCCTTGGTTCTATGATCTATCTTTTATCCTGCTCTTTCTTTATAATTAGGGCTTCTCCTATAAGAGAAACCCACAGCTAAGCTCATCTGTCTGTTTTATTTCAGTCAACCTGATGGCCCCAAGGTGCATCCATTTCCCTACAAATAACTCAAGTTTATGTTTCTTTATAGAAGAGCAGCACTTCACTGTGTGTAAATACTGCATTTTCTTTATCCATTCATCTTCTGAGGGACAGATAGACGGGACACCCGTGTTTATTGTGTAATTTTTTGTATCATAATATTGTGCTACATTGATGCAATTTTCCTGCCTCATTTAAGAAAAAAAATGCCTGCATACGTAAATAAACAATTGACCACTTTATTATCCAGGGGCTCTGCTATCAAGAGTGATGCATGAAGGTCTACTTGCACAAATCTTTATATCCCTTTGGGCTGAAATGTGTAAGTGCTCACACACGTGTATGCAGGTACACATAGAGATGTTTGGATGTGTGCATATATAAGCATATTATTTGCAGAGTATATTTAAGTTAACTTATTTATATCTATTTAAATTTGAAATTAATTACTTAAAAATGAAAAAGTAAGTCTAGTATTAAATAGAACATTTAAATAGAATAATTAAAGTAGGGTTTAAATTAGTAGTATTGGGGAGAGAGAAACTTATAATATTATCCTCTGATAAGAAAAATGTTAGGCATGTTCTGTTCTCTTTATTAAATTCCAGTTACTCCATATTGTCTCTCCATTAGTATTTTATTAGAGTTCCACTTCCCGCAGGATTTTTGAAATAGATTTTAAGAATGTGGAAATCAATGCCCTGCCTTCCTGTACTTACCAGTGATCTGTGTCTTCCTACAGGGCTGGATTTCAACTGAAGATTCTGTCTTGTGGTATAGTTAGCCCCATTTTTTATGCCAGGAGGAAAAGACTAAAAAAGAGGAAATAGAAAATGTGACCTGACATACAGGAAAGCTATAGGAAGACTCATAAAAACAAAATCAAGAGTCTTAAGAATATATAATGCACACACACGCTCAGAAGAGCTGCAGTTCCATGGCACCTACGAGGCGTGAGCCATCCAGTGAGGCCCTTTAACAATAACTTTATAAACATCTATGACAAACATTTAGGTTATGTATGATCTTGCCCATTATCCAGATGGGAAAACTGAGTCTCAGAGGGATCATGTGACTGACCTAAAAGTTGCACAGAAAGCAAGAGAAAAGAAGTAGGACTTCAAACTCCCGCTCACATCAGCACAGCTCACAGTGGGATTTTCACTGCATCTCTACAAGTCTTCACTTTGATTTAAACTCCAAGCAAATCACCCAATCTGAGCCAAAATAAAAGATCTCCAAACTGACCAACTGATGAAGATGCTGACCTTGAATCAGAACTCGAGGACTTTTGGCAACTTTGGATCCTTCGGTGATAGCTTTGGATCCTTGTCCTTTCTCAGGTGGCCAAAGATCCTGGAAGATAAAATAGAACTTCATTACAGAAGCCCCCAGCCTGTCCTAGAAAGTAAAGCACACAGATTTCCTAAGTGATCCTAGTGACCCTGGCTTCCCAATGTGTGCTTTTAAGGACACTGTACTAGGCTTTACCCACACCGACTCCATTGTTCCTTCTGACAACCCTTTGAGGCCAAGTTTAATCCATTTACAGCGAGCCAGAAAGACAAAGCTCCAGCGGTGGAGGAACCGACTTGGGGTTGCTTGCAGCAGAAGGAGCTGAGCAGGAAGTGCAGTTCCCTTGCACACTGAGCTACAAGAGCTCATTCATAAAGACCGAAGCGAGTCATGGCAGAACACCCCACTCCCCGTCAACACCTGCTTCTCTAGATTAGCTGTCCCAGGTCAGGCCGTCTTCCCCACCGCTCGGCTGGGTGGCCAGCAGCGAGCTCCTTTCCCTGCCCTCTCAGCAGGATGTGAGAGTGAGGTTCGCTCTCTCTGCCTCCCAAGTATATACTGAGCCCCATTCCCAGGGATGCTTGGTCCATCCTCAGTGATCACCGAGTCTGCGTTTGCAAACCCACTTCTCCCCTCAGACTTATCTGGAGTCTCCAAATAAGCATTCCAGGTGCTTCCTTGGTCATTTGTAGACACACAAAGGTCAGCACAAATCTGGAGTCTCTGGAACTGACTGTCCTCAGCTGAGGCGGGACGAAGCAATGCTTCGCCTTCCTGTCCTAGTGCTTATCATGTGCATTGTGCCCTTTGCAAGCTACGGAGTGCCCTATTCTAATAAAACTTTGTGCATGTTGTTGGTGACTCCACTGCTCACAATGCTACAGCCCTGAAATGCTTTCCTGCACTTCTGAGTTCTGGCGCCTTGGGGTGAGATTGCCTGGGTTCGATAAGCTTCCTTCAGGCCCAAGTCAGTGATGTTGGCTGTGAGTTTAGTGTTCATTACAGCAGCATGTTAAAGAAGGTGTCTAACCAGAAACCCAAAAGACAAGATTACAAATTGGTCAGGCAAGGAAAATGTTGTGCAGGAACTTATCTGTGCTGTTCTCCTAAGGATGTTTCATACTGCACTAATTTAACACTAGCTGTGGCTTGTTAGAATGTACTGCAAGTGAGAATCCATCCTATGTACCAAATCTGTGCATTGTTATGTCTCTATAATGAGAAAGAAATGAAATCTGATTGAAAGAATTCAAATCTGATAAGACGGTCCTTCAGTTTCATCTGTGCAATGAACTCGCATGCAGCTATGAAGCCTAAGTGGTCGGAAACTTTAAAGTTACTGTAGCATGAGTGTCCCTTGCCCAAAATGCTTAGGATCACAAATGTTTCAGATTTTGGTGTTTTTTCACAGTCGGAAATGTTGGCCTAGACTTACAAGAACACCCCATGCAAAGTTTTTAAATCTGAAATTCGCTGCAATCAAACCATTTTGAGTGTCATTCAGGTGTTAAAAAATGTTTTGGGTGCTGAGTGATTACAGACTTTACACGTTCAGGTTAGGGACGCTTCATTGATACCATAGAATGCTAAATGCAGGAAGGAGAGCAGAGCATTAAGACAGAAATTCTGTGGATCAGCAGCTTGCAAGGAAAAATAGGTGGTAACTATCTTTGAATATTTATTTGTAATTTTAACTATCTTTAAATTAATCGCACTATTACATAATTACTTTATAATCCTAAATGACTTAGTTTCACCATTTTAAACAACCACACATTATTTAAAAGTGGTTCAAACCCTTATGGAATATAGTATGCTCAGATACAATAAAGATCGTAAACACGTTATAACCATTGACTAGTCTCTTCCTATTTTAAGGAAGTAAATTAAATTCTGCCAAAGTTACTATTGGCTATAAAGAAGAATCTACTCCAGACTTTTGCAGGAAAATGATATTCCTGGAAAATACAAAGTTAAGTGAGATAAATAAAATATACAAAGTATATATAGAGAGTATTTTTCATTTGAGTAAGGCAGAGTACAAATAAGAAGCAAAATAAAGGACTGATAGGACGGAACAAGGAGAGAGATCTTTTGCAAGAGAATAAGAAGGAGAATAAGGAGGAGGGGAGCAGAGACAGAAAGAGGAAGAAAAAGGATTTAAAATGTTTCACTTACGGGGCTGGGGATTTAGCTCAGCGGCATAAGCCCCTGTCTTGCAAGCAGGCAGTCGTGAGTTCGATCCCCGGTACCAATAGAAAGGAAAAAAAAAAAAAAGTTTCACTTACATGTACGCAATGACTGTAAACACTATCATAACCATGAGCTAATAATAACGTTAATAACAAAGACCAAAAATGACCAAAGGGGATTGGAAGAAGGAGGGAGGGTTGGGAGGAGGGATGGAAAAGAATCAGGCTGTGTGATATACGCTCCCCTATTCCCTAACATGATTGAGTGTAAATTTCACGTACTGCAAACATATGCTAACGAAATTTTTAAAAAGTGTATAAAGATGTTAGTTATACTGTATTTTATTTTTAAAAAAAGTATTTGATAAAAGCTGATGCACAACTGTGATACGGGGTGTGACAGCCAAGCTATCACAACAGCAATGAGATACGGTGCCAGGTAGGTGTCATGTACCAGGTAGTTAGGGAGGGTTAATAAGCACTTCTAGTGGATGAATGATGGAACCGTGATATGTTAAGGACTGTTTAGTTTGGAGGAGGCAACAGATAGTAATCAAAGAATTACACACCAAAAAAGGGGGAAGATGTAATTCTGATCAGTACTAAAAACAGGAAGAAAATGATCTTTTCACGGTTTAAAGATAACACTGAGCAGGGCAGAGAGGCAGGATGCCAGATGACTCCCCGAGAAGCAGATGGGGCAGCTGTAACGTGGTGTTTATTAAGGCACGGAAGACAGATGAATGAAAGACACACAAATAAAAGAATACAAACGAATACTTGCACTTGCAATTACAGTATGTAAATATACTTATGTACGTGGAGTTGCAAAGAAAATAGAAATAGAGGTATCAAGCAGTGGGACAGCGGGCATTGGTCATTTTCATGAAATGATTTATAACATTCTTATGTAATTTTTATGTTTCAGTATTTTAGCTATAATCATTTATTACATTTTTACTGGAACTCATTATACTTCTGTATATTCAAAGTTACAAGCTTATATGCAAAATGATATTTCAAGAAGTTTATCATGCTTTATGAAGTTGTTATTTTAAAATGTAAATATTGAAACTTAAAGTTTTCAATTAATATATGTTCATTATTGGGGCAATTGTTCTGGCTGTAAATATCTTTATTCTTTGCTGTATTCTGTTAAGTGTTCATAATGAATTTTGTATTGCTTCCTAATCTCTCTTCTAGTTGCTTTGCATATCAAAGCTCAGGGCTGAAACTGTATCAACAGTACAATAAGGTTAAACCTTCCCCTATTTACTTTCTTTCCATTAAAGAGTTAATTGATTTTAGTAACCGAGGAAAGGAAGCCATCAATACTGTTATGCTCGATGGCTGATATAGGCTGATACGGCCAATTGTCTAGCTTTTGCATTTTATGGTCTGTATCCAGGTTCATTTTGTCCCCCTGCAACGGCCATAGGACCCTACCAAGTGACCTCACTGTCCCCGTGTGCAGGGTGGAGTTCCCATAATGCCTTGCACCCAGATCCTTGCACCTGGGCATTGAGGGTAAGTGGAGCCAGGAAATTCACCCACATGTCCCCAAAGGTGTGTTGGGAAAATAGGTGGCTTCATCCTTAGACAAACTCTGTAGGAACAAGGCCTCCAGGGAAGGCTAGGTGATCCCTGTGCTGAAGTTCTCGGGGACGGGCGTAGCCTGAGAGCAGGACACAAGGCCGTGCGCCATGTTTTCATCCAGGGCCACAGATGGGACCTTCAGGGTCTGAGGCTCCCAGACCTGATCTCTCCTGCCTTCTCCTCCTCTCCTCCTTTCATCTGTCCTTCTTCCTTCTCTTTTCCTTCTTTTCTCTTCTTTCTCCTCCTCCCTCTCTCTTTCCCACCCTCTCCCCTCCTCTTCTTCATTGTTTCATTTCTCCATCATAGTCTTTCCCTCTGTTCAATGTCTTTTCTGATTTTTTGCCTTTTATTCTTTTTAAGCTTGTAATTTAATTTCTTGCTTGACTCACTTTTGTAGCTCTGCACATCTGAGGTCCAGTGTGATGCTCTGCCGGATGCACATATTTCATCTGGACTTTATTCTCCCCCCTTCCGCCCTCCACCAGTGACTCTACACTCTCCCCCCCCCCCATCAGCTCATCATTAATCCATTCCTTGCTCTGTCTTTCCAGATGTTAAAGCTGGTGATGTCATGATGAAGGCATCCACTGTTGGCAGGTCCTCCATAAGAGAAGTCCTGTCCCCACAGCACGCCAGGTGCCAGGCCTCCTCCCCTATGTCTGTGTTTTAGGTCCTAATGAGCAAACTCTCAGCCCTTGGGAGGAGCTGAGACTGAACTCAAAGACGGAGGCTTCACCAGGTTCACGCCTCAGCTCTTTACAGCTTCACTTTGAATTAGAAACTCTGATACTTCCTTCTTGACCCAAGCTGGTTGACCAACGGTGGAAGGGTCACGGAAGCCTCCCAGGAGAGCCAGGGCTCAGCTCTCGGGCCTCGTCCTTGGCGAATCCTTACCTTAACTAGGGTCTCCATCATATCCTTTTAGCTCATGACTTGCTTGAATCTTTTCTGGCATTTGTCACCAATAAAACTTGACATTTAAAATTGCAGCCAACTGTGCATTGAACTGTTTGTTTGCTCTTTGTGTGCTCCCACCTCAACAAGAACACGCACTTTAGGATGGAAGAGAGACACACCATCTGTTGTTCACCATCAGTGCTGGGCTCCCAGAATGGTATCCTGGATGTGCTTGGTAAATATTGGCTGTATCGAGAAAAGATTCAGTAAATAAAAGTAGTTTCTATTGAGGACATCCCGAGTTGTTCTTGAATGAAGCATTCAAGAGACAAGACATTATTTTAAGTAAACAAACAAAAAATCCAAGACTCAGTGATCCATTATGGTGTCATCCAAGGAGGAAGCATTTTAAGCATATGAAAGAAAAGAAATACATAAAAAATCCTAAGAAATAATGAAATAGACATTTCTCATGGACTTTCTAAAATGAGAAAGGACAAATGGAATCAATTTCAGGTGGAATTAATTTTAGCAATATATTTTATTTAGCCCATGCATCAAAAATATCATTTCAGCATTTAAACACTTTCAAGGGACCATAAATAAGTTATTTTATGTTTCTTTTAGTTGTCTTTGTTATTATGTCTTTAATTTCTTTTTTGTCTAAGTCTTCAAAAACCAGTGTACGTTTGACATTAAGGCACTCTCCATGCTCACTAGCAACATTTCAAGTGCTAATTTCCGCATGTAGCAGGGACTGCCATGTTGGATAGAGTAGCCCTACACACGTTTTTTCATGCTAGGACCCTAAGGCAAAGGAGGTCAGGGACTGGGCCATAGCCATGTCCCAAGGAGATGCAGTACTGAGTTCGGACCCCTAGAGATGAGTATTTCCCTGTACCTAAGCATGGTGTTGAATGTAGGTAGGTTCTTCATGGCGAATCACAATTGAGTTATCCTGGATTTAAAATACAGTGACCACCATGCCATGGGACACTTTGTCTCCCAGATAAGCCCAAATCCCTAGTGTCTCAGAATGTGAATTTAAACGAAATTGCTTCAGGTACCCAGCTCCTGAAATTGAGCAAACACTGAAGAAGGGTGAAGAAGTAGAGACAAAGAGAAGGCCATGAGACCACCTAGGCAGAGATGGGATGGGGCAACCACAAAATACGGGACTGCAAGCATAGCTGGGCACCACTGCAAGCTACGAAGAGGCTAGAAGCTTCTTTACCCAGAGCCCCAGCGAGCCACAGCCCTGTGGACAGCTCAGTTTCACTCCTGCAACTTCCAGGACTATGAGGATAAGTATCTTCTGGGTCTTTGTATTAAGTCACTCTGTTTGTGATCATTTGTTACAGCAGATTCAGGAAACTAACATATAAAAATAGGGCCACCAAGAGGATGCCAAGATAAATTCACAAACAAAATGCAAAATTATTAAACAGTATATGTATCACTTGAGGTACTGAAGACATATTCTTAGCTTTTTGGTTGTGAAATCTGGCAACCCTACCCTCAAAACCACTTCCCATGGCATCTACCGCAGCTTTCAAAAACACTAGCTGTCGTCAGGATGTACGGGGGGGGCCTGACTGTAGAAAGCAATAGGTACTTATTTATGTGCTGTGTGTGAATAAACACACACACACACGTGCAGGCATTCTAAAGTTCTTAGGCATTCATGAAGCAATGTGTTAATATTCATTTTAGCAGGGACAGAAATCAGAAAAACAACAACATCTAATAAATAAGAATGGAGTCGAATCACCGCCTTCGAATGGGCCAGGGGAAAAGCTCTCTGACGCCACAGGATTCTAACACTGTCATCTCATCACAGCCAGGTACAGCACGCGTCTGCCTGAACCAATTGGGAGCTGCATGTCTGAGCAGGCCCAGCTGCCTGGGAAAATTATCAACCCCTGCAGCCTGCACCCTGCTAACTCCTGGTGCGTGCTGTTCCCCCAAACTCTAATCCCCTCTTTCTGTTGGAGCCACGAACTGCCTGGGATAGACTTCGTGGATTTTATTAGCCAAGCAGATGTCCTTGATATCTGGGAGATGTGCCCAACGCTCTTTCAGGGCACAAAGGGCAGGGACTGTTTCCTTTGATGCCCCCTTCTTCTCCCTGGCTTCTGCCCCCAGCAATGGGCTCCCTGCCATTCATCCAGGAGATTTCTGTTCTTCCTGCAAGACAGAGGGGCCTGCAGGGCAGCACACCTTAACAGGCAGAGGTAAACCGGCCTGAGTATTTTATGATCCTGCCTGTTGGGAAGAGCAGTTCAGGGTGTGTTCAGGAAGTTGTTGGAAAGGGGAGGAAAAAAACCCAAACAAACAAGGAATGTGTATTTCTGCTGCATGTGTGTATAGCAGGGTTATAAGTAGCTTATATTTTTATATAGGCAAAGTTCTGGCTGGGATTTAAGGAACTCCAGTGTTTACTGATGATTAGTTAACCCCACCAAGATTTATTGAGAACATCCTGTCCACTCAGGAATTAAATGCTGGCCATCTAGTTACAAAGAAAGACAGACAAGTTCTTGACCTTCATGGAACTTACCTTCCAATGAGAGAAACTGGATAACAGACAAGCAAACAAGCACCTTATGTTTCATTTTAGTAAATGTTGGGAAGGAAATCAGTAGGGCTCAGGGGACGAGCGTACTCAAGAGAGCTATTTTAGGAATAGACATTAACAAGAAACCCAAAGCATGGCAAGGAAACAGACAAAGAGAATATTTCAAAAGCCCACACTTTTCAAAAATAAATGGATTTGGGATGTGGCAAAGAGTACTTCAGAAATCTAATTCTATAAATGCCTGGAAGAGTTGTAGTTTTGCAAAAGAGATCATTCCCCCAAATATTCACAGTATGAAAGACCTCTCTTTGGCTTGCAGAAAGGTGCTACTTATTGAATGCACAATTCTCTCCTGGAGCTGTACCCTTTCTAGTTTGTAGGACACTTGGAGGAGTCGCACATGGTCATGCAAACCTTTTTCGCACAGCACAGTTCTCCCCTTGAAGAAAGCTCTAAGCTTGAGAGATTAAGATGGGAACCAAGTGAAGAAGGGTGGAGAAAAAAGTAGAAACTGGACACAAAAATGTCTCCACTACGAATTCACGGCATACCCATGAGCATCATGCTACCTCTTTGAAAAAGTTTCCAGGTAAATTGTTCATTTTAATGGCTGAGGACAGTTATCATGAAATAAACGTGTTTCCCCCACAGCCACCTTTTTTTTTTCTTTTCACATGAATACGATCCACTTAACAAGAATGAGGCACATCAATCTAGCAAGCAACTGAAGACCAAAACCTTATAGTCTCAAGATTTCAGGGAACTATCAAAGCCATTTGAGAACAAGCCAAGGAAACTTACCCCTAATGCTTGATATCTTCCAACACTACAATTTTACTCCTAGGAACAAACATGCCATTCTCTGGACCTTGGATATAAAATCCACAGTCCATGTTGACTTAGTCATGGAGAGGGTTGGGGGTTACAGCAACACTAGATAGAGATTTGGGGGTTCATGATGCAGTTCAGGACGTGTCCCACCCACCACACATCCATTTCCAGCCATCACTATTACTAGTGTTCTTACAGACAAAATTTACCACTTGACAAAATTTTTTTCTCAATAGGTTTGCATTCTGGTGTATACGCAGACTGACAGAGGCATTCTTATTACAGGGCTCACAGTTAACTGCTTTATACATTTATTTCACTGAATCACAACTGCCTGGTTCCTTCTCTGGTCCATGACTTGATTATAAGCTTTGGAGCACTGAACTGTGTTTATTTTCTCTGTTTTGTGCTGCCGTCTGCCCATGGCTATTTGTTTAAATAAAACAAACAAATGCCACCACCGCAACAACAAACCCAACCAAATAAACACACTAAGCCACACATGCATAGCCAATATGCGAACTCACAACCAGACTCCCAGGTCACATAGAGAAACCCATCGACACACAAGAAGCCATGTGTGTGAGCCACATGTGAACCTGCTCGTGTTTGGACTGTCTGTTTCTGAAGTTACTCCACACATCCTTCAGCACCCTTTCATCTTTGCATATTTTTACTAGAGAATTCCAGGCACCTGGTTGGTGTGCACTGTCACTTCCCAGCCTGAAGCTGACAGAAGGACCCACATGAGAGGTTTAGAGTCTTCTGTTCTTCAAGGCTCACTACTTAGGCCCCAGACCAGGTGGTCAGCAGGGTCGAACACAGTTCATGCGCCTGACTCGCTTTTATGAGTCAGAACTCAACCATCGGCCCTGCAGGGAGACTTAATCTATTTAAATACCTCCTACTCTGGGGTCCCAGATGGTGGTGAGGCCAAAGCAAAGGTGTCAAACCATGTGTGGTCCTTAAATAGTCCTTTATGTTTGTCGCAGGAGTTGAGCCTGAGGCCTGGACCCATTCCAGTTGGTAATTGATAATTTCAACTGGTAATTATGTGCTCTGGGTGGTTTCGGTTGGCATTCCGCACATCCTGTCCTCAAATGGCGAGAGGTGTTCCCGGGTTTCATGCCAGAGGTGGCACCATTTCAAGCCCCATAAAGTTTCTAAATACCTCTGGAATGCTGCAGGATGAAAGATGCTGTCCTCGTAAAACACACGGGTTTCTCAAAAGAAAACCCATTACTCTCTGATAATGACAATTTGTCCTTGTCCTTATGTTCCTTGTTAAAGGAAAATGTCAATTAATAAAGAATACACACATCACCCTTTCCAGGAATTAACTGTCTGTGCCAGCCACTGTCATAGGGGGCTAAACAGGTAATCAGTTTGCAAATCCTTATAATCCTTTGGAATACACAGAGGTGTTCTAAGGTCAACACTTGTCTTCTTTTATTTTTGCTTTCTCACTGTTTGATATATGTAAAAGGTGGACTCCCTCATCTTCACATGGCTCTAATTAAACTTCTTTCTCTTTTGAGTGGATGCTGGCCAGGGCTTTATGGGAAGAGCAGCAGAAATGCAATTGCACCCATCCTCTTTGTATTCTTCCCAAAGAAGTTGCAAAAGCAACTTCAGCTAAAAATTATGATAGCTGACCATGTGGGCAAGCACTGTCAAGACCCGTGTGCAAGAGCCTCAGGTGACAATGTGCTGAGAATGTAGCAGTCTACTGCATACACACACTCAGGTCACTGCCTATGGGTTTGGTTCTCTATTGCTGAGTAACAGACATGTAGGTGCCTGCAATCCAAGTACCTTAAAACTTCAGCTTTTTGTTGTCCTCCAGTTGTGGTTTGATTGGGCTCAGTGGGGTGTTTGTGGTGCTGGTCTCATTGAAAGTGTTCCAAGTGGCTGCGGTCACAGGAAGGCTGGGGTTGGAGTCCACAGGAGGAAAAGCCTGCAATGGCTCATTCGCTCACTATCCTGTCTCAGGGTGATTCCTTCTCAGGTGGTCCTTCAAATGAGTTGCTGGACTCCTCACATCACAGTTCATGGCTCCAGAGAGAAAATTTTAAGACATGAGATGCAGAAGCTGTAGTCCTCCTAAAGGCTTGACCCATAATGCATTACTTCCTGCCCCTTATCACAGTAGGTGGGTCCATGTGGTAGGGAGGACACAGGTGTGTGGAGACAGGCAGATAAGATTCCTGGGTCACATGTGAAGAAGAGCCAAAAACCACTGCCATTGTCCTTGTCAGCCTACATCTAAGGCTTCTCATCAAACACCTGAGCCCAGATTCCTTACCCTGTGCTCCCTCTTCTCCGGCTTGGCACTGCCCCTTCTCTGGTCAGTCTGTCCCTCAATTTTGGTCACAGTTTAGGTTTCCCCTTCAGAGCAGCATTGACTGTCCCCATCCCTTCTATTTTCTACTTCCCTGAAAGCTCATAAGGAATTCTCCCTTGCAACAGCTAATTCTGATTGTGCACTTGACTGGGTTCCTACAACTGTGATTAGCTTTGGAAGGCACTAACCACATGCACGGGTTTACCCACTGGCAGGTTCATGGCTGAATGGCTTTCAGGAAGTGAAGCTTCTTTGCATGAAGTGGGTGATGGGCACGGTGTTGGACACTATATCTGATCCCTGGTCCCTTTCCCTCTGGCTCTCTCCCATCTGCTCTGCTTCCTGGAGGCCATGAATTGTGCTCTGACATGTTCTGCTGCCATGACAGAAGCCAACTGATCATGGACTGAAACCTCAGAAACTGTGAGCCGAAATAAAACTTCAGGTTGCAGGAATGAAATACTTTGTCTCAGCAGCAGGAGAGCTGACTGATAAACCCTTTGACATGAAATCCGATAGGAATTCCTACCAAAATCAAGTCAATATCAGTTGGTGACTAAAAAAATTAAGAAGTGGCATAAATAATAAGACATTGTTTAAAAATACATACAGAAGCATATACGTGCTTTACTGAAACTATGTGGATCAACATCTCCTAAATGGGAGGGATATTTGGGCACTGGAAAGGAAAACAAATAATTGTTAAATTTTATCCCCCTTCAGATGTTAAAAATTGCACTTACCCCATCCTGCTTTTATAATAAAAATTCATTAAGAAACCTAACTGCACGTTA
Organism: Cavia porcellus; assembly: GCF_034190915.1. Lineage (NCBI taxonomy): Eukaryota > Metazoa > Chordata > Mammalia > Rodentia > Caviidae > Cavia > Cavia porcellus. Next base: position 114,038,027 of record NW_026947487.1, read on the forward strand.
GAAACATTTGCTATACTGTGACCCATCCTTTGGACTAGTTATTTTTTGACATTATGGATACCTTTCCCAAAGAACTCCTAATTTGGACATGCCCAAGGATTCACACAAAGCCACACACACACACACACACACACACACACACACACACACACCCTATCTCTCTGTATACTTATCATTAAATATTGTTTAGTAAATCTGTTCAACATGCAGCCCACAATGTCCAGAGTTTACACACTGTTTCCAAAATCAAAATTGGCACTGAGAAGTGCATCTTGATCAAAAGTGCAAGGCCAAGCCCTGCCTGTCTGTGAGTTGGACCTGTTTTTCTGAGTTCTGAGGACTGAGAAGCATTCTCCATTATATTGGCCCCAGTGTCTGGGTCACTCAGACAGATAGGCACTGACAAGATTGGGGCATATTGAAAAGCCCATTGACCTGCAGTTTTCACTGAGCATGAAATTAGTCAAGAGCAAGGCTGAGTTCTTCTGAGTTTTGGGTCTGGTTGGAGGGACCCAATGATGTTTGATCCTGACTTTGCACCCGTACAGGTAAAAGAGTATTAAGAGCATCTACCCTGCATTTTCCTAAACTGGCTCCAAGGACTTGTTTCCAAGGAGGAGACTTTGAGAACGCAGCATTGGCAAGAGCTAAGTCTGCTTAACAGGAGAGATTGGAAGCAGGATAAAATCCAGGCCGCTATGGCCCCTCTGTGAACTGAAGACCACATGTGCTGGCTTATTGCTTCATCATAGCACCTCCATGCCTCAGTTCCAAGAGTATTCCCATTTTTCAGAAGAGGAAAGTGAGGCTCTAAGATGCTCACTCAAAAAAATTGTCTGCATTTTCAACAAAGAATAAGACTTTATGTATAACAGAAAAACACCACTTCCATGCATTCCTGTGCATAATTTGTTTGAACAAGATTCTTCAGTTAAAAGCAAGAATGTTTCAAAATCCCAGGATTGACCTATCCATATATTTTTTTCCACCCACAGATGGAGAACCTGCCACTCAGATGACTGCCAATGGTCTGAATTAATAAAGACACCATGTGACAGGGTGAGAAACAGGATGGGGAGGCCAATAAGTGACAATCCCATTGTCAGCTCCTGTCTTGTGTGTTGGGTGCTATGCTTTTCAGAAATGAGTTCATCTCATCCTCAGGGTCACAGGAAGCGGAGTCTTATTAAATTCTTTATTTCAGACTGGGACACAGGCAGAGAGGTTAGTCACTTCACTGAAGTCACCGAGCAGCAGAGCCAGATTTCAAAATGGGACTGTCGTTAGCCAGGGTCCTGGTTTGTGACTGTTTGATGTCATGTCTCAGGTGAGATGGTACGACTGCTAAATTGTACAGTCAACAGAAAAGAGCCACTGAGGCTAGAGACTGTTCACAGATGTCAGGCTAAGGCAAGGCCAGCCTTGAAAACACAGAGAGCACGAAACAAGCCAGGTAAAGAAGCTGTTCCAGCTCTAGGAAGTCAAGGGCCCCAGGTCAGCCAGGCAAACAAGTTGCTAGGCAGCGGGGTTGAAATTGACATCCTCCTCTTGAGTGTATAAATAAACGTGCCACAGTGGTAGAGCAGCTGTTCTCTCCCATCTGGAGACTAAGGGCTCCCCCTGACCCCAGCTGTTGTTGCTTCTTCATTTTTTCATCCTCTTGTCAGCCTTCTCCCCCGGAACATCTCGCACTGCAGCTGGTCACTACGATCAACTCGACTGGCTTAAAGCACGCTACTGGCAGTGTCTGGGTAGGTCATGGAGGCTTAACCTGGGGGACGGTGTCTGGTCCTTGGCCACTTTCTCTCTAGAGCTCTTTCCCTGTGCCCTGCTTTCCACGAGATGAGCAGCATTCTCCTCCATGCCCTTCAGCCTTGGAGCCAACTGACCATGACTGAAGCCTCATGGGCCAAACAAGCCTCTCCTTTTCATGTGAATGTCCAGCATTTTGTCCAGCAGTGGGGAAACTGACCAATACAGATCACCACAGGGAAAGACACAGTGTCCTGCTTTTAAGTGCAATGGTCTTTAGCACAAAGCAGGGGGTAACAAAACACCAGGGGTTGTGATGGGATCTACATGCTAGACATTCAGACACACCACAAATTCCACATCTTTTTCAGTTGACCCTAGTAACCTTGAATAGGCCCCATCAGTGATCATGGACAGCTGGAAAGCCAACTAGACCACCAGGGTCACTCTTTCTTGAGTTCCATCTCCCACCTCCATCTACACAGTTGGACATTGCTCTTGTTGACAAGAATTAAGGTGCAAAACAGGGAGCTGGGCTGAGTGCTCCATGGCTGGGTGGCAGCAGAGAATTTTTGCAGTATTTCTAAAAGCTCTTAAACCCACTTCCCCAAGTCTTCGGTTCCTTCAGTTATCCACTTTTTGATACCATCGTGAAGTCTAGAAGGGATGGCAGCACATTGATAGTCCTGATGCCATCCAGTGTGAGTGCCAGGAGGGCTCTTGAAGGTGGCAGTGGGTCCCAGGAGTTAAGGATTCACTTTATAAAGTCACAGGAGCATGAGCTTCCTATGCATTTTAGTTTTGTTGTCCTAAAGATTATTTGATCTTTGCACAAGTAGCACACAACTCTACAGGTTCACAGAGGAGGAACCTCTTCTCATTTGTTCTGCAGACCTGGTTAAATGTCAGCTGAGACAAGCATCAGCTCCCATGTGTCTGGAGGCCCCATTTCCTCATCTGCAAAGCAGAGATAATGTGGCGTTTCTCTTGTTGACTTGTGGTGAGAATTCAGTAAGGTTAAGCCTCAGGTGCAGCACAGTGCAAAAGTTTGGAAAATGCGTATGATTTAAATGTGAGCACTTGGGGTAACCAGACTGTAGTGCTGTATGTGTGTGTGCCTATATGTGGGGTCTCTGGGCGAGAACCACAGCACTCTCTGTCCACACAAACTCACACATGTTTAGTCATGTTTTCCTGTGGCACCAAGAAATAAGTTGTCATCTGGTATACACATTTAACTTTGCACTCATGTGTGCATGTGCAGGTGTGTGTGTACATGCACAATATTTAAATGCTTATTTAAAAGGTAGCAGCTTTAATTTTCTTCCAAGAAACACAAACATTGTGGAGCCTTTTATGGATATTAAACAGCTGGGGATCAGCTTTTACCATGTCATTGATTTTTTTTTTTTTTTTGGCATTTTCTTAGCAATCTGTATCTGAAACAATGTGTGTGGATCACAGGGTCCATTTCCTTAGCTGCCACTGAGTTCTATCCTTCTGAGATGTCTGTTCCTCTCTTTTCCTTCACAGGCATAGCAAGTCTTATGTCCCCATACCTCAGGCCCATCCAGGATTAAGGGTGTGAGCAGGGGTGGGTGACACCCACATCTCATTGCGTCACCTCTCTCCGCCTTCCTTCCTCGTCTCTCTGAAATGTTGTGGTCAGATGGCATCAAGACAGTCCTATGTTTTTACCGGTGGCCACTGCCTCCTGCTCACGCATGGGCAGCCTGACATAGAAGAAATTGGGTAGTAGCATGATCCACCTCAAAGAACCAGCTCCAACACTGCTGCCTTAGGGGTCTGGAGAAAGTGATTCAGTCTCACTTATCATCCTGCTCCCCACCATTAAAATGGGGTCCTGGGGGACCCACTGATAATCCTTCCCTGACTTAGAACAGTGCTATGGTTTCCAGATGAGTCCCCAGCATTGCCTGGAAATGTGTTAGAAACACAGGTTCTTTGGGCTTCAGCCCAGACTCAGAGAATCAGAAACACTGGATGTGGGTCCCAGAAACCTCCAGGGGGTGCTGAGAGCACCCCAGATCTGAGAAACTTTTCCTTTGTTATTGCTGCTTTGTCCCTTACATGACAAGTCCTACCTGATGGAAATTTCTTGAGTATCCAACTGTGCTTCTGTTCTTTTCAAAGAGCGCTGTCATGTCTTCTGTACTCCCTGACCTTCCCTGGCTAAATCCCACACAACTCCTGCATCCATACTGGGAAGTCATCCTCTCTAAGAGACACCACTGTGCCACCCTGGTGGTACTGGTCCTACCCTGGAGTCCTTGATATTCGTTTTGTGGCAAAGGCTGCTGGTGGTCCAACTTATCCATTTCCCTGAGCAATTCCAAGCTTCTGTGGACAAGCCTCATGCTGATATTGTCCCCAAGCATGTGCAGCTGTGGAATAAGCAAAGTGTTGTGTCTGGCATGCAATCTCAAGGTGACATCCTTCTTGTCCTCCACCTAGACTCCCCAAATATCATAGCACACACACTGTGTCCTCCTCCACCCCATCAAACTTGGGATCTGACCAGGGAGCAGTCTGGATCATGCAGGGAACCATTTCTAAGTGGGGCAAGATTGTTGATGTTATCTGACGCCCGTATCCCAACCTATGTTCAAAACATCAGAAAAGCTAAACCAATTTGTATTTGTTTAAAGTGATATTTTCTCTAGCATTTCTCCAGTAGCACTTGATAAATAAATATTAACCTGGAAAAAAAATTATGATCAGACCATGTGATGTCTAAAAGTTCAGCAGAGTGAGTTATTAATCATCGACTTTCTCATAGGGTAAAGCGAACCAAATTTTACGGGAAGATACACTGCCATGGGGGAGGAGAAAATTCAAGTTGTCTTCCAGGTAGACTCAAAAAAGAGGGGAATAAAAATAAAGAGTATACGTTAAGTAGTATAACGTTGGGTACATCTTCAAACTAACACAATAAATATCTATTGAATTCATATTAGGAGTTCATAAAACATAACTGATTGAATGACTATCACAAAGACATACCATGTGCACACGCTGTGCGCTGGCCTCTGTGCTGTGACTATCACAGTTTTAGGGAAGGACCAGCATGTAAGAAGTCACGTCAAATAGAGTTGACATCCAGGCCATTGCTATTTGCTGTGGGAAAAGAACATGGAGTCAGGAAAGGCTTCCTGGAAGAGGAAAGGTATTCTGCAGAGGACAAAATTAAGGAGACAATGCATCCAGCAGAGCTGTTCTCCCTGGGAAAGACTCCACACCACGGAAGGCCTGTGGGGAACTGATAGGAGATCTGTGCGCTAGCAGGGTAGACCTCAGAGGGAGCTCAGGTCCTTGGACTCCTCTGCAGGGTTAATTAACTACACAAGGCTCAGTCCCAAAGCTTCTGATTCCACAATGGGGCAAAAGGAGCTGAGAGTTTCATGTTTAATGTATTCCCCAAGCAAGCTGTGGACCCAGGAACTCTTAATCACTGGCCTGCCTATTCCCCAGGGAAAGATATCAGGTGCATACCTAGAATTCCAGCACTCAGGGAGGCTGAGGCAGGAGGATTGCCAGTCTGAGCTCTCTCTGGGGAACTTAGTGACTTAGTGAGAACCACCCTCCAAAAAAATAAAAGATAAAAAGGACTAGGGAGGTTACTCAGGGCGAACACTCACTTCAATCTGCAGTGCTGGAAAAAAAATATCCCAGAAACCATCAAGTTCCATCCTAGGTAGAAGCCAGGGTAAAACTGTAAATCACCTTCCTCTGCTGCCCACATCCTTGGCACAAGCCCTGCATGCTCTCTGAAGTGTGTTCGAACCACTCCCCAGCCTAACATGCACACCCGAAGACCTCGACGGCAAAGTCAAGGGGTCCCCACCCAGCACAGAGCCGAGTTTCACAGCCCTGAGATCTCAGATCTCACACCTGGCAGAAGAGATAGTCCGGGCCTCCTAAGGTACATCTAGATGTTGGAACTTGGCGCCTGTTGAAAGGGCTCCTGCCTGCCTTAATTATTCCACCCCAGGGTGTGACTCAGAGAGGAATGGGGTGGCTCATTACAAAGCCTCCTTGCCTGCAACCAGATCCCAGATTGGGAAGCTCCGGGTTCTAATTGTGCTATTAACTCTGATTAGATATAGGTGGCTCTTTATTCTTGCTGCTGTTACCATCCTAATCTGAGTTTCTTCATCTTTGAAGTGGGGATGAGGTCGCTTTATTGTTTCAAGATTGGGTGCCGGGTTGCTGCTTATTAAATGCTAATTAGTACATGATAAGTGCAATTAGAGGGTCGGAGATGGTGCTGTGCCCTGCCCAGCAGCACCAAGCTGGCCACCCCATGCCAAACCAGCTCCCCAACTCTGGAGAGAATAGTTGGGAAGCAAAACAGTCCTGAAGAGCTTGTTCATCGCCAAGGCCACATTGCGGCTGCTGTGTAGATTTTCCACCTTTTAGGTTGTATATTTGCTCTGTATCGTATTTCCTCCCTCCCCCTGCAGGCCCTGACTGGAGGACTGGTGGATGTGCCTTACAAGGTGCACCTGGCAGCTGACTGGTGCAGCAAAGGGATATTGCAAGCTTTGCCTGTATTGGGTTTTGTTACTGATAAGAACTCCTAAGAATTCTGCTGCTGCTGCTGCTACCCCTGGGTGCTCCAGTTCTGAGATCTCTGTTCTTCCTTCATCCTCATGGGTATAAGAGGGCTTCTGCTACTCCAGGCTAATTAGCTGTATTCCAGGTGGGAGCAGGGACAGGGCTTAACCTACCCCATATTCACAGAGGAAACAGAATGTGTCCCTAATGAGATACCCCGTCTCTTAATGGGCTTTTCCTTTAACCTCACTCACTGGCAGTCCTGTCCAAGGGGTGCAGGTATATCACTCTTCTGGGCAGAATGGGAAGGTGGGTGAAGAGGAAGGAAAGAATGGGCTTGGACAAAGCCTCTGCCTGCATCAATGCAGTGGCTTTGCTGCAGGCGAGCTGCATTCCCCCAGAAAACCCTGCCTTGCCAAGCATTAGTCATTCAGCTTGGTCAATTTCTCGCTTATCAGCTTCCTGACTTGTGTAAACGTAGTAATAATCCACCCACCCCTCCAGAGGTGTAGTGGTGTTCATGATGTCACGTGTGAAATGCCAGTGGCAGGCAAAGTGTGCATCCATGCCAAGCGACATGGGAGGGACAGTTTTCTTCCTGGAATCCACCGGCCCCACTGGGCCCCTGAACAGTGTGCCCTGCCCTTTCCCAGAGTCCTCAGGGAAACCCAGAAAGAGTGCCCGATGTCCCTGTGGCTTGGTGAGCACAAAGTCTCTCCATGCCTTCCTAGTGGCCGGACTTTGCTCCTCGCTGGAGAACAGGATCCTTCCAGAGAGCCTGCAGATCTTGGAAACACATCGTGGTTTGACCTTTAATCTACAGGTGCATAAAACCTTCTAGCATCTTGTTTTTCATGGTCAGAGTCCACACTGCTGGCCCCCTCATCACGTGGGCTGGGCTCAGGGGCATCAGCTGCCCCAGAACTAGGAAGGACAAGGACTAATGACCTCCAATTGATATGTAACTTGCCCTAATATTGACCCTGGCCTGTGGTTAGTGATTCCCTCTGCAGAGTAAATGATTGGTCCGTTCTGGCTTTTACCCTGGTTAACTCTGCCCTGGTCCTCACCACTGTTTTGCACAACACACAGGCCTGGCCATTCATCATGTGGCAGAGGGGCCAGCCACACAGCCCTGCTAGGAGGCGGACGTGGTGGCCAACTTTGCCATATTTCTTCTGAATCACTTAGGAGGGGTGGCCACCCTCTAATAAAGGGTGGAAATAGAAAGTCCCGCTACAGACACATCTATATCCCACTCTCCAACTACATAATAGTAATGATAATAATAATTAATCATTACGTGACCTGAACATTCAGAAAGAGCCCAGCATGCTAAGCACGTTAGATAAGAAGCACTCATTCCTCAATTACTAAACTTCAAACACCTGTTCTAAGCTCTGTCATAAGTATTGCATGATGAGGTTAGAACAACAGGTTTCCTGCCCTCTGTGGGGAGAGAAGCAGCGATTAGGTCTAGGTAATTAGGGCTGTCACGGAGAGAGCAGTAATTATTATTAGTCCTGATACTATCATAGCTTACTCCATACTAGGCGCTTGGCTGCCTTATCTCTGCAAGCACCATCCTCATTATTATCCCATATGTGGGCTCCAAAACAGGTAACCCCCAGTTTAGAGTTGGCAGCTAAAGTTCAGGAGGCTGTGTAACTGGTCCACAGTCTCACGGCTGTGAGAATCAGAGAGAGCAGTGGATGCCCATCTGGCTGAGCATGTAGGCTGCACCTGGAACACCAGATCATGTTACTAGGGTCACACCCAGGTTTTGCCTCTTCCTGTTTTTGCAACCTTGGGAAAGTTACTTATGATCTCTGGGCTTGGCTTTCCAATCTATGAAATGGGCTTCCTAATGCAATCTATTCCACAGGGTGGTGAACAGATTAGGTGTTTGCAAAATACTTTGATAGTTCCCAGATGCAAAAACTGGGATTCTAGGTCCTTTCCTGGTCAGGAAGCCCCTGCTGTGCCATAAGAGGGCTGCTCCCCAACCTCAGCCAGAGCTAAAGGGGAAGATCTGAAGGGCAGGTGAGAGCTACAAGATGGGAGGGAAGACGGCCTTGCAGGCAGCAAAGCGGTGTTCACGGAGCCCCCAACACACAGCTTGCTTGGCGGGACCCAGGAAGAGTCCAGGAGGATTGTGTGGGAGGAGGCAGTTGTAGAGGAGGCCAAGGACTGTGCAGCATAGGAAGCAGAGAAAGGGCCCAGCCCGAGAAACAATCTGGGCTTCAGTCTTCAGTCGTCCACACTCTGGAGAAGTGAAGGTCCTCTGTCAGCAACTGAAATGCCACTTTTGTCTTCTCCAACTTCTCCCCCAGCCACCGGAAGTGGGAAGCCCACCTCACGGGGTCCACAGCCTGCTACTTTCCAGCTCTTCCTGTTTCCTCCTGCACAGGCTCTAACCCCTGCCTGGGCCACATGGCCTGGAGGAGCATGGGGGGAACTTTCTAGTGGACTTCCAGTGCAAGCCTGAGAACTGCCCCTTCCCGGGCAGAGCTCAGAGTAGTATGGTGGGCCCCGACCTTGGAATCACCTTTGGAGTCACCTTCCTGGGCTCTGAGGCCTGTCAGGTGGCTCAGCTCCCCTGTTCACAGCATGGGGAGCCCTGGCTTATTAAGCTCCTGGGCTGAGAGTCTGCACCCCAGGATCCAGATCTCAGGTGGAGAGTGGACTCTTGAAGGTGTGCACTGGCCGCCCAGTTCCCCAACTACAGGGATGGCTTCATGCTGCCTCTGCCCTCAGAGAGGGACGGCGAGATGGAGAATAGAAGACCACGCTCCTGGTGCACCCAGCCGCCCGCCCCAGGGGATAGGCCGGCCTCCACAGTTTCCCAGAGCCCTGTGGGCAGCTACAAAGAAGCTTTTGAGAATAAACAAATACAGAATTGAGAAAATAAGGAAGGAGCTGGCATCTGAAGAATGTGAATATTTAGAAAATGCTGGGGAGTGGAGGCTGTGCAGGCTGTTCCCTGTAGGTCAGCTGCCTGATGGCCTGGAACAGGGAAACTGCAAAAAGTAATAAAGGAAAAGGAAAGCGAAGAGAAATCACAGTGGGCCGCAAAGTTCCTGCAAGGTGGGTTGTTTCTCATGAGTGGAAACAAGTTGTGACAGCAGATGACAGGCAGGAGATAACCTGGGGACGAGGTGACCATCACTGCACACCTTAAGGATACTGACAAGGCCCCACCAGTCCCTTTCACACATTGCTGTAGTTTGTTGTTATTGCCTAATGTCATATGACTGTTAGGTTTTATTGGCTGAAAGGTTCTGGGAAATTTAAAACCACCAGTGTCTGGAGCAGGTCAGGGCCAAACCTCAGAAAATGATGACCACAAGCCAGCGAGGGGCATACAGAAATTTGGAGACAAATATCAAGGAAGCGTTGGCTACTGTCTTCTCTCAGCTATTGCAGAGAGTGGCAAATGGCAAAGATCGAATTGTGGAAGCAATCAATGCAAAGCTTGCTGATTTGTGGTCATGAAAAGTCCAAGGTGCCCTTGGTTATTGCTCCTGGTACTCCTGATCATCTGCTTATCCATTCATTCATCCAGTTGCTAGACATTTGTTGCACACTGACAGGTATCAGCCAGGTATTTTCTACACACTTAATAAGTGCTGTCCTTTTATTTATTTATTCTTTACAGCAATACTATAAAGCAGGTGCTATTACTGTCCTCATTTTGGAAATGGTAGAAGCAAAAGAGGCAGAGGTAGGATATTCGCTTTCTATGGCTGCTTTAACAAATCACTGTGAATTAAGAGTTTTAAATAATGCAAACTTGGGGCTGGGGATTTAGCTCAGTGGCATAAGCACCTGCCTTGCAAGCTGGCAGTCGTGAGTTCAATCCCTGGTATTGATAAAAAGATTAAAAAAAAGAAAAAAGAAAACAATGCAAACTTATCTTCTTACAGTTCTGGAGGTCAGAAGTCCAATACGGACACTCAGGCTAAGAAGCATCAACATGCTTTTATGACTTCCTGCTTCTGGAGGAAGCCCCTCCTCCATCTTCCAAGCCAGCAATGGCAGGTCAACTCCTCACATGGCGCCATGCTGACACCAACTTCCTGTTTTGCCCCTCCCCCCATTCCCAATTCTAAGGTTTCTGTAATTATATTCACCCTATCTGCAGAATCCTAGCTAAACTATTTTAAGGACACAAACTGACAACTTTCAGTCTGAAGCCTGGATTCCTGCCTCCCAAGCACCATACTTGGTCTGGGGATGTAGGGTAAGGACATCTTTCATGAACTGTTATTCCACTTCTCCCAGATAGTAAAGTGGGTCAAGGCCACTGTCAGTATGCAGCAGCCTTAGAGTTTCAACTTGAGTCTCTGATTTTTATCTCCTCTGTGCTAGGACTCAACAGGGAGCTGCGGACAGATTCATCAGTATGAAGGACTCTCCAGCTATGACCCCGTGGCTCTCTATCCCACTGGTTTCCTTGGACCAAAGACTTATATATTATGAACAGGAGGGGCCTAAGACCTGAGGATGGAAAAACTTAGAGCTGCAGGGTGTACAGGAACAAACATTTTGATGGGCAAATTAAATGAACATCTAGAGCCAAGATGATTAAGTGGTTGGAGAGGTGGGCATTGAAGATTGCGACACTGTAAGACTTAACTGGAGCTTGCTGGGGGGTCTGTGTGTTGTTAATCCCTTCACCCAACCCTAATTATCTGTTGATCTCTGCAAAGTTCAAGTGCTGGCATTTGCAGTTTAAGGTGCTTTTTACCTGCCTGTGTGTATACACATAGGTTCACTATTTCCACGTGTATGAAAAAGCATACTTACCTTAAGCTGCTGCAAGGATTAGTTTTGGTGAACACCAGCGCCCCTACATTGTGACTGGATGATGTATATGAGCAACTCTTGTTATCAGAGCACTACGCCGGCATCTGGGTGGGCCCAGCTAAACTGCACAGAGCAAGAGAAGCAGCTTTTATCAAATCACTCGGCAATCACTGTTTCAAATGAAATTTGTCTTCTTGGGACCCTGAACACAATCACAATCAAAGCACAATGAAAACACTCTCGTTTGATTTGACTTGTCCTTTAAGCCTGTGGTGAAGTAAAGGCAAATCTCCCTCCTGGAAAGTAGATATTAATGGTACTTACTTGTGTCTACCTGGAGTTCCTGTGGGATGTTGGGCATTGCAACCAAGGAATAAAAGAGCTTATAGTATTTTTTTTTTCCAATTACAATACCCACCTTCTGCCAAGTCTTTGTAAATAAGAAGTAAACAGTGATTTGGGGCCAAATGACAGATTTAATTTGAATGTCCAAGAGCTAGTAGAGGAAAACATTCCTGAGATTCCCTGGGAATCATTGGTACACAAGCCACATTTTTGAAATTAGGATCACTTCTCAAGGGGAACCGTATAGCTGGAAATGCATGATTGTTATATACCTTCACACAGTCTGCTGTAGAACTGTCTCCCTCAGACCTCATTCAAGAAAGCTCAGGACTTTACTCTGTATTTTCAGCATAGGAGATAAGATAGTTGGTATTTAAGGACGTGGATTCTCAGTCCATCATTTCTAATCCTGGCTCTGACTTTGCTAGCTGGGTGATCTTTGGACATCAGTTAACTTTATTTGGTCCATCTGGTTACCTAGTACTTCTTAGCCAGGAAATGGCTACTTCTTAGTCTGGAAATGTCTGGAGATTCTATTGATTGTTACCACTGGGAAAGGATTGCTACTGGCATTTGGTCCATGCAGGTGATAGAACTAAGCGTGTTAGGGGGATCAGGGAACCTCACAACAAAGAATGCTTTCACCCCAAATGTGTCAAGGTTGAAAACCCACATAGCATGTGGGTATAATCACAACACTGGACTTCTAGGGCTGCAGCAATTGAGACAACACTTGAGAAGTGTTGACCACATGCCTGGTGCATGCTGGGACACAGTCAATACACGAAGGTGGTAGATGGAGCACAGTATCCAACCTGCATCTTACCACTCACGCTGGCCTCCCCCCTTGCCCTACACCAAAACCCAACTTTTCATAGCCACATCTGGTATGCAGCCTTCGCAGAGGCTTTTGAAGATAGCAAAGAGGTCATCTGGGCAGGTTAGGGCAGGCAGGGATTCCCAGTGTCCTTGAAAACTCTGGCATTCTGACCCCCTCTTACAAATTTCTTTTCCTGGGATAAGGGCCAAGTAGCATTATGAATATTACTAGCTCAATTAAAACAATTGTTACCAAGTATCTGGCACTTTATATGCATTATTTTAATTTAATATTTCCTATAACCCAGCAATTAGGTCTTACTATTGCCCAGATGGTAAAGGCTCAGAAAATGCTAAGTAACTTAGCCAAAGTTAAATGGCTGGAGAGAGATAGTAGCTAGATTTAATTCTGCATCCACTTGAGTAGGGTCATATATTCTGTGATTCCACTGTGGCCACTAAATTTGGGTAGAGACCCAGAGAGGAAATTACTATAGTCTGGTCCTGGGACCAGGACACAGAGCTGAGTATCTGTCCCTCCTCCAAAGAGTGTCTGTGTGCTTCATTGCATTACAGAAAGCTGCCAGGCGCCTCCTCAAACATATCTGTAGCAGGCATCAAAAATGGTCTTAAAGAGTTAAACCTCTAAGCATTTGTAATCATTCCTTCAAATGATATTAAAAAATTTATTTTCTATGACACTGGCTGGGCTCCTTCTCCCCCTCCCAAGCAACATCTATGGTTTCCCAATCCATAATTCAAACCCAATCCTGGAAGAAATGTTGGAATGTTAAACATGTTACTCGTGATGTGTGACTGTTTGATGGTACCACTATTGAGCCAGGAAATTAGACCCACGTCAGGTGTGGCTTTGAAGGAGATCCCTGCAGCAGGGAGAGTCTTCGAAAGAGATTTGTCTTCCAGGGAAACATGCGTGGCCTGTGTCCATCTGTCTCGCCCTGAAGTTCCTTAAACACTCATTGGCTTTTTTCCCTTCCTTTCTGACTCCCTGACTTTCTGACAGAGTGTGTTTATTAGTGCTCCTATTTCTCTTGCCAAATGGAATAACAATGGATGATTGATTGAATTTAAGCTTTTGCTAGTGGGCCCTGCACTTTCTTGTTATGATGAAAACTTGTGGGTGACAGTTTCTGTACATACTACATCACTGGCATCGTCTACTGCACAAGAAAGGCCGAATGGATGCCGGTGCTGTAGAGGAAATAGATGAGCCTGTGACTTAAGTCCGTGCTGTTTTCACAATGAATTCATGGATACGAAATGAGTTCACAGAACAGTCTCCATCCCCAGAGCAACACTGCCTAGGTTTGTCCCTTAGCGTATGCTTTTGTGTTTTCTCCTGCCCATTCAGGTGTGGTTGACAGGCTGGTAACAGTGGATCACCTTGGAGCCTCTCAGAGACGCGGGATCCATGCTCCTATGCCATGGACTTGGGCTCTGCACCATTACCTAGAGCCCCAGTGGATCCTGTCCACATTCAAACTGCAAAGGCACTGAACATAAAGTCACTTGGCCAGGGACATCTCACCAGTAACAGTGTCAGTCTCAGTCCTCTTGCAGAAGGAGGGTGTGGGATCCGTTAGCTCCCTTCCAGGTTAGAGTTACTGGCTTAATCACTGAGAAAACTTAATCACAGTTTTCTTTGCATGTTCCATTCAAGGCATCTGGCATCCTTTACCTTAGTCTTGTCCTTATATGTGTTCTTCCATGCAAAAACAACATTCAGCAGAGCAAGGAACTTTCTGCAGGGCCAGAGATTTCTATATCTCCGCTGTCCAATATGGAAGCCATACCTGTCTATGGAGGCTCTGAACTGTGTGTAACTGAGGATTCTATCTTTAGTGCTTTTACATTTTAATTAATCCAATGATCAGTAGCAACAGACAGCTGTGGCCAGCACATTGAGTAGCACAGCTGCAGGAAATAATCAATGCAGTGACAGTCGGGTGAGAAGAGCTCTCAGACACACCGAGCCAGGACTAGATTGCTGGAGTTCTTGGTTCAACCAGGATTGGCACCAAAACTCACGGGGAGAACAGTAGGGATTTTCTTCGGGTGGGTTTAAGTCTCACCACGGTTGCTTTCTTTGCCTAAATCCCCCACTTCTAGCCCTCTCTCCATTCAGAATCGGAGTCAACTATGATTTTCTATGTCAGGCCTCCTAAAATGTCCTTTAATACATCTCTGTCTAAAAAATTACTTTTTATCCTCCAAGACCACATTTACATCCAATCTTTTGGCTCCACAGCTGTTCAGTGGAGCTTCCATCTCCTACCATGACCCTATCTGGGTGGGAGGCAACGTGACCCAGGAAGTGGTTGGGAGAGAGCAGCCTGGCATCCTGAGATCTGAGTTTAAATGCGTATAGAGTGACTGTGGTTTACATGATCATATACACATCACTCTCTTAGCTCAGTCCCTAGTGTGTCATGAGCCTTCAAGAAACTTACATGCTCTATTGATATTTTTATCAATGTTTTTGATATCATTATATTTGTGATGCCTAAACCCCATAATTTCTCTGCACAACAGAAAGTGGCATAAAGTACTTGTTTAACACACACTTACTAACTGCAGGAATAAACTAGTAAGTATAAGGATGGACTTGATGATTATATTGATGAACACTCGATTATCTTATGGAAATAACCATCAAAGCAGCAATTTCTCCCAGTGTCAAGAGCGTTTGAAAATGATCACCCTGTGGGAATGTGGTTCCCTCCCTGATTCTGATGCACCTTCCGTAAATGTCCTAACCTTACCTACTGTCTGATAAAAATAACAAGGTGGCAAAATTTATACTTTATCATCATAGCGAGTGAGAAAATGGCAGAGAAAACAATAGAACATTTGAAAAAGGCACATCATCCCATCAACAACTCAAGATTACAAATTTCCACATCTTAGAGTATTTTCTTCTAGGGTTTTTTCATTTGTATTTTTATAAATCTGTGGTTATACTGTATTTGCAATTCAGCCACATCATTTTTTAAAAAAAATTTAAATCTGACATATAATATCATGCTGGTAATGATTTGGAGCAACTAGAGTCCTCATGCTCTGCTGGAGGAAAGCTGCTGGTCTTTGCCCACACTGTACGTGCATGTACAAGGACCTGACAGTACTACTTGGAGGTCCAAACCCTACAGAAATACGTGCACATAATCACCTGCAAAAACCTTTGGGCTAATCACAGCACTGGTGTACCACAGGAGGCAACCCAAGGCTCATCCCAAGAGGAGAACGGACAATCACAGTGAGAACATGGAAGCTGCAGCTTAGCACACCACTGATGACCTTTACAAACAAATCATTCAGTGGAAGAAGCCAGGGACAAGAGCAGGCACTGGCTGTGACCACGTTTCTAAAGTTCAAAAATAGACAAAATGGATCTGAAGTGTTTCAAGTGGTTTTCCTTGGGGAAAGTTATGCCCACAATAGGCATAAAGGCCTCTGGGTGCTGCGAAAGCTTTATTTTCATTTTTTATACAGGCAGTGGTTGAATGGTGTGTTCATTTTTTGAGAACTCATTCAGTTGCATGCTTACAATTTGCACACTTTTCTATCGTTTGGTACAAACCTACTTTTAAAATTCTGCCGTAACATTTTTTGCGAACTCTCTTTTATCGGCTCAAGCTAATGGCTGAAGAATGTTCCATCTGGATAATTTTCATAGCTCTCTCCTGTTGCCAGATACATTTTCCTCCTGTTTTTCTGTTCGCCCTTTTCAATAATGCTTTAAGACGACTCCCGGATTTGATTGAAGATGTAAATAAAGGTTTATCTCCTTACGATTCAATAAGCTAAATTGAAGAGTTTTGAGGCCCTTGATTCTTTTTCAAGCAGCATCTACCGGCCTGCCTGGCTTGTCATTCTTGTTTTGGGTTTGTTTATTTGTTTGCCTGAAATAAATTCATGCCTCCAGCGTTCTGAGCAACTTAGTCTTTTAAGAGTAGTGGATGAGCGTGACCATTTGATCGTCCCCCGCCAACTGCAGGCTCTCATAAGGAGAAAAAAAAAAAATACTTTTCAAAGAAAAATGTTCTAAGTCAGAACCACGCTTCTCACTTTGAATTCGGCTTCCTTAAAGATGGCTTTTCCAGCATGGAGCGAGAAGGGGCTTATTCTTCAGGACCTAATTTCCCAGCTCGAGGAAAAGCCAAACACAGCCTGCTAAGGGCTGAGGGTGCTGAGCAGCATAGATTCCTGTGCAGAACACAGGCAATTTCATGCACAAAATGGATATTTTGCTCTGTTTGCTGAGCTGAAGTCAAGGGGTGCGCAGGAGGCCCCGACAGTTCTTTAGCTGTAATAGCACGAACGTGCCGCTACAAGATCTGAAAACTGTTTTTGAAAGATTTGCTTAGTTTTTCAAAAAGAATTGTCAGTTCTCAGCCAGCGTGAGGCCAGCTGCTGTGGTGGGAAGGATGCAGTGGGGTGGACAAGTGAGACCCGGCACGGATATTCTCAGCACGAATGCTGGTGGATTCTGGAGTTCACGGCCGCCCTCACACCATTGCAGACAGCTAAGAGGCACAAGCCAGCTGACGAGTGTAGGCCTCACACCAGATCATAAGGAACGGAGAGAAGCCAGCTACAGACACAGCCTGTTCACCAGACAGGAACTTCAGAACGTAATTGTTGATACTAAAGGGACAAGGACATCCTGCTAATCTTTTTTCGTTTTTGTGGGACCCAGGATTCAGCCAGGACCTCCATACTGAGCTATATCCCTAGCCCTTTTCATTTTGAGACAGAGTCTCAATAAATTGCCCAGGCTGACCCTCCTGCCTCAGCCTCTGAGAGTGTAAGGGGCTACTGACGTATCCCATCACTCCTAGCTTCTGATCATTCTTAAAAGGGGGAAATAGAGCATCCTTGTCATACTTGAGATGAATGGTTTCTGTTGTTGGTTTTACAGAGCAGGTGGATTCTTTTTCTAAGCATCTTTTGGCTTTGCAGGATGTGATAAAGGGTACACTCCTGTGAATTTCACTCTGAACTGAAGGACCTCTTTGGCTAAACATGAATGTTTGGCTGCCATGCCCAGCCCCATGACTCCTGGCAAAGGAATTGGTGAATTATGTTTGCATCATAAATCAGTTTTTTTTTTTTCCTGTGGATGAGGTTGTAGGTCCAATCAAAAGTGCTGGTTCAGAAGCCAAAGTCAAATATCCATACTTCTTTGTCAACTGAGATGGAAGGCTGCGGGGAGAGGGCAGCCTAGGCTGGGACAGAGGCAGTGCAGGGTCCCTCTCTGGGGTGAAAATATAAGAAGTTTTTTGGATCTGGTAAAGATTGTTGACTTTTGTTTTCCAAAGAGAAGGTAGTCATTTGGTGGAAAATTTTCAGTGGAGATGTTTTTGTTAAGCTGGAGTCCTAAACGTGGACCACTCCTCTTTAGAACAGTGCACAGGGCTCTGCCTGGCTCGCCCAGCATGTGGGCCTCCCTTCTGGTCCTGATGGTCTGCTGTCTTCTCCTTGTTCTCACCCTGGTTCTTCAGCTTTGCCTAAGAAGCAGGTGCGCTTATGCCCGGGATGTCCTGGCCTGGAACCTACCACAGCAAGCAGTAGAACCAACTCTCCCATTAACACAGCCAGCCTCGAACTCCAAGATGAGCAATGGCCCAAAGCTATTCCCACCCACTTATATCTTGAAAACGGAGATCATCAAATCTTCTTCTTTAATTTTGGGGGACAGTTGATAGGTACTCACTTTTTCAGAAGAGTGCAAGCAAAAAAAGGATCATGTTCTCTGGTTTCAAGTGGCTCATAATTCTTCAACTTTGGAAAAGTTGCTTATCTCTGTTCTCTAATTTTCTCAACTTTAAGCCAATAAAGGTAACAGTTATGCTTCCCCTTCAGGGTTGCTGTGGAATTAAATGAACTAATGCTAATTGAGTAGTAGAGATAATTCCTAGTGTCCAGAAACAAAGCCCAATAATGCCTGGGATAATTATTAATATTAAACATACTTTGTCACTTTGGCATCTCAGAGGAGCCTTGGTTTCCTCTTCTATAAAATGGGGAAGGTAATGTCAACTCTCAGATTTTCATGGTGATTTTATGAGATAATGTATGGAAAGTGCCCAGTGGCTAGCACCTTAAAAACTCAACTCCTTTTCTGTGTTTGGCCATTGATGCATCAGAGCTCCTCCCCAACAGGGCAGTGACGGTTGAGCTTCTGTGAGCTGATAGGTGGCACCCATGAGTGGAGGACAGTCACCTTGGCTAACATGGCCTTGAGGATTCTCAACGAGTCAGACAAACAGCAGCGAACCATGAGAGGCCCAGTGTCCTGCAGCCAAGTCCCCTTGGAACCTAAAGAGCAAAGGGAAACAGAGGACTTAGAACACCCTGTAAATCCTGGGGGAGCTTGAGAAGCAGATTAGCAATTCACAGCTCCAGTTAAACATCCAAGATGGAGTGCACAGAAGCACGGGAACGTTCACGGGAGAAACAAGGAGCCCAAGTTCCCCCATCAGCAATGGCCTCAATCAATGGTCAAGAACACTCTGGAGAAGACCCAGAGTCTCTTGGTCATATCTGGCGCACATCAGCGCTGTCAGGCAGGCTGTCCCTTTAGGAAGAAGAATTGGAGAACTCAGTCGTGCATGGCAAAGGGTAAAAGCTCATTTACTTCCCATCTGAATCATGCTGGTATTGACCAAAGTGTGTGATGACTGACAAGTATGTGGATATTTCTAGAATTCTCAACTTTATTATTCTCCAACATTTAACTTGCAACTCCTAACCCGTCCCCCCACGCTGAAATTTTTTGACCTAGTGTATAAAACCTTGTTGGGGTGCCAACACTTATACTCACATGGAGTTATTATTTTCTCTTCCCAGAAAGGCAATGCAGGATAATAGTGAGGGGCAGGAGTCACACTTACTAGGTTCGAATCCTGGCTCTCACACTTAACAGCTGCGTGACCCTGGAAGGCAACCTACCCTCTCTCTGCTTTCAAGTTCTCAGCTATAAAATGACACTGATACCTAGTATTTCCTGCATGTGACTGCTGGGGATCGACTAGGCTAATGTCTGAAATTTCTTAAGCATAGTCAATAATATCCTATAAATGCCCCATACCTGTGAATTATTATTATTTCATCTGATGGTTGTATCATTATTATTAAGACCCTCACAATGCCCTTGAGCAAGGGGAGAGGGATCTTCAGCTCTGCAGTTAAGACACCCATTCCTGCTGTCCGGCACAGGTCATAATGAGGTGTCATCAGGTTTTCAGCATCTGAGTCTGTAAAATGAGATAATAGCACCTCACGGGAGCTGCCAGGGGACTAAATGAAATCATTTGTGTCAGTGGGAGGCCCGGCGTGGAGGAAGCACCCAACAAAAACTAGCACCATTATCCCCTTCTTGCAAAATACTCGTCATCTTACTTGTAAGAGAAACATCCAATTTAGAGGTGTTTTTAGTTTGTTTTCAATTACTTTTTCAACTAGCGAATTGAAGAAACCTGATTACTTCAATACTGGAAAAACTCTTTTGGGTGATCAAGGTAAATGAGGAAGGAAACGTTTTGATGCCTTAATTTGCAGAGCATTTCACATGTAGTTGCAGTTTTGTCATTTTTAGAAATCTTATTTGCCACATTTTACTCATAAGCTCAGTCTTGTCTTTGATATTAGGGTAAGAAAAGAAACACACCCCACTCTTTAGTACTCCTGATTGTCACTGCTGAAACCTCATCAGCCTCTTAGCTCAGTTTTGCAGATATTAGGTGCTTAATAAAAATCTGCCTATAGATTAAGTAAAATAACCTAGAGAACCCGTAACAGTCACTTCTACTAGATCAACCTTCTGTCTCCCCATGTCTCTGACCAGTACTGTTGAATATTGTTCTGGAATGGTGTGATTCTTGCTGCTGTCCAGAGGAGAACTGGGGTAGAGCAGAGGGCTTGGTCAAGGGTTTGGGACTATTTTTCCAAAATCAAGGGATTTTGTCCTGGCTCGGTTACGTGACTTTGGCAAATCATTTTTTCTCTGAACTTATTTTTGAAGATGCACACTGAGAGGTGGGTTCCAAGGTCTCTTGATACCTCCTTTTCCATTTTATTGCTGGATGGCTGGTGGCTTGGCGACACGGGGAGTCTGAGAGGTTCCTCATTTTGAGGAAGGTCAGTCAGATCTGTGTATGACATTCTCTTTTGCAATTCCTAGCTGTACAGAGGAGGACGAGTTTCCCAACTTCCTCACACCTCACTTTTCTTCATCTGTGGAACCGAAATAATCAGCCCATCTTCACGATGTTGCTGCAGGGTGAAAGGGTAGAGAACACGGCAGACCTCACTGGTGCAGATAAAACATTTAGTAAGTGACGGCCATCATTCTGTGCGTCTCTGCTTCCTCCTGACTAGACCCCTCCGGGTTGAAGGTGACAGTCACAGTTCTTTCCTTCAAGCCTCTCCTGGACTAATTAAGAGCAACCTCAAGGAGAACAATGCTGATGAAGCTGATATCAGGAATTCAGTGTTTTGGGAACAAGCAATTAGGTCACTTGCTGGGCACGGCCCTTCTCCGTGCTGTGCGGATGCGGCATTTGATACCTGCATGATCGGTTCCTTCCTCTCTCAAAGCTGGCTTTATTGATCCCGTTATCCTAATGGGGGCAGAGGAGGCAGGAGAAGGGAGGAAATGTTAGCACAGGAGGAGGTGAGGCCTGCTGGATTCTGTCTCTGCTCGAGGAAGCAGTGGCCGGGGAAGGTATCCACGGTGAACCTGAGCCCTGGGCTTTTTGTCCCCCTCTTTTCCAATCAATTCCCAATTTTCCATTTGTCTCACTTGACCACAGTCATGTTAGTTTGCAGGGTAAAGATTAGAGAACTGGCTGATAAGTGGTTGATATCGCCCGTAATAAATGAATATGAGCTTCAAACCCAGAGTAATTAAAAATGTATAAACTCGCATTTTATTTCCCTTTAAAAGTTTGCAATCTTCCTTGGACTCCTTCTGGAGACACCATTCAACTTGCTTTCAGTCATCTTTGCTGATAAGTAAAAGGAAGAAAATTAAAGACCGGGGAGAACATACTCCCTGCTGTGCAAAATCAAACCCTGCTAGGAAGGAGGAAGGAAGCTGGTCCGGGTACCAGCAGGTCACCAGGGCAAGAGAAAGATGTCCCAAGTAGACGGTCTTTACCACTGCAGTCATCAAGTTGTAAGCGAGGTTCTGTCTCAACACAGGAATAGCCTAGGGAGTGGACAAGCCTTACAAAACAAACTGAGGTCCATTTCAAATGGGCCTTATGGATCCCTGGTCCTTGTAACCCTCAGCAAGCCCAGAACCTGCATGCTCTCCAGGGCCAGAGAAATCCCATTCCAGCCACTTCTTTGGTAGACTGGCCCACAAATGTCCCTACTTGAGCTGTGGGATATTGCCCTGGGCTACAGACACAGTGTCTGTCAACCTGTAGACTCTCAGAATCCCAGTGAAGGAAGATCCACTATGTAGGGGTCAGGGTAAAAGTGAGGGAGGCACTGGGCCCTGTCTTAGCTCTTCTGGGTGTGTTATTTTGCCCAACCCTTGCAGGAGTGCTGGGAGCTATGTTCTCTCCACCCCCCAGCACACACACATACACCCATACACACACCCCCCACACACACACACACTTTACAGCTGTGGAAAGCAAATCTCCTATAAACCTCAGCCTGAAGTTATTTCCCTGATGGGGAGAGGCTTTTGCCTCTGCTTGCAGTGGACCAGTTTCTGCCCTGTGACAATCACCAGGTGGGGATGGGCTGGGATGCTGCCAGGTTGGACTCTGAGTAGCCCCCGGACAGCACTGAATTTGACTCTACAGCCCTCTCTCCTGCATCCATTTCAGAGTGAAAGACACCAGGAGCACAGCTCTGACCTACGAAGGAAATTTCATTTCCCTTCCTGAGCATCCCTACTGGAAAGAGTCAGGACAGAACCTCTCCGTGCAGGTAGGACCCAGCATCGGCACTGAAGTGATTACCAACCATTTTGTTCAACCGGACTATTTACAAGTAGTAACAGGGTATCTGTTTCCTGTCATCTCCATCATATATCTTCAGGCAGAGAGATTGGAAGCCCATTACAGTCTGATATCTAATCAATACACACCGTATTCCTACAGCAGGAAGTAAAAGAATAGGCCCTTGGGAACCAGAGTTCAAATTACCCTACTGTCCATTCCAGATAGCAGCTAATGATAGGCTAAGCCGGGGTGGGGCTGGGCCAGCATGCGGGAGGGGGAGAAGCAACCATCGTTTAATGGGATAGTTAATTCAAGGATCAGATATGTATTCACTTTTGCCTCATTTAAAAACCCCAACTTCAGCCTCTTAGCAGATGGCAAGACAGGCAAATTAGTGCCACACGCTCCCTTTCCAGCTGCAAAAGCTTTTCTCCGTGCAGAGCCAAAATGTACTTTAGACGTAGACCTGTGTCACTCACCACGCATATATGTTTGAGTATGCAATTATACATCTGAGTGTATTTCCTATTACACTTAAGACTGAAGGAACGGAAGCAGTCATTTCTTTGTCCATAGGTATTTACTGATGCCTTGGTACAATTACCCTCATGCAGCTTCCTGAAAACTCCACACCGTCCTGAGGTCAGGGAGTTCACATGTTAGGGAGAAAATGCAATTACCAGCTCAATGGTTAAGCTGGGCTAGTGTCACCAAACCGAGGGCAGAATGGGGAAGGGGAACAGTTGGAGTCACCAACCTCAGGGTTTATGTCCTGTCTCTCTTGACTGTTGGCTCTGGGTGTGTCTGAACGCTAAGCAAATTCTCTGAGCTTCTGTGGCTCCATTTGTCAAATGGGGATAATAATATCACGTCCTGGGTGAACAAAGGTGGGGAAAAGGAGTGGTTTGATCTCAGCACACAGCTTACAGCCCTGAGTTCTTAGGCGGCTTGTGCACTTCCCCGCTGTGCAGCCTGGATGAGATGCCAAAGGCAACCTGGTCCTCTCTCACAATCCTGATTCTGTGCTGGGCAATGCCAGGTGGGCCAGGGTGTACCTTGTGCTCAAGGTCACAGTGAGAGCCACCAGGATCCTGCAATAAAGGGAGCTAGAGGTGGGTGACAAGGAGCAGAAGGAGGCGAAGCTTCCTGTCCTGGCTCACAGTTCCTCTTGGTCTCTTTCCACTGTATACTGGGGATTCATCCCTGGTAGCTGTGGACTGCAGGCTCCGGCTTTTGGCAAACTCCCAGAGCCAGTTTCCTTGTAGCCCTGGGAGGTATGAACCCTTAACAGTCTCAGACCGCCGGATCCCATCCCTGAGCTTCCTCTGTCTCTTTGAGCTTCTGACTTAGGGTCCCCAAAGTTGTCCCTTTGTCCCCCTCCTGGAGGATGATAGCTGGCTTCTACTGTTATTACTGCCTGTGACCTCTGTGTTCTTGTGTTTGTCTTTTTAATCCTCCAACACTCATGTGGTCAATCCTATTCATTGAATTATTTAGCTAAAATGCCTAGTGTGGTATGTGTTTGCTTTCCAGGGGACCTTGGGTGATGCCAAGGATGGTGTCTAGAGCCAACTGCCACTGATCTACAGAGATTCATTTCTCTTATTCCTACCAGACTGACAGATAGCCAATCAGAAGACTTAACAACAACAACAGCCAAACAACAACACACATGCACCCACCCTCGAAGCATGCCTGGCCCAGTCTCTAATATTTTATGCAATGGCTCTCAAACTATGATCATATAAGAGCCAGACTGGAAACCATTCTTTCCTCCAAGTCCCTTCTCAACCCTTGCCCTAAACCCAATCCTTTTCCACTACTGACGACTTCCTGTGCTTAAATAGCAGCCTGGGGTTGGGGGAAATTTCCATTAAAAATTCTGAGTGTTATCTCTCCTGGCCAAAAATGCCTCGCTACATAAATAGCATCATTAAAATTTAGAATATATTTGACCTCAAAAATATTCCTTACACCCGAGGGGTTTCCATTGTTTTATGCAGGAGCCCAAGCCTAGTTGTATGTCAAAGTCTGGCAGACAGCAGCTGCCAAAAGATGAAACTTCTCTAAAAGCCCAAGTTAGTGGATACCACAGTTTTAAATTTTATCACCTTTAGCAGAGACAGGCTGTTATCCCAAGGCTTGTAGGTCTACAGTCAGTTCAACTCCATCATGACACTTAGAGACCCTTAAGTGACTTGAGCCCAAGAATTTGGAAGTTGGAAGAAGCAGTGTGTATCGCTAAGCTCTGCCACTCCCAGGAGTCACACCGGTCACGGTCACCAACCTCCCAGCCATGTGGGCAGCCCGTCTGCCTCTCTGTCCTGCGCTGTGCTGGACATTTCTCCCAGGGGTTCTGCTTTTCCTCCTGGGCTTATCCACACTCCTTCATCCACCAAGACCCATTCCCTGGAATGTCGCAGGCTTTTGACTTTAAGATCAATCACGTACTGTCTTGTTTCAGTTTGAAATGATTCGTGGTTTACAAATGTGTTTTCCCTAACCTCCATGAAGAAGAGAGTGTCTCTTTTACCTTTAAAGGACTGAGCACAACATTATATTGGCTGAATGATTCTTTCACCAAATTTCTGCAAATTGTTCATTTGTAAGTCAGACTTGAAGAAAAATACAGTGCAAAAAATCACCTCTAGATAAAATATTTTTTATTTAATTCTGGAAGCTCCAATCCCCCTATTTACCCTTTTGTTTTGGCTAACAGTAAGCTTACAGGTAGTGTTTTGTTAAATTTTCAAAGTTTCTCTGAATCTAGGTTTTCTGCTAAAATGATGCCTCTTCCTTTCCACGCACCTCCTGTACCATGCTCCAACCTGTGCCCTCCCTTCCCTCTCTACTCCTGTGTCTTGAACATTTACCTCCATTAGTCATTTTATTACCTGATGATATCTGTATTTTTATAAGCCCCAAATATATTTTGGTAATACATAGAGTGTGAATAGACCTACCAAGCCCAGGCTTGGGTGCATCATGAGATGATCTGCTTGCTCATCTTAGCGCAGGTAATTGCAGCTCCTTTGTAGATAAGAGTGACAGCATTGGAATGACTTCTCAGTGCATAATCATCCAATAGCCTGAATTAAATTCTAAGTAAAGTTTATTTTTGCAACAGGAAACTAACTCCTAGCTTTTCACTATAAAATTTTAGGAAAATATCAAAAATTAAAAGAAAGAAAAACTATGCCAGAAATTTCCATAAAGAGCTGAAATAACTTTTGGTGCGATTTTTATACTACTAGAATAATGCCAGGAAAATGCGTATGTACAAAATACGAGGAATGTTTTAATTTCAAAGTAATTATTGTAGTAAAATGCACATTATCATTCATCTTCCCAGTGCTGCTCCTTGCTTGGAACCCTCAGCCATTCCTTTCTGACACTTGACAAAGCATCTCTGGAAGTTCCCTTGCACAAGTGTCTTTTGTTACACTCTTGGGGCTCCCTCCCTCCCAGTCCTGAATTGTTTATGGCAATTTCTGTAAGGATTATGTGTCTGCCTCCTGGAAATTTGTGGCATAATTATTTACTAGATCTAGCACTGTGCAACTTCTGTCTCTTCCCCAAAGTCAAAATAACAATGAAAAATAAGCATTGTGAGTTGATTCAGATATCGAGATAGTCATAACAGCACAACTAAAGATGCTCATGAAAGAAGACCTCCAGAGCTGCTTCAGAAACTGTACGAACAGTGGGATAAGGATGTTCAAGCAAAAGGAGAGAGTATTCTGAGTAGGATTAAGAGCAATGTAACTTTTACTGTAATAAAAAAATTTTAAAACTTGAATATTAACCATATTTTATGATTAAACTTCATATATTCTGCTTTTAAGAAGACTACACTCTCAAAAAACTCAAGACTACATTCTCATATTTTTGGAAAGCATTAATAATTTATGATTAAAATATTGTCAATCAAACACTGCAACAAAGAATAATTTCCAGATTTTGATTTCTAATTAATGTGAAATAATAGCACCAGACTTACCATCTTACCATAAAAATTTATAAAAAATTTACATACATAAATATATGCAAATATATAAATTGATATATTGTTTATTTTAGATTATATGCTGTGTATTTGTTTTTCCAGTTACAATTTTAATGTAATATGAAAGTTCGACAGTGGGATAATATAGGAACCATTGTTCGTTTTCTGTTATTTGGGTCTGAATGCCCTGTAATACTTTCATTCTCTTGAATGGTTTTATACTATTTTGTTATGTTTGATACTATTGTGTATGAAGGTATGCTCAACTATTTCAAGGAAAGAGACATTATGGTAGCTACTGTTATATCAGGTTCTATTGTGGTGGAATACTGTGTTGCTTAAATTGTTCTATTCTGATCTGCTTTGTTATGTCCTCTTTTATCTTAATCTCTTTGAAATAAAAATGTTTTAAAAAAGAAAGTTCTACATGTGTTCTGTGCATACATCCTGTAGTTTATAGACACTCAGCCATTTATGACAGACACCACAGGACTGACTCCCAACAGGATATAAGAAAGTGACATAAGCACTCTGATGTCGATAGCTGCTTGCCTGGAATTAGCTGTTCCACAGAGCACAGAGAGGGGGAAGCTCAGGCGACCCATTATGTCTTGCTGAGTGGAGACAGTTTGGGGAAGTCAAGGCAATAAGCCTGTGTGGGGCAGAGCAGAATGGCTGGAGGTCCATGGAGAAAGTGCTCCAGAAATCTGCACAGGGGGGCTGGGGATTTAGCTCAGTGGCATAAGCACCTGCCTTGCAAGCAGGCGGTCGTGAGTTTGATTCTTGGTACCGGCAGGAAGAAGGAAGGAAGGAAGGAAGGAAGGAAGGAAGGAAGGTAGGAAGGAAAGAAAGAGAAAGAAAGAAAGAAAGAGAAAGAAAGAAAGAAAGAAAGAAAGAGAAAGAAAGAAAGAAAGAAATCTGCACTGCACAGAGGAACTCTTGGTGCTTGCTTTTGCTGGGCTGAGTGTTAATTTGGACTGTGAGAGGGGGAACACCTGTGACAACAGGAGGCAGAAAACTTCCCGGACTCACACACCCCTGAGAATAGTTCGTCTTCTTTCCTGAAAGAGGGGAAAGCGCCTGGTGAAACACAGAGCTTCGGGGGAATACTCACAGCAGAACTGCAAATTAACCCTACAGTAAATTCAGAGGAAGGCTTTCAGGTAAACTGCAAAAGGGACTGAGTCGTTCTACATAACTGGAAGGCCTAAGTGCCACAAAATCCAGCAAGTGACAGTGCATCACAGTGTCTGACACTCAGTATAAACTGTCAAGCACGTGAAGAAACAGGTAAATATGGTCTGAAACCAGTAGAAAAATCAGTCAGTAGAAGCAGACCCAGAAATAACTGCTGTCATCAAAACTTATAAAAGTTATTATCAACACATTTCATATGTTCAAAAAAAAGAATATGATGAACAGAGAAATTGAATATATAAGAAAGCACCAATAAAACCATAAATGCAATATCTGAAATGAAAAATACATTAAATAGAATTAACAGATTTGAGATCAAAGGGAAAATATTAATGGCCTTACAGATAGCAGTAGAAAATAAATAAAACAAACTCAAGTAAGGGAAAAGTGGAGATGTACAATCTCTAATAAAATATAAAATAGCCTACTATATAATTAATGGAAACCCAAGAAAAAATAGGAAAGGAAAACAAATTTCATAAAAAATTTTGAATATTCAACAAATTTGATAAAAGCTATAAGCCCACGTACACAAGAAGTTCAATATAACTCAAGTAGGATAAAACCAAAGAAAACCATGCCAGCGTATGAATAGTGCGGAAATTCCCACATGGAGAGAAAACTGTAAAATGATCTAGAGAAAAGTGATAGAATATATAAAAGAAGAAAATTAAAATTTGCAGAAGACTCGAGATAAATTATGCAAGTCGGAATGAGAGAGGATTTAAAATTTAGGAGTGCTGGAAACTGAAGTTAAAAATGTATATAGAAAAGAGTTCTTATGCTAAAAACTCAGAAATAATTGACTGCTTAAAGTTAAACAAAGAGCTTTCTGTGATATCTGCTCGATCAATACAAGGAAAATATATGAAAAATAGTATAAACAGTGGGAGAGAGAAATATAAACATACAGTTAAAAGAATCTCCTACAATACAAGAATGGTATAGTATTTGAAGGAAAGCTTAGTCTCCCATGACTTTACATAAAATCATAAAATTATAATTATTTCAAGAGGGAGACAAGATTGCCTAAAATAGAGATAAAACAGAATTTTAAAGTATTCCCCACTAGTCCAAAAGAATGCAAAAAGAGAATAAAAAAAAGAACAGAAAAAAATAAATGTAAAACAGACACACAATGATAGTAGAAAATTACACTAAATGTAAATGACTCTAAATGTAAAACACTAATCAAAAATCAGACTGTCACACTATATTCAAGAGCAAATCCAATATAGTGGTCAAGTTACTTCAGATAGAACGAACAGGATAAATAGGTAAGACAGACAGACAGACAGATAGATACATGGATACATAGATACATAGATACTTATTTTAAGAAGTCAGCTCATGCAACGCTGGGAGTTGAAAAGCCCAAAATCTATAGGGCAGGTTGTTCGACTAAAGACATGGGAAGGGATGATGTTGCAATCTTGAGTCTAAGTATAGTCAGGAAATAGAACGATTTCCTCCTCAGAGAGACTCAGCCTTTTAAGGTCAACTGATTTGATGAGACCCATCCACATTATGGCAGGTAATTTGCTTAAAGTCTATGTAAAATTGATCATATTTAAAAATACTTTCACGCTAATACATAGAATTGTGTTTGACCAAACAACTGAAACCATGATTAGTCAACACATAAAATTAGCCATCATACCCAATTATGTTTGTACCAGAAATCCGCTCCCAACACAAAAACACAGATCATTTCAGTTAAAAAGGATGGTAACTGTTTTACCGGGAAAACACTCATCTGGAGAGTGCTGTAGTCACTAAGGTAATTTCAGAAAATGTCGACTTCAGAACCAGGACTATTTCCCCGGATAAAGAAAGCTGTATCTTACAATCGAAGGGTTAACTCATCAAGAGACACAGCGGTCTTAAGTGTACCTGAGCCTAATGGAAAGCTTCAAATTACATGAACCAAAATATGATGCAGCTACATGAAGAACTGACAAATCTACAATTGTATTTGGAGACCGTAAGGCTCCTCTTTCAGTGAATGATAGAATGAACTGACGGGAAATCAGTACAGAGGTAGAAGACCCAATCAACACTGTCAGGTAGCTTATCCTGCTCGACAATCATAGGACAATCCACCCATAAAAACCTAATGCATGTGTTTTTCAGTGTCTATGTACTATTCACTAGCATAAATTATAGTCTAGACCATAAAACAAGCTTTAATCAACTTGAGGCAATTGAAATCATGTAAAATATGTTCACAGATCACAATGGAATTAAATTAATAATAATAGGAGAATATATAGAAAAATTTCCCAACATTTGAATGTTAAACTACAGTCTATTACCAAAAAAAAAAAATAGGATAACTTAGATAATATTTTAAAATGACATTGCCTGCCTGGCAAGGCCAAGGTCCTGAGTTCAATTCCTGGTGCCAAATAAAATATTTTAAAATGCCTGCAAATTAAAACATACATAAAATCTGTGAGATGAAGCTGAAGTGGTTCTTAAGGGAACAATCATATGACTAACTGCTTAAATTATAAAAAAGTGATCTTATCTTCTACCTTCATAAATTATAAGAAGAGTAAATTAAAATAAGGGAAACTCAAGCAAGAAAACAAGAAAGAGAAAAACAACCATAAATAAATAGAAAAACAATAAAACTTGAAAGCAGATTTTCTTTAAAAGAGTTGGTAAATCTTTAGTCACACGGAACACTGCGAACAGACATGACCACACGTACACACCTGTTGTTACCAGTAAACAGTAAGGTTTGTGGCAACAGGGTCTGTATCTCTTTTTGTTATTTGATGTTCATAGAATAGCACAAAGTCTGATGACACAGAATTGTGTTCAAAAACTTCACATGGAATCAACAAAATTAGGACAGCCTTGTGCTTCTCAGGAGAGGTTCAAAAGAGCCCTAATACTCTTGATGGCTCTCTGTAAGAATGAAAGCCAGCCATCCCCTCATGAAGTTGGGGCTGGGACCGGCCGCCTCCTTCCAAGACCCACTGCCTCTGTTGGAGGGTCACCCTCACGATCACCACGGCTTTAGCACACCCGAGACCTGCTAAGCAGGCGGATTCAAGTCCAGCCCTGGTTGAAAAACCTAGTCCAGAAAGAAAACAAGAATAATAATAATAAAGGAAAACCAGAACAAGAAGTCTGCCTTTATTACAGCTAAACTGTTGGCTTAACTTCCTAAAATACCGTTGAATTTTCTTTCTGCCTACAGCTGTGTTTATAGAAGGCAATATCATGTATGTAAATAAATTCAGATGCCGCTCGAGTTATTTTAAAACAATCAGTCTAACACTAATCAGCTTACTCAGAGACATAATCTTACCCTAAAAAAGTGATAAATCAGTACACAGTGTGCAGAGTAAAATGCACGGAGAGTATAAGTTGAATATAAATGTTAGGAAGCTGCCAGCAGTGGAATTTGAGGTTGGTCGTTCCCGCTGGGCAGAAGGGCCTCCTTCCACTTCTGCCTCACCAGACCCATCCCAGCTTGGGGGCCTGTTAGGTGGACACCAGGCTTCATCAGTAACGCATTCGCAGTTCCTGATGGAGGCCACACGGTTCCCCACTGCCCTGTATGTGCTGTTTCTTTGCACGGAATGATGGACCTCCTTGCCTTCTGAGAAACAGCCTGTTTCAAGACCTCCTGGAAACATCCTGCCTGCTGTAGGGCATATTACCCTATCTCCTGTTGTCAAGTGTCTTACATCATTATAAGTAACCGCTACAAATGCCTAAAGCTTTTGAGTATTCCCAGTGTGGCAGATGCACCCAAGCATTCAGACTCTGCACCCATTCAATGGGTCCTCATCATCCCAATTCACAGATGAGGAAACTGAGCACTAGATGGCGAAAAGCTTCCCCAAACTCATATACCTGGCAAGCGGCTGAGTCAGGGCTCCAACACCTCCTCCGCCTAGAGCTAGCTCTTCTGTGTCCATCACTAGGGTTCCGGTTGTGCATCTCCCGGGGGTGATCTCTTCCACACACCTAAATCCCTCTCGTTTGGAGCAATTGGACACAGAGGCTAAGGGAAGAAGTGCTTTGTCCTCTTTCTCAGATGCTAACAGAAATGAATGCCTGCACGTGCCTCTGTCTCACCTCAGGCCATTTTCTTTCCAGCAGAAGCCTGCCCGGGAGCTCTCTTTCCCTTGGGCCATTTGTCAATGCTTTCCTCATGAAGGCAGCTGCCAGCTCACGACAGCTGAGCAATAGTTTCAGGTTTTTAGAGTTTCCACGTATGACACAAAGATATCACCTTGAAGAGGCCACAGTTAAGGGCTGTGGGTTCGGTGTAGGTTCACCCAAAAAGGTCCTCAGAAGATAGAGGCTTGAGAGCTGTAAAAATCCAGGAAGAGCCCTGCAGAAAGGATGGAACTGTAACCCTAGTTCTCTTTGTATCAGCCCTGTGAAACTGACAATTCCTACACATCCTTAGTATGAGTTTCTTCATTTCTTCTTTTTCTTCTTCTTTTTCTTTTTCTT